>NC_090842.1:6880000-7208333 GCF_028021215.1 Eschrichtius robustus
AATGTGTCTCCCTTAGATCTTTCCAGGATGCCATTGCCCCTGCCCCATGCACACTCTGTCCCATTGCCCTGTTCCATCTATTACAGCACTTACACCTGTTTACTTGATTGGTTTGTAACTAGTGTTGGTTTCCCATGAGAGAAGATTCTTGTCTGCTTGTTCACTGATGAATCCCTAAGACCAAGAATGGTGCTGGGTACACAGTAGGTGCTCAATAAATATCTGAATATTTGATCATGAATAAGGGTATTTTGTTGAACTAATCTAACTCCAGAGCTCAAAAGAGCCACCGGGTGTGGAGGGAGGAAGGATTTGAGATTCTTCAGTCTCCGCCTAGTTGTAAACTCTGTTTAGGTGGTACCTGGGTCTGAGCACAAAGCTTAATCAGTCTCTGCAGCAAAGCAGAGTCCCAAACCACCTGTCACCTCCCCTTCCCACTGTTGCAGCAATCACAAAGAGCAGCCAGTTCACCACAAAAGCAAAGAGAATCTCACCGCCCACAGCATCCCAAATGCTGTCCATGACTTCCCTCCACTCCTCTACTGCCTTCCACACGCTCCAGCCATGGCCTGCCTCTGTCAGCCCACACATTATCCCCAGACTCATGCCCACAATCGAGCTCAGAGGACATTTCTTGGGCCAGCAGGCATTTCTCACCTCCTCACTTCCTCCTAGAGCCACTCAGTAGCTCTCCACTTGCCTGTGGACAGCACCCTCAAGCTGCTAATGACGCCCTCCCCAGCGTGAGGCTGCCAAGAAACCCAGCAGCATTGGGAGCTGCAACCTTTCAGCCCCAGGAATCCTGTGGACTCCAGACTCCCCACCTGACCCCGGATTGCTTAATGGATCCCATTAGGCAACTAAATCACAGGCTGTAAGAAATTGATGAGAGGAGCTGAAGGCAGAGGCTTTCTCTAAACAAAGTCCCTGGCACATAGGGAGCCTGCTGGGCATCCACGCCAAGGCATGGCCACAGTCCTCTTCTCCAAGGAGCACGTCTAGTGATGGTTCTGCAGCTGTGTGCCTGGCACAGAGAAGTGTCAGTTCTGGCCGTTGGCAAAACCATCAGATCCCAGCCCAGCCCTACTTAAGCTTCTTTCCTCATCCCTGAGCCCCCAAATACTGCACCTGTCTCCTCTGAATCCCCCAATACCCAGGCATCCAAGACAGCCTCCAACCCTCCAAGCTCATAGAGCCCCAAGAACCTGCACTTTATAGTCACCAGGGAAACTTTTAAAAATATATCCACTCCCCCGGCCCCCTCCCATAAAGATTATGACTCAATTAGCCTGGGGTGTGGCCAGCAGGCATTTTTTTTAACTCCTTACTTTTTTTTTTTTTTTTTTTTTAATGCAGCCACAGCCTTAGAGCTTAACTCAAGCTTCATGAACAAACTCCAACTCACTTGAACTTCCTAGTTCCACAAACTTTACCTGCACACCTCTATGGGTCCTCCTTGACCATCGAAGATAAAACTGGAGAATAAACTCAGATATACCTCTAGAGCAGCTCTGACTCAAAGGACCCCTCACCCTTGCTTCCTAGAAACTCAAGCGTAGAAGGCGTTTTCTCCCTTGTTCCCAAGAAGCCCATCAAAGCAGCTGCCCGTAGTTTCACTGGTTACCAGACACTGAATGGACATGGCCCTTCTGGACTAAATGACACTTTGAAACTATTCACTTCCCAGGTTTGCTGAAGCTAGTTTTGGGATGGCCCCCAGCAGTGGGTGACGTATTTCAGCTGGGTATCCTGAGCCTGAGACGGCTGCCTTCACAGGTTCTTCCCCTGGCTTGGCTGCAAAGTCAGGGAGACACATCAGACCCCACCCAGGGTCCAGCAGAATTCTCAGGACCAAAGAGCATGAAGACACCTGGGGCTCCCTGAGGCCCCCTGAAAACACTCAGGGTTCCCTGAGGCCAGAGTTGCCCATGAGGCCTCCTGGACAAAGGTTTCGAACCTGCCCAATCATAAGGATCACATCATGAGGCACTTGCTAAAGCCACAAGCTCCTTGATGCTTTGGCCACACTGAGTCAGAATCACTGGATGATTCTCAGAATTAGGCAGTTTGGAGGAGCAGGAAGGTTCAGTCTTGGCTCTCAAGCCATCCCTCAGTTCAAGAATCCCACCCTTGAACTTCGTCTAAGCCTTAAGTTGGAATGAGAGATCATGTTTCGCTGAGCTCAAGCATGTCAGCGTACTCTAGGTCTAAATTGCTAGGACAACAGTTCCTAGAGTTTTAAAGTAATTTAAAGGCCATATGCATTAGAAACAAGGAAGAGGGGTCACGGATAGCCTAATTATGAGATGCAGACTCCTGGTCTGTAAACCAAAGAGACTGAAACAGAATCACTGAAAATAGGGGCCAAGAGCCTGCTGTTTGAACAAGTTTCTCCCCCAAGGACTGCTTTGCTTGCTGACATTTGAGAACTCGTGGCTGGTGTCTGATGGAGGGCCCATGAAGACCAGCTTTGGAGTCCCTAGACACTTAGACACTCCCCTGAAAACTGGGGACTGCATCCAGAAGATTCTCCTCATCAAGCCCACTTACAGAGACCAACATTATTGATCCCAATTCCAAGTAAGAGCTCTTGAAGAAAAAAGCCCGCTCTCCAATGCCTGCTGGGGGAACTTCAGAACAGGCTGTCGGGGGTGTCTGCAACTGTGCCTGCCTTGGGGAAGCCAGGACTGCCCTGGGGCGGAGCCCAGGGCTTGAATGAAGATGCTGCACTCAGGAGTGGGTCCCTGTTCCTGGGAAGAGCCAGTCCTCTTAACCGTTCTTGGACCACTGGATCTCTCTTTTCTCTTCTGTGAAATAAAAACTGAGTTGAAGCCTACCACTCACTACCCAGTTCTCCTGCAGGCTGTGCTTGATAAAATCATCACAGAACATCACCTCTTTCATCCCAGACAAAGGCTGTGGGCTCCTAATAGGTCTTCCTGATCCCTTCCTTACTGCCTCCAATCCATTCCCCACAGTGCAGACAAATTTCTCTCTCTAAAAGGTACATCTGAGCATGTCACTTCCCTGCCTGGAACTGTCAATAATTTATTCATTGCTCTAAGGATACAACTCAAAACACTTAGTCCATAAGAACTGTCACCATGGTACCCACATTTATCTCATAGGCTTATCTTCTCCCTCTCTCTGCCTTCTTCACTCTGCTCTTCCCAGAGCCCTTCTCCCAGTCCCTCAAAAGGGCTTGGCTCTTTCTCTCCTCAGGGCCTTTGCACATTCTGTTCTGTCCTGGAGTGCCCCGGTTAATCCTAACTCGCCCTTGGAACTCAGATTAACTATCAAGTCCCTGGCCACTTTCCCTCCCCAAATCAGCTCAGGCCTCATCAGTCCTGCCTCGGTCCCTTGGTAGCATTTGTCAAAAGGGTAGTGAACTAATCATCTGCATAATTATGTGCTCATATCTGTCTCCCACAACAGGCTCCAAGCAGCACCACAACCACAATGGCCATGTGTGTCTAGCTCACCATGACATCCCAGAGCCTAGCATGGGGCCTAGCACATAATAAGTGTTCAATAAGTATTTGTTGAACAAGTGAGCAAAAAAAAAATCAATTAATTAATAAAAATTTTTAATAAGACCCTCTTCCCTACCCCAAACACTTTCAGGGACTACTGGGTAGCTGAACGTCTAGACTGATGTGTCCTAATTCAAGCAAACTTCTTGGTCTGCCTTTGAACAGTCCGCAAGTTCAAAAGGGCAATATTTGCCAAATGCATGTGACTTTTTTTTTTTTTTTTGCTTGACAAAGGGATTTTTCACTTCACCCCCCGCCCCCAAAAAAATCCCCTGAAAAACGTCTTTAAATAGTGTGTTCCCTCTGGTGTCCATAAGCCATATTAAGAGCTCATTAATTATATGCCAGGGAGGCTAGAACTAAGAGGCAAGTCGTAAGAATGGTTGCCAAGGGAAGAAATGATGATAAATCAGCATTTAAATGAAAGTGTAAATCATAGGGAAAGTAAGACCCGATTTAAAGAAGTGTGATTTGTACACAGCTTATCAAGAACTTTGTTATCTTGGAGGGGAACACGGTTGACTTGGAACAAGATTTCTGGCCTTTGAAGGGCATCCTTTTCCCCTCCTTGGTTTTCTCTGCCCAGCTTTTGAAGGTGTCTTTGAGCTGTTGTGCTTGAGACTGGAGCATGGGCCTGCACCTGCCACTGCAGCTCACCTGCTATTGCATCAAACTCTCCGGGCCCCTCAGGGCTGCAGATGTTCTTCCCTAGTGTGAGTGTAACAGATTTTATAAAGGTCCATTCCACCTTCAGCCAGGGTGGTTGTCACCTTGGAAGAGAAGAGGACGCTCTCCAGGCATGTTGTTGGCGGTGTAGGGGGTGCTCCATCAGGAAAGAACACTTACTGAGTGGTTAGTGGGTATCAGCACTGGTGTTCATGCTTCCGTATACCCTTTATCAAAAACTGTGGAAAGAAACAAAAACCAAGCAGGGCTTGCTAAGCAGGGGAGTGGAGTCAACCACCATCGCTTGCTCTGATTGGAGGCGGTTGGCCTGGGGAAGCTGTAAGTGGGCTAATGAAGCAGGGCAGCCTATGCAATTGGTTAGGGGAGCAGATATGACTTACTCTGTTTGGTCCTAAGTTGGAAACAGGGACAAAATTAGGGCAGCTGGTGGTCATTGGTCAAATCCTGGCTGTTTGGGGCCAATTGCTACAGAGATTACAGGTAGGGTTCTATTTTTACATGTGGTCTGGTCATATCGTTGTCCATTTGTCTTTATCATTTATGGACGTTTATCATTGTCCATATTCAGTCTTTCACCAGAATGGTACACAATCCCACCAGGGCTTTCTACAAGGAAATGCTTTGGTTCTCTCCCAGGCAACAGCCAGACCTGTGTTTCTGTCCATGGGACATTTCTCAGTGCCTTTAGGAGTCAGCTGGCTCTGCTCTTCCTCCCAGTTGTCCTCTGCTTCACCAGGCTGGGGTCTATGCTCACTAGGGATACTGTATAAGAGAGTCATCCCTCAATCTCCTCCATTCTGCTCCCCTTCTCTGTGCTCTCATGATCCTTGGCTTTTCCCTCTGATGAGCAAGGCTTATTGTCCTTGGGTGTTGAGTATCCATCTCAACTCTCAGTCCTTAGGTCCTTGAAGACAGGATCGGGTCTGAGTTACCGTCACAGCCTCAGAGCCCAGCATAGTACCTGGCCCACAGGAAGTATATAACAAATGTCTCATGTATAATTCAGTGAATGCATTGGTTTTACTGCCAGCCACTCATGACAAGGAAAGGAGAGGGAAAGAAAATAATGAAAACAACGATCATGGAATAATTACAAAAGCTCAAGAAATCTTAGAATATTCTGTAGGAATGTCCCTGGTCTTCATGAAACATAAATGGGCCCAAGACAGGGTCTTCCCTCTTCTTGTCCCTTCTCTGCTTTCCATTTCTAAAGTGTTCTGGATAAGATTTCTTCTCTTTTCCTCTTCATATTTTCCCCAGATTTGAGGGTCTTATGTTTTTCTTGCATCTCTACATATGCCTATTGCAATACAGGAGATGTGGCAGAATCTCAAAAATGCATCAATTGTGTGATTTCAAAATGGGTGGCAGTGGGAGGGGGAGGGTATTTTGAACAACTATGGCAAGAATTGGCAATAAGTTCACAGACGACTCCACTAAGGAAAACCCCACCTTGGCCACCCTAGTCCAGGAGAAGTGTATTGTTCCCTACATGGTGTAAAATAACAACTATAATGACAATTAAAACATAACCACTGTGTGATATAAGAGGCAATGTGTGTGTCAGAGCACAGCTACCCTGAGGCTTCTGTTTGGGACACAGTGAGAAACTGCTAAGCAAAATTCTATTTACCCATGTCACAGAGTCTGTGTCTTTATAGTTGAGATCATCTAATTAAGTCAGGTAAGAGTCCCCATCTTGGCCTGTCTCAGCCAAATAAAGAAAAATCAAAGCTTTGGGCCCAAAAAATTGTCAGCGTTCCAATGTTTAGCCAGTTGTAAATACAGGAACAGCCAGCACCTCTGCCATAACAAAACAGAGAGAAGCCATTTTCCCCATGCCCCTAACCCAGGCTGTTAACTTCAGTTGTGCATGTCTACTGTACAATGATAATCATGACCCTGAGGCCTTACAAGATTGGGAAATGCCTTCTGAAGCATCAAACAGAGATTAAATTGTCTTGCCTGTAGTTGTGGCATTAATTGAAATTACAGTTTTTTGAAAACTGGAACTGGATTACCAGTTCTCAAAGGACATGAAATCTTATCTAAAGGCTACTCTTTATGAACCAGAATGTGTAATTAAAGCGAACATTCTTTTTCTGGGTCTTTCTAGATGCACGAGACTTTTTTAAAAACAATTTATTGAATATAAAAGCCACCATTTACTTGGGAAAGGAACATTACACTTTTCAAGCATTTCCACATATTTTCTCATGTGATACCAATGGATCAGAAATGTAGATGAGGTAAGATGTAGCCATAATGTCAGTGCCCCACCCTTCTACTCTTTTGTTAAATTAAGTTTTATTGTAATATAGTTGATTTACAATGTTGTGTTAGTTTCTGCTGCACAGCAAAGTGAATCAGTTACACATATACATATACCTGCCCTTCCACTCTTACACACAGACTTTGCAGCTCTATTTTGGAGAATTTCCCTTAGGCCACTGGAGACCACTTTGCCCAACTGGGTGGAGGGCTGGAAGTGTCTGGGAATTTACATTCCCCCTTCCCACCCCAGTCAGTCCTTATCCAGTGACTGAGGTACAGGAGTATGAAAACCCCAGCCCCCTTGCCACAGATGGGGACCACTAGGAGGCTTAACCCATACCCCAGAATTCCCCTGCAGGGTCAGTCTGGAGCTTCCTCTGCAGGACTTTGCCTGTGATCACACCCTTGCTCCGCTTCCTCCCCTCCCCCCACTGCTCCCCCCACTTCCCTCCCAAGGTGGGAGCACTTCCTTATTAAGTCACGGAACCCGAATCCACATGTCAGGGGCTGCTCCTAGAGAGTCTGACCTAAAACTCAGGGATAATTATCAACCTTCTACAGAACAGACTCAGAGTTGAACAACTTGCCCAAGATCACGTAAGCTGAGTCCAGAATCCAAGTCTTACAATTAATCAGTCATTCAATCGATATTTATTAAGTACCTACCACTATGCTCAGACCAGGGAATAGTGGGACAAATACACTTAGGTGCCTACCTCTGTTCAAATACACAGGCTGGTGAGAAAAATAGCAAGACCCATCATGGTGTTTTTAGCTAGCAATACTTTTTAAATGAAAGGATATTGGAATACATGGGTATTCTTCAAACATTCTTCATGTTTTTAGGTTGATTTTTCCACTTGAAGGCAATCAAAAAGAGCAAGCACTTTTACTGAGCGCCACATAACACACGAAGTGTCTCAAGTCTAACCAGTTGCCTCCTCTGCCCATTGGGACCCCAAGTCCAAGTAGCTGCTGGGAGAAAGGGATGGATGGAAAGGGATGGGGGATGGGCAAGGGACTTAATGAGACCCAGGCTGGAGAAAAAGAGGAAGGAAATGGCTGGACCCAGGAAGAGTCTCACCTCGGGGGAGGCAATGTTCCTGCACTCAGTTACCATCACTCCCAACATACCCCGGGGAAACTGTCCTCAGCCCCTCACATGCCAGCTTCCTGGGAAGATCTGAGCCCATCCTCCTATGTCACCCACAACAATGCCCAGCAGCAACTCTGAAGCATCACCAGAATCTGATGGCCCAGCAGTCTGAATCTGTGTTCGTGAGCCTGGCTCAATTTCAGTGAGATGCAGAGAGGTGAAGCTACTCATCCAAGTTCCCACAACCCAGGAAAAGGTAAAGCAAAGATGTGAACCCAGACATGCTTGACTCAAAGCCCACACTTGAAGAATAACTAATGAGAAAAAGGCAAGGAGAACAGTGTTCTCATGAGCACTGAGTCCTCTCAGCAGAATAAGCTACAATGATAAGTTAGGCCGAGTGGATGCCTAAATAGAAAGGGGAATTAAATTCTCACTCAAAAATGAAAAAGCAGAATTAAATCTTATATCACAAAGAAATATCCCAGAAAGGAGGAAAACCTAAAAATGAGATGAAGCATAAAACAACATAAGTGTTCTAAAACTCTAAAGATGTGTCTGCTAAGGAGAAAAAGCTAATGACAAAAGATGCTGGAAGTCATTTGTGTGCTTTCCTTTATCTTCACAACTTCATTGTAATCCCCCTGTACCACTTGCTGTGAGAAAATAAAAAGCAGACCTTAAAAAGGCAAGAACAGGGTTAAGCAGTATTTTCCTCGTGCACATCAAATCATTGCTTGGATCAGACTTTTCCTAAGAACTACAGTAGCAAAATGAGACAAATACGTATTTTTTTCCCTATATACAAACAAGGGAAAAGAGGAGAATGCTAGAGATGGCAAAGAAGCCAGTCTAACCTCATCTGGCAGAGGAAATCTTTGATTAATCTAACCTGAGGTTAAGCCCTGGAAGAACACATGGTAAAGAAGAGCAAGCAGTCCTAAACATATCTGGAAAATGACACCGTGAAGGGATGGCTGAAGCTAAAGAATATTTCTTTCCATGGGAGAGGAGACCCAACCAGGATCTACCCACTTTCCAGGCACAGAAGATAGGCTGTCTTGTGGGAGGGCACCTTGTGGGGAATCACAGAGGTTCCCTTCTTTTATGTCTCCTACCCCCTAGAAATCTCTGTCCTCAGATCTAAGCAAGGGAATCCAGAATTCTTACTTGGCTCCCTCTTGGGACTTGTAGGCCCATTTAAAATGCAAAGAGAGCCTGGGAGGGAAATAAATCTTCATTAACTTGAAGCAGGGCCATTGAAATCTTCCCTGTGTACACACTTCCTCACTAGTGTGACTTTGAGCACTTCTTGCCTGTAAAAAATATGGTGATGGTCAAACTCTCTCCTCCAGGGTTTGTCGTGAGAACTCCAAGAATATGCGGAAGCACCTGGCACATAGGAGATGTTCAATAACGCTAAGTTCTCTCTCCTGTAATGGAGAAAGAAAATTGAGAGGCAAAAGGAAATAAACTTAATGAGGATATGAGAGCAGAGGAGAGGGAAAGGGAGACTGAGGCTCAAGCTGTCCTTGGCTGAAATGGAGCCATTAGGAGGCACATTAAGCTGTACCCAATGGATGGAAGTTGGGGCTTGGAAAAGTGGGGCGTGTAGAGGACAAGTGTCTTTCTACCCAACCCAACACAGACAAACCTACTTGGGAGACACCCTTCCTAGGGAATGTATGGATGAGGTCAAGCTCCAGTGAGAAGCTGAGAATTGGCTGCACTCGTCAGAGCCTGGAGCCTGGAGAGATGCTTGTAGCACAAGGAAGTAGGAACTAATGCCCTCCTACTCCTATTAACAGTAGATCTTTTACTTCAAATCAGAAGCTTCTGGAGGATTAGTTAAAAAACACATTGCTGAGTTCCACCCCAGCCTTTCTGATTGAATAGGGCTGGGGTGGAACCTAAGAACTCGCTTTTCTGACAAGTTCCCAGGTGATAGTAATGATGCTGGTCCGGGGACCACACTTGGAGAACCACTGTCCTATACTTTCATTTAGTAGCCCTAGGAGAGATTCCGGACCTAGAGTTAAATGTGACCTTGGGCAATTCATTCTGCTCTTGGTGTCCCACACTTGAGCTGAGGCAATGTGCTAGATGACCCCCTATGACCCCTTCCTACCCTGACATTCATGACTTTGCAAGTCTAACCAGTTCAGTGCATTTATTGCCTAGTTCTGGGCTGGGGAGAACTGGGGGGAGACCAGGCATGCAGAAGTGACTGAACAACAAGGAGAAACTCCAGAATACAGAAAGAGCAAATACTGCATTTTTTTTTCCACTGCTCTAATTTTCTTCCATACTCTAAAGTACTCTCCTGACTTCAGTTAAGCTTGCCCTGGGCTCCTGAGCTTGGCAGATATTTAAAGTAAAGAATGAGCCATTTGGCCAGGTGAAGTTTTCCTAAAAGTCCTCCTCTGGAAGGACTTTCAGCCCCTTGGGCTGTGCCTCTGTGACTCAACAGTGACATCTGGTGGCCATCAAGGTGAGTCCCAGGCCCTGGCAACACCCACATGTACTCCTAAAGACTAGGGCACATAAAGGGGAGGCGGCCGGGGGGGAGAGGGGGGATGGCTCAGTTCCAATAAATAAGTCCATTTCTCAATCACCTGTAGCTTACCCGTACTACCTGTGAGCAAATTATTCTCTTGGTTGAATGCCAAAATTAAAGCCTCTGACTCCTATTTTATTTCTCTATTCATTGACCCATTTGAAAGGATACAATCCTTAGGAGGCTGACAACCCCACTGTGGTTGATGCCTCTGAACTAATACTCATATCTAAACTGTTTGGTTAAAGGAACACATCAAAGCATTTGGCAGGGAAAAAAATACAGCCTAACTTTGCTTCCAACAATTTGATCTAAGCAAACAAATAAGTCATTTTCATTTCCAGTTTAACATAAGAATATTTTTACATGATAATTTGCTTTTAAATATTCTAGCTGTGAAGTTTAATAACAGCACATGAGCTGCCTGTCATTTCGTATTTATGTTCCAATCCCAGTTTTGACAGTTCCCACGGGTTCTGGACCACTCAGCTAGAGATATTCCAGGCCATGTTCTCATAATAACAGGTAGAAAACCCAGCCCCAGAGCCAGGAAAGAATAAAGAACCTTTAACAGGGCTTTGAACACGGAACTGGCTCACCTTTTCCCCCTTCTTGCTATAAGGCAAGTTTACAACTTAGTGAAATGGTCAACCGAGCCCTCCATTCCAGTGTCTTTAATATATGATCATAGGTGCCTTTTCAAAGCAAACAATGTCAGGAAAGGCCCTTCTCTCACAAGGACTGGCGACTGGCAATAGCAGCTGGTACTGATTGAATGCTTACTCTGTGCTGGGCACTGTGCCCAGAGCATTACACGCAGATGGCCGAATCTCCACAGCATCACCAGGCAGGCAGAGCTAATCATGTCCCATCTCACAGATGAGGAAACTGGGGCTTAGCCAGGTGACAGAGGGCCTTTGCTCAAGGTCTCCTGCTGAGCATGGGTTGGGGCTGGGGTCTGAACCCAGACAGTCTGACTCACACCAGGAATCAGATCGGAGTGAATGCCACCCTTCCCCACCTAGTCAAACCCTTCAAAGCTCAGCTTCAACATTTTCTCCTCCAGCCCTGCTTTTCCTGACACTGCTACACCCCAGCACCTTCCAAGTGACAGCAATGCCTCTTGACAGTGTAGCGTCACCCTGCCTTATCACCACCCCTCCACAGACCACCCATGCTGTGACATGAATATAAGCATCTTTTTTTTTTTGATAAATTTATTTATTTTTGGCTGCACTGGGTCTTCGTTGCAGTGCGCGGGCTTCTCATTGCGGTATCTTCTCTTGTTGCGGAGCATGGGCTCTAGGCACACGGGCTTCAGTAGTTGTGGCACGCAGGCTCAGTAGTTGTGGCGCACGGGCTTAGTTGCTCCGCAGCATGTGGGATCTTCCTGGACCAGAGCTTGAACCCGTGTCCCCTGCATTGGCAGGCAGATTCTTAACCACTGCGCCACCAGGGAAGCCCGAACGTAAGCATCTTAAAGGGACAGCTAATATCTAATTTGTATCTGTAGTGACCCGCCCCCCACCCCAAGTTGGCACAGAACATTGTAAGCAGTCATCAGCCAACATGTTTTTGCTGAATGAACAAATAAATAAACAGACCTTGAGAAATGTACTTCGACTCTGTAAGAGACCCCTTGGGTGGGAGGAGGGGGCTAATCTCCTTGAATGGAGTGAACAGTAAGGGGAGGATGAGGAGGTAAAGCACAGCGAGGACACCTAGAGAATCACTGGGAAGGGAGCTCTGTACCCAGGTGTATTCCCACCACTGAACAGACAACTTCACGTCAGAGTCAGACACTATAGCGTGGGGCTGATACAGAGAGGGCCTCTGACACCCTCCCTTTTTCTGCCCCTTTCTGTTGTGGGATTTGTGGGTGATATGTAGTGCCCCCACTTTCCCCTATCATGGAATTGACTATGCCCCACTGCATTATCATTGTCTGCTTGTCTGTTCCTCTCTAGACTGGGAGCTCTCTGAAGACTTTTTAGCAGGGAACTAAAAAGTTTATTTAGTTCCCTGCTAAACCCTGAGCATCTTGCACAGTACCTGACACATAGAAGGGGCTCAATAAATATTTTTAAATTGTTCAAACTTTAATTTCAGCAACAACTACAAAGCAGTGATAAAGAAGAAGTTTGTGTCAAATTCAGAGGAACTGCCAGAGTTTCTCAGTCTTTTACTGAAAGGGTGATGTGTGTGTTCATAGCTTGTAGATGCTAATTGTTGACAACATGATTTGGTCGCTCAACAAATTGGAACTGACACCATCAACCTGCTCAATCCATTTACAATCTTTCATCATTGATGCAGGGGACTCTGTCAGCTGAGCAAGGCCAGCTTCCCTGTGAGGCCAGCGTCTTGTTTCCTATTAGTGACGAGCATTACAAGTAAACAGATTGGCTTAGCGCGTTAAATTGCATCCAACAGCCCAGCAAAAATCACAAGCAATGTAGAAAAATAAAAGTAAGGAGAGGACGGACTCAAGTCAATGCACATTTACTGAGCAGAAGTTTCATTAACTAGTTTCTCTACCACCCGCCTTGATGCATCCCACCCTCCACAGAGCACTCAGAGTGGTCTTTCTGAAATGCCAGTCAGTTCACATCACCTCCCTGTTTAAAATGCTTTAGTAATTTCCTCATTCTCTCCTTATCATGTCTTCCCAGATGCTCTGGAATCTGAGGCTTGCCTACTTCTCTAGCCCCAAACTGCTCCCTTCTCCTCATTCCACACTGTACTATACACACACACACACACATGCACACTACACTCCAAGAGTATCACAGTACCATGAATGACTGTAGAGTCTCTTCCAACAGGACCTTTGCACATGCTGACCCCTCTTGCCATCTTTCTGGAACAGCTGCTCTGCCCTTTCACTTACCTAATTCCTTCAAGATTTAACTCAACTGTTTTATGGCAACCAGGGAGGCTTCCCTGATGTACTAGGTTGAATGGTGGCCCCCCCAAGATATGGTCACATCCTAACCCCCAGAACCCGTGAATGTGACCTTATTTTGAAAAAGGGTCTTGCAGATGTAAGTAAGTTAAAGATCTCAAGATGACATCATCCTGGATTATCTGGGTGGGCCCTAAATCCACTGACAAGTGCCCTTATAAGAGGCACACAGAGGAGAGACATGGGGAGTAGGAGGAGAGGGTCCATATGAAGACAGAGGCAGAAATGGGAGTGAGGTAGACACAAGCCTGGAGCCACTAGAAGCTGCAAGAGGTGAGGAAGGATTCTCCCCTAGAGCTTTCAAAGGGAGCATGATCTTGCTGCCACCCCAATTTCAGACATCTGGCCTCCAGAATTGAGAGACAATAAATTTCGTTGTCTGAAGCCCCCAGTTTGTGGTAGATGGCTATGGCAGCCCTTAGGAAACTAATACACCTGATCTCCCCTCAGATGCTCCCTGTTTGCACTACCCCCAACCATGTGCACACTCCTATCCTGGCATTTTTCATGTGGTTTTGCAATTGCTCTGTGACTTTGTTGCCTTCCACACTCGACCCCAAACCCCTGGAAGGTGAGGATTTTATCTTCTGTGACCTTCTGCCAAGTTCTAGCATCTCCTTGAAGGGGGCACAAGGCTGTCAGTAGAGTAAAAGCAAAATGACAAAGAGTCAAACTTACTCTTTGAAACCTTTAAATCTTCCATAAATGTCTTCTGAGAACAAGCCTATTAGTTCCTCTCATGCCCCTTTCCTCAAAGCTTCTCTTGGCCCTCAACTAATTCTTCCATTTCTTTATCCACAAAGTCATCACCACGCACTGAGCTGGCCACCTGAGTCTTGCATCTCCCTTCTTTATCAAAGGGTGACAAACCCTGAAAATTATTCATAAATAACTTTCATGGGTTTCAAGCCTGCATTCACTGTTTCAGGCTTGAGTGCATCTATTGCCTGTGGGCCCACCTTCATTGGGTGGAATGGTGGACTAAATCATTCAAATGATTTTTCTCTTTTTTTTTTCATTGCACACCATTATATGGGCATACATCATAACCCACAGATTAAGTATTAAAGGAACAGATGCAATAATGATAAATATGTGTTATCCCAACCTCTTGTTAAACCCCATAGGTAAGTAAGGCTTAGTCCTTGACTGCAAAGGGTTTATAACCTACATGAACCTAGTAATAACTGCTAACATTTGTAACCTCCCCACCAAATCTTTTTTGTTTTTGATAAAGCACAAAATTCATGTGCCATGAATTTTTCAAAGGAAACTAAGTTTCACTTTACTTTGTTTTTTAAAAAAAACATATATCAATAACAGACCATGAGGTCCCTATTTACAAGTGAGCTGGCTGGTGGAGGTAATGATAAATCAAAGAAACAAGAGGGGCATTGCTGGTGGGGATGTAAAATGGTGCAGTTGCTGTGGAAAACAGTCTGACAGTTCTTCAGAATGTTAAACATAGAGTCACCATATGACCCAGCAATTCTACTCCTAGGTATACAGCCAAAGGAATTGGAAACAGATGTTCAAACAAATACGTGTACACACATATTCATAGCAGCATCATTTACAATAGCCAAAAGGTGGAAATAACTCAAATGTCCATCAACTGATAACTGGATAAACAACATGTGATATATCCATAAATGGAATATTATTCATCAATAAAGAAGAATGAAGTATTGATACAGGCTACAACACAGATGACACATGAAAATACCATGCGAAGTGAAAGAAGCCAGTCACAAAGTCCACGTATTATATGATTGCATTTATAGTAAATGTCCAAAATAGGCAAATCCATAGAGTCAGAAAGTAGATAAATGGATGCGATGCAATCGGGGTGAGGGGTGGGTAAAGGGAGGTGAGGTATCAGTCAGTTTGGGTTGCTATAATAAAAATACCACAGACCAAGTGGCTTAAAAAAAAAACAGACATTTATTTTTCACAGTTCTGGACGCTGGAAGTCCAAGATTAGGGTGCCAGCATAGTCTGGTTCTTAGTAAGTGCCTTCTTCCCAGTTATGTCCTCATATGGCCTTCTTTGGTGCATGCAAGCAGAGAGAGACAGTGAGTGAACAAGTTCTAGTCTCTTTCTCTTCTTATAAGGACACTAACACCCTCATGATCTCATCTAAACCTAATAACCTCCCAAAGGCCCCACCTCCAAATACCATCACATCAGGGGTTAGGGTTGAATAAGAATTTGGGGCGAGGGGTGGTGGGCACAAACATTCAGTTCATAACATGGGGAATGACAGCAAATGGGTACAGGGCTTCTTTTTGCAGTAATAGAAATGTTCTAAAATTGATTGTGGTGATAGATGCATAACCCTGTGAATATACTAAAAGCCATTGAATTGTACACTTTAAATGAGTTAATCATATAATGTGTGAGATATGTCAATAAAACTGTTACGAGGGAAGGAAGGAAGGAAAGAAAGAAGGAAGGAAGGAAGGAAGGAAGGAAGGAAGGAAGGAAGGAAGGAAGGGAGGAAGGGAGGGAGGAAGGGAGGGAGGGAGGAAAGGGGGAGGGAGGAAAGGGGGAGGGAGGGAGGGAAGAGAGGGAGGGAGGGCGGAAGGAAGGAAGGAAGGAAGGAAGGAAGGAAGGAAGGAAGGAAGGAAGGGGGGAGGGAGGGAGGAAGGGAGGAAGGAAAGAAGGAAGGAAGGAAGGGAGGAAGGGAGGGAGGGAGGAAGGAAAGGGGGGAGGGAGGGAGGGAAGGAAGGGAGGGAGGGAGGGAGGGAGGAGGGGGAGGGAGGGATGCCCACATAGCTGGTACAACATTATTTCTGGGTGTGTCCCTGAGGGTCTTCTGGAAAGAGATTAGTATTTGAATTGGTGAACTGAGTAAAGCAAACGGTCCTACCCAATGTGTGTGGACATAATCCAATCCATTGAGGGCCCCAATAGAACAAAAAGGCAGAGGAAGGGCAAATTCACTCTCTGCTTGAGCTAGGACATGGATCTTCTCCTGCCCTGTGACATCTGGCTCCTGGTTCACTGGCTTTCGGATTCACACCATGAATTACACCATCAGGCTCCTGATTCTCAGGCCTTCAGACTCAGACTGAATTACACCACCAGCTTTCCTGGTTCTCCACTTTTACAGAGGGCAGATCGTGGGTCTTCTCAGCCTCTATAACCATGAGAGTCAATTTCTATAATAAGTCTCCTCTTCTGTTCATCTATTTATCTATCTATCTATCCTATTGGTTCTATTTCCCCGAGCATCCTAATACAGTAATAAAGGGGTCACATCTGTCCCACTTATCATGGTATCTCCAGGGTCTAACACTCAGCCTGGCCCATAGTGGATGCTCAATAAAATAGTGGTTAAATGAATGAATGAATGAGTTACAATCTACCTCCTTGTAAACTCCGCTGTCCTCTAAAGACTTGTAAAAGCTCTGTCCCTACTAGCAATGCTGCTGCTGCTTGCTCTGTCCACAGACCACCCCCCAACACCTTTCTAAGGGGATCTGCTCACCCTCAGTCCTACTGCCTATGGGGCTGTATTCATACAACAGGGCCCTGCTCCTATCCTGACTGATTCAGCAAGGCTGGAACACCTGACCCAAAGGTAGCCAATCCAGAGGCTCTATAAAGATGAGCTGGACCAGTCACATTCTTTCCCTTTGTTTCAGGAATTGGAAATAAGACACACAGAAGACAATACCAGTTGGTGGTGGATAGTGCACAAAGAACATTTACGACGTGAAGAGAAACATTTAAGATTGTCAAGGGCAAGCTCAAGTTATGAGGAATCTAAACTCTCAGTTGAGAGAAGAGAATGGAACACGAGCACAGAGAGAACTAGAGATGAAGAGAGACAAGGCAGAGAATGCCATCTCTTAGAGAAGCCATCACTTAGAGACACCCAAAATCCTGCAGCTCCTGTCCTTGAAATCTATATCTGCTCTGTTCATACAGTAGCCATTAGCTATTTAGATTTAAATTCAAATTAATTAAAAGTAAAAATTTAGAGTTGCCCCAGCCACAGTTCAAGTGCTCAAGAGTCATATGTGGCTGAATGGCTACCATATTCGAAGTGCAGATGAAGAACATTTCCATCATCGACTGAAGTTCTATTGGACAGTACTGTCCTGCATCTTTACAGTAAAGCCCACTTACCTTGAACAATGTAAATGCAATGCAAGAGCCTCTGTTTCGTGTAACCAAAGGAATCAGCCAGAATACCCATTAGGTGATTCAGTCCTTCACTCATTTAACATCAAATTTATATTGATGTTCAAGGTATCTTTTGAGTGCTAGGGATACATATTAGTGAACTGGATAAAGGCTAGCCCTGGTGGAGCTTCAGTTATAACTTTCCAAATGTTAGCAAGTCATGTCCCCATCCCACTGAATCTATTCTTGTTTGGGCCAAATGCAGTCCCAGTTTCTTTAGCCAGCCCTCAGGTCGCATGGATCCCTGGGCCTCCACTCTCTGAGTTCCTCTCTGAAAACAGTTCAGGTTATCAACATCCCTCTTAAAACTCAGAGCCCAAAACTGCATATAATATTCCAAAGAGCCAGTACAGAATTCAATGGACTATTATACCACTTGCTCCAAACACTGAATTTCCATTAATTTAGCTTGACAATACATTTATTTCTAAAGAGCCAGCCATACTGCATGGCTAGTTTGACTTAGTGAGCAGTTAAGTCAATAATGTTTTAAAGTTCTTTGTAACAGAAACTGCTCTTCAGCTTGTCCATCCCAAGCTTTACTTATGCAACTGATGTATAAACCAAAATGCAAATACATTTATCCCTGTTAAACTTTATTCTCTAAGTCAGCATCAATCCACTAATTTTTCATGGTTGTTAGAAGTACTGTGTGAAGCCCCTGGTACATGCCTGGCACATGGTTAGTGCTCATTAAAAGGTGGTTCATTGATACTACGATGATTTCTTTTAGTTGGATGTTTCTCTTTTTCTTCAGGGTTGATGTCATAATTTGAACTCAATTCAATTAATACATTCCACTGAGCTACTGCTATGGGGCGGGGAGAGTCGCAAAGATGGAACAGACATGGCCCCTGCCCTCTTGGAGCTCACTGTCGGATGGGGGAAAACACACACACATACTTATGCAAACAAGCATGAAATGAGAAGCAAGTTATGTCTGGAGCTGTGATGAATGGGTATGTAGTAGCTGTGATGAATGGGTATGTAGTACTAAGAGTATAGATCTAGATCTGAGCGAACTGGGTTTGAATTCAGGCACTGTCTACCAGATCTGTGATCTTAGGCAAATCACTTAACACTTCTGACCCTCGATTACTCATCTGTAAAATGGAAATCACCATGGAGCCCTCCTTAGAGTGCTGTGATGAAGTGCAGTGAGATAACAGAGGTCTAACTCTAAAAAAGAGTCAGGCTCCATTTTTTTGAGGTTTTACTGTTGACAGCTTTTAAGCTCACCCCTCCCTTTTCCCCTTCCGCTTCACATCTGGGCAAGCTGATAGAAAGCCCACGTGCTCCCTCCTTTGTCACCCCTCACACTGGCCCCACCCCCCCTAACCGCAATTAAAACCTCAAACCAGCCTCCTTTCTTTGTTTTATCAAGCCATTTTCAGATCAGCTTGGGATGCCTACCTTTGCTTACCCCAGAATTCTTCTCACATAAATAAATCTTTTCATCCCTCTTGGTGTGTATGGTGTCATCAGTCTTGACATCTGAACCAAATTTGGGGTGAGAGTTCATTCTACCTCTACAGGTGGCCACAATATTAATGAAATAGCATAATGCCTGGTACACTGTAAGCGTTTATGCCAACTATGATACATATAGGGTTAATGTCACCTATTCCGCCAAGCCAACAAGAAAGCAATCCCTTTTCTGACAATTATATAAAACCATATTTCTCAAACTGAGGCATGCATATCCCCAAGGGGGTCTTGAGATATGCCAAGGTATCTAATGAGTGTAAATCCTACACTACACACACACACACACACACACACACACACACACACACTTGGTTGAGGGAACATGGTACATTAAAATTTTCCTGCTCTCTGTATTTAGGAACTCCTATAGAAAATTATGAGAAACTAATAGACTCTAAACTGATATCCCAGAAACCACAATACATGAAGGAGACTGTGTGAGCAGCATCAAGGGCCCAGCCTTCTCCCCTCTGAGCAGACCTAATGATGCCCATGAAGGAGAGGGGCCTGCCCCCACAGGCCTCACTTCATCCACTCACTCCCTTGTGCTGGCAATGACCTGATGACCTGATCCTTTTCTAGTAGAAGCCCTCACATCATAGAGAGGAGCTGTGGCTCCAAATGGATGAAGCTGGCCAAAATGATCACCATAGAAGCAGAACATGTAAGCCTGAGATCTCCCAGGTGATCCTAGAGTTGGTAGCAGTGATGGTGTTATTCTCCCAGTCCCTGGGGTGGGTGAGGGTATTAGTCTACTCAGGCTACCTTAACAAAATACCACAAACTGGATGTCTTGAACAACAGAAAGTTATTTCGCATGGTCCTAGAAGCTGGGAAGTCCAAGATCAAGGTGCCAGCTGATTTGGTGAGAGCTGTCTTCCTGGCTTGCAGACAGCCGTCTTCTGACTGTGCCCTCATATGGTGGAAAGACAGAGACAGAGGAAGGGAGAGCATGTGAGAGAGAGAACACACACTCTGGTGTCTGCTTCTGTAAGGACACTAATCCTATCAGATTAGGGACTCACCCTTATGACCTCATTTAATGTTAATTACCTCCTTTTGGCCCTGTCTCCAAAAATAGTCACATCAGAGGTGTTAGGGCTTCAACATATGAATTTGGAGGGACACAAGTCAGTCCACAGCAGTGAGAAAGGGCCCCAAGGAGTGCTTTAAGTGATATTTATTGGGTGGGGAGACGTAAATATTCTGACATCCTCGGTGAAACAAACTGCTCAATTTGATTGTACCAGACACAACTTCAAACCTAAGCAATGATTCATAGGAAAACGCACTGGGAAGATGGATGCCTGAACTAAGTATTGATATTAGTGACAAAGGACAGTAATTTAGCCAATTAGACACAGAAACCTTCATTAGCTCTGAGGCCTTACCCAACAAGGCATTATCTGCTCATGCATACATCATTTTTATCAGTCTCATAACTCTATTGCCCAGGGAAGTATCTTTGGCCTTCTAAGAGCTCTGACCACTGTAAAGGGAACAGTTATACTCTGACCCAACCCAAAAAGGGGTTATCTCTCTTATTCCATCTTAACTTCTCCTTTCCAAAAAGTATAAAACAGAGAAGCAAACATTCCCTCTGCAATCCCTTTCTCCCTTGCTCTCACTCCATTCTCTTCAGCAAATATTGAGAGAAGTGATCAGGTCCCCTACTATGACTCATTACTCAAGACACCAAGGTGGCTTTCTTTTTCCTTTTGTTCCCTGAAATATGAGAGAAAGATATAATAGAGGTGTTTCTTGCTTTTTTTTTCTTTCTTTTTTTTGGCTCAGAGCTAAATTTGATGTTTAAGTACCGCAACTATCCTTAGCCTAGAATTATGATATTAAAATCTCCTAGTCTCCAAAACGTTACTCTTGATATTTTGTTTTTATTTCAATAATTCTTTTCATATACATGACTTTCAATGTCACATACCTTAAATGATCTTTTGAAGTAAAAAGAGTGTAAGGAGTAAAAACATTGTTTTATACATATATATAAAAGCATCTTTATATATATGTATACGTACATACATGTATACAATATATAATTGCATATAATAAAGAATACTATGCTTAATAATAATAATTACTATTTACTGTGCACTTGTATGAGCCAGGCCCTCTGCTAGATGCTTTATATACACCATCTCATTTAATCCCCCCACAATCCTGTTCCTTGAGAGGAGATGAGGATGATTCACTAAGAGAGCCTAATCCCAAGTCTAAGTCAGAATTTCCAGGTCAGAGTCAGGACTTTAGTTGGAAATTGGTTGCAGAGGGCAGTGAGAGACACTGAGTGCAGAAGCACTTGTCCATTCACCAGATGCTTAGGACAGATAGAGGTATTGGAGCAAGGTGAGAATCAGACTGCAAGCTGGAGATACCATGTGGCCAGGGAGCAGGGAGATGGGGACAAACATCTATTTACTCTGCAAACATTTACCAAACATCTCCCAACCCAAGGAACTTAGGATTAAATAGAAATGAGTGCAGGATGCCTCCCAGAACTGCCCACCTAAAGGACAAGGGGCTGGGCATTCATCTACAGGCTTCCATCAAATGTTGGTTGAGATTGACCTCAGGCACATCAACTACTTGACATTTCCAGGGTGGCTTTGCAGGAGCCAAGCAGACTCTGGCAGCCCAGAAAGGTCCTGAGGGCAGAACACAGAAAGGAATTCTATACCTCTGCGCTTCAGGTAAGACACTGCCAGGTGAATCTGAGCTTCCACAGAACTGTCCTCCACAGCTGTGGCTGATATCAGAAGTGGCCATAATATATAGGGCACCAAAAGTATCTGCTACATGGAGCTTTGGGGTCCTAGGAAAACTCAAAGAAGAAGGGTTGTCACTTAAAATTACATGTGCCTAATTCCTCTTGTGATATCTGGGCTTATTGTGCCACTCTTCCCATAAACACCTAGGAATATGAGCTTTTCTCATTGTTTTGGCACTTGGCTGCTTTCTTGTGTCCAGATGAGTACCAAATCATACAAATTATATATACAATAGAAAAAACATATTTTTAAGTATTCCACAATAAGGAAGAGCAGATTACCTCCAGCAAACAAATTTAATAATTTTATAAATGAAGACATATTGGAAACAGAGGAGTATTATACTGCTTCATCCTGGAGTAATTATGTCTCCAGACTTACAAAGCTTTTGGAGGGGTCCAGAACAACCCCTGAATTCTGCCTAAAACTACCCAAACAAACTGACTGCGGTAGCCATGGAGGTGCACCACCCAGAGTTCCTTTCAAGGGATAGTCAGCCATGAGGAGTCCAGGTGGCTGAAAGCCTCCAGCTGCACAGCCTTAGGATGCACCCCAGTGTTCAACCCAAGGCCAAAGTCTGCCTGGGTAGGTCCCAGCCAATGACTGGATACAACGGGGGTAATAGGGCCCAATAGTCTCTGTCCAAGATGCTACTCTAATGGGTAATCTCTACTCTGGAGCTCTCCATCTGCACAGCTGAAACTTTCTCAGATCTTCTCTACTAGCTAAGGCTCTTCCTACCCAATCCTCTTTCCTTCCCCCTCTCCTTCTGCAGGTTCAGAACTTCACTGTGGCCTGAAGGCCTTCAGATGACAAAATTGACCCTGAGAGATGCAACGTCTCCTGCCCAGTCTCTCTCAGCAAATCCACGCTAGAGCTGGAAGCAGAACGCACATATCTCCAAGCTCCTAGCACAATGCTCCACCCAGTCACACAGCCAACATCTTATACTCATAGACACGGCAGTTGTCTCACTAAGTGCTCAGATAGCCAACTATAAGTCTTCACATCTCCATTTGCTGTACTATAAAATTGAGAAGATACTTGCTTCACACCAGCTCCCAGGGACTGGGCGAAGAGGAATAAAATACTTCTTGTAGCTGGAAGGAAAGCCATAAATAAATACAGAACTGTGCAGTCAGCTTTCACTTATCGGGGCAAATGAATGGGTGCACTGGTGCAGATACATGGCCTAGGGCTTCTGTGACTGCCAGAGCTGCATCCAGACACCAAAAACAGAGAGACGGGCCAGGGGCAGGGCAGAGGGAGTCCTGAAAGGGAGCCCCAGATAAGTGTTGGGGAAAGTAACCCTGCTGAGCCGACCCAATCTGGGCCAGCCCCTCTTAAAATGTACTTTTTCAAATGGAAAAAGAGCATAAGCAAGCTGTCCACAGGTAAATGGCTTTTAAGCATATGAAGAGATAGATGTTCAAGCTCACTCAAAATTACAGCAATACAAACCTAAACTAACAATGTGAGAGCACTGTAAGTTCAAATTAGTAGAGATCGTCTTCCAGTATTGATGGCGGTGTGTAGAAAAACTCTATTAGTGCAAATGTAAATTGTGGACATTTCTCCAGCGGGCAATTTGGGAATTTCTACTAAAATGTAAAGTGCCTGTACACTTGGACCCAGACATCATGCTTCTAAGACTTATGATATAGATCTACTTGCACAAATGCACAAATGCACAGTACAGTCATTGCAGCATAACTTGAAATAGCCAGTCACTGGAAATAAACTAAATGTCCATCATTAGAAGAAAGGGTAAATAAATTATAGTTAGTATGTGATGATGGGCTCTAGAACACTACGTAGATGTGATAGAGAATGACAAAAGTCTAACAGGATGATACGGAGTAGTCACTAAACTATACAGTTAGCGGAAAGAAAGATGGAGAAGTTGGTTACCATTTGTTGAAAAATAAATATCTACATACAAACTTACGTATATAAATATATACATACATACATATATGCATATGCTTATATATGTTGAGAATATTTTTGGAAGAAAACATAAGAAAATGGTTAAAAGTAGGTACTATTCTGAGAATGGACTAATGGTAGGAAGGAGACAGTTTTCACTATATAACTTTTATGCTCTATATTTTTACCATGTCTTTGTCCTACTCATTTGAAGAAAACAACTTGTTAAAATGTGTGCTTTCTCCTTATAACACTGCTCATGGCAGCAAAAGTAAAAACAACATTAATAATAATAACAACCAACTTGCGATTTGCAATTTATACTCCACGCAACACTTTCCCATCCATTTCTTTAACGTGGGCAGAGAAGAATGATTTCTACCCTCGTTTTTTATATAAGGAAGCTAGAGCCAAAGGCAGTTGACGAGTTGCCCAAGATCTTTGGTGAGGTCACATGGAAGAGACTTCTCTTACTTTTACTATTGCCCATATCCATATCTTCAAGGAAAGAATTGGTGGAAGAAGGTTCCTAGTTTCCAGGCTCCAAATCTTGGGGCCTTTTCCTTCTACATCTCCCTCTGCCTCACAAAAAAAGAAAATCACTGGCTTCCATTTTTTAAAAGCAATGAAGCAACAATGAAGTTTTAAATAAGGGAAAGAAAAAATGTTGGGCAACACAGAAAAAGGAAGAGTCACAGAGTCCTTTGGGGCTACCAAAGGTAGCCTGGAATGGAAGAGGGTGAGACAGCACTGAAGTAAGATGACCCGAGATCCTAAGGAGATGACTCTCCTTTACTCTGCATTCTCTGTTGAAGCTTTCTCATTCCCTGTTCAAAGAGGAAAAAAAAAAAAAACCTGAACCTGATCTTTTGCCCACATTTTCCCTATAGTTGGAAGTCTCTTTTCCCAAGAGAGCCTGCAGGGATTCCCTGGGGACTCAGAAGAGGGTTTCCAGGTGCTGTTTGTCCACCAGAATAAGATGAAGAGAAAGATAATGGGGAAAGTTATCAAAGGGGTTAAAAAAGAAGAATCTCTGTCCTTTGTGGCCTCAAGGAAATGCTAACACCATGCGATGAGATGATCTTGAACTGTCCTACCTGTTGCTGAATGGGCAAATCACTGCATGCACCAGGCTCCTTTCTTTGGAAACATAGTGAAATACTGAATTTTGTCTCAGTGTTTATAACACATCAACAATGCATGATCCTAGTGGCAGGGGAGGGAGAATGTTCACAGTTTGACAATCTATTGTTAAGCAAAAAGCCTGGTGGTTTTAGCAGGAATTCTGCTAAGCCAGCTGAGCAAGAATCCCCCTTGATACCCTATCAAGTTCCTCATCCACCCACCCTTGACACCTAACCAATTCCTCTTAGTAACCTTCCATCCTATCCCTCACCCTGCCTGTAGGCTATAAATCCCCAGCTGCCCCTGCTGGATTCAAAGTTGAGTTCAATCTCTCTCCCTTATTGCAATAGTCTTGAATAAAGTCTTCCTTGACATTTTTAACAAGTGTCCAGTGTAATTTCTCTTCAGCATTACTCGAAATGTGGATCATCTTCCAGCAGCATCAGTATCACCTGGGAGCTTGTCGGAAATGCAGAATCTCAGGACCCACTCCAGACCTGCTGAATCAGAATCTCTACCTTAACAGGATCCCCAGGTAGTTTGTATGGACACTGAAGTTCAAAAAGCACTGTTTTTGTCAACACAGCCCCAATTCCTTCAATATTTGTGGGCCCTTAATTCTATACTTTCAGAGTACTCCCCTTAGGGCCAACCACTCACAGCCAGCTGACAAAACTCACTGCCTTGTGCCTTGCCTCATTTTAACTCATCCTTTCAACCTCTTCACTCACTCTCCCCTGGGTTTCACCTCCCATGAGCTCTGCCTCCAGCATGAGTTCCGCTCAATCATTCCACTCTCTCTGGTTGCACAGGTCTGGGGTGGGATGATTCTTTGAATTTTGAGGATGGTTCGGGGACCAGGGTAAGAGGCCCTGACTAAGGTCTAAACCTGGGATGGCATTTAAGAAGGCCATCAGACCTTTAACACTTCCATGATTAACTTCTTGTTAGTATATATCCTCAGCCAGTGTCTTTCCCTGCTCTTCCTTGAGTCCCCCTTCTGTTATACTATGGGGAACCAGGATAGGGACTAGGTTGGTGGGACTGGTTTTGCCAGGCATGTAACACTGATAATAATTAGATCTAATAAAGCTAGATATGGGGAAGAAACCAGACTATCCATTTAGGGCCAAGAGGCCAAGTGAGCCTAGGAAGTTGCCAGGACATACTTAAACAAGAGAATTAGTCATTATTTATCTGTTTATCTGAAATGCAAAGTTAACTGGGTGTCTTATATTTTATCTGGCAACTCTAGCCTGGCTCTATCTGGAAACTTTTCAGGGCTCATGAGTACGGGATCTATATGTTATAAGAAGGTAAGATTACTGGAAGAAACCTCCGGTTACTCTCTCCTAACTGGGGACAGACATTTTACTGGCAGGTTCACCCATTTTACCACTCCTCCCATTTCTTAAGTCAGTGGGACTTATGGAGACAGGAGAGAGAAGTCTGGATTTGGAGAGTATTGTGAAATACCACAATAAGGAGAAGGATATTTTAATTTATATACAGCTCTTTAAAATACCCTCTTTTAAGCCAATCTTGAGATGTTTCATTGTCTGCTCAGGAGATATCATGAAAGTATTCTAAGATTTGGCAAACCAGATTCCTGATATTTCTTTCTTATGTTTTTCTTTGGACTCCAAGGAGGTTGTGGATATATGCTAGCGACAAAATCATCATCTTTTCCCCTTTCTACACCCCACTCTACCACCTACCCCTCGTCCTTACCTGGTCAAAGAAAATGGCCCTCTCCTCCAAGCCAAGTCATTGCTTTTACCTCCCTCAGGGTTCTATTCCTATTCAGTCTAATGCAATAGTTGTGTGTGATTGATGAATTTCCATTGCTTACACTGTGAGCTCTCTGAAGGCAGGGATGTGAAGCCTGGAGTACCCTGACCCCTGTCCTGCACATAGAAAGCCCTCCACAAATGTTTACTGAATGAGTTCTGTGTAGCTTTCTCCTGAGCTGAACTCTGACTTGACTTTACTAGACTGTGATTGGAACTGAAAATGAAATGGCATCAGTTTGCCCCAGAATCCCTGCCAGGACTTGCAGTGACAAAAACTACTAACACTCTTTATGTTACTTTTACTTTTCAGTGCACTCTCAAAAGATTTTCTTTGGCCTCTTATTGTACTGGTCCTTTTGAATGGATGCAAGCCCTTCCATGCCTTTTTATAATCCACTGCAACCATATGCTACACTTTAGCCACTTTCTTATTTGGAACTAGGAATGTCCCCCAGGAGGTGGGGCCTCCAACCTCTCAGGCAGGAAAGAAATAAAGGCCTTTTCTAACTCTTTTATCAGACTTGTGGAAGCCCAGGGTGAGAGTACCACCAATCATAGCCAGCTGCATGACCCCAGACCAGTTCAGAATGAGAAGCCTACTGAAAGGAGGCTTTAGTGGGTAAAAGTAGAAGCACACAGAAAATGCCACACTCATTCCTGCTAAGGTTCCAGGTCCAGCTGAGGGCCCATAACCCAGTGAGAGTCTCCAATGATCCCTGAAGCTATTCCCAAGCCAGTTTATCCAGACCTCATGCTCTCCAAATCACATAATCCATCATGCCTAGGTGGGTTGCATTCTCCTCCTTCTGAGAACAGGGCACAGGTTAAGAGGTCCTGAGGAGAGAAGGATTCTGCCTATAACATCCACCAACCTCACTCTATCCCCATTGTCTTTTCAGAAATCTACTTACATTCATCATGGCAGCACTGAAAAAGCAGCATCCTTTCGGCAGTGAACACAGACAGATTTGCTGCCCTGTATCCACCTCCTGTCATTCAGATGCTGTCAGTCACAGTCCCCTAAACAACTTCCCTAAGAGACAGCAAAGGCCCTAGACAAGGCCAATCATAATTCCCCCAGGCCCCTGCAACGGTGATCCAAGGAGAGATTGTGTGACCCCAGGTGGGCTGCCCAGAGCTCTTCTCTAGCACTGATTCACAGGCATTACATAAAAACAGGCTCTCTCCTGTTAGTGGGGTGGCTGAATGAGGAGGATGAGAATCTACAGAGAAAAGCCAAATAAAGAAAAAAAAGATAAGAAATGAGGAGACATACATAAATCTTGTTGCCAAGGTGCTCTGAATCCTTTAGTTCTTCCTTTGATCTTGAGAACCACTCCACTCTCTGTTCGTTCTTTTGCTTAAGCTAGTTGAATTTAGGTTTTTATGGCTTGCAACAAAAAAAGTCATGATTAGTACACTCCCTGCTTTCCTTCCAACTTAGGTAGACACTTGAGGAAACACGGCCCCCTCTGAATCATTTCAGGATGAAGGAGGAGTCAGAATAAAAGGAAGAAGAATGTAAGAAACTGTAGACTCTCACATAATGTCTCTAGAGTACGGCTGCGGCTGGCTGAGGAAAGCTGTCCTGAATGATAAAACAAATAATAACCCCAAAAACAATGATAACAGCTAACGTTTTTGAGCATCCCTGACCATGGCCACAGTCATTGCCATGGAGAAGTGACCCTATCCCCCAGGTAAAAGCTGATTGTTGGAACATGGGCAAAGCTTTGACGAAACTGAGTCAAATATCAAAGAAGAGCTAAACTGAAACATCAGGCAGCACTGGGTACTAGGCTGTCATTTTAGGGTGTTACAATGGACCAAATGAAAGCAGATGAGTTATCCAAGAACTGCAAGGAAAGAAGAATGAAGCAGACACTGCCTTACAGAGAGTCAGAGGGAAGACAGGAAGGGACTCCTGACCCCCTCTCCCCAGTGTCCACTTACCACCACCCGTTTATGCCCTGCAATTGAGGTAGATGATATTCTCCTATACCTGCTTAACAACCCTCCTGTCTGATTTGAAACACTCAATTTGTTTTCTGACCTGGTATAGCAGTATAAAGATAGTACTATTTTAACAGTTGGCACCTGTGATTTTATTCTACTCTTGTATTTGTTTGCTTTTTAGAAGAAACCATCTTTATTAAAAATCATACTTTGCTAGTCTGCTTTGGGGTGGAGAAAGTGAGATCCCAAACCTGCCTTATAAGGAGAAGAAGAAATAAAAAGGTAAACTTCGCTGCAAAAGAAAGAATCCAGGATATTGGAGGTAGGCCAAGAGATGAGAGAGAGAGGACCAGACATGGTAGAAACCTGGAGCCTGCAGAGTAATGCCGCCAGTGAGAAGTTTCCTGTGGCGGAGTGGCCAAGGAAGTTTTAAGAACACAGTGTCAAATCTACACTTTTAATTTTTTGCATTTAAAACGTAAATATCTCCAGGGGGCCCAGGCTCGATCCCTGATCAGGGAACTAGATCCCACATGCATGCCACAACTAAGAGTTCACATGCCACAACTAAGAAGTCTGCATGCTGCAACTAAAAAAAAAAAGATCCTGCGTGCTGCAATCAAGACCCAGTGCGGCCAAAATAAATAAATAAATAAATAAATAAATAAATAAATAAATATTTTTTAAAAAAACATGTAAACATCTCTCTATCTTCAATCTTTAATAAAGTCTGACAACACATGTGGGTGGGCAAAAAAAAGGAAACAGGCTGAGTACCACAGAATGGTTATGAGCAGAGAGGATGGTGGCAAGAGATGAAAGGGCATGAGTTCATCAGCAACAGAAACCTAGACCAGGAAACAAGAAGATAACCACCACCCCCAACCAGCTATTCACAGAAATTTTAGAAAGAACAATGGTTTTTTCATAGGATGTGGAATAGACGTCTTCAGACAATTAATCTAAAACCCCAGGTTTCCAAAGCCCTGTGCCTGTGCCTCTATTCCTGACTTGAACACTAGACTGTGTGTTCACACACCTGTGGACTCACAAACTTTAGCTCTTTGAGGGCAACGTCATGTCTAACTCATCCTAGTGCCTGGCACAATGCCTGCAATGCAGTTTTTAAATTGATAATAAACTTCATTTTTGGAACAGTTTTAGATTTACAGAAAAACTGCAAAGATAGTATAGAGTCTCCATAAACCTCACAGCTTCCCCTATTAACATCTTCCATTAGTATGATACATTTATCACAATTAATGAACCAATATTCATGCATTATTATTAACTAAAGTTCATATTTTATTCAGATTACCTTCATTTTAACCTAATATCCTTATACTGTTCCAGGACCCCATCCAGGATACCATATTACATTTAGTCACCATGTCTCTTTAGGCTCCTCTTGACAGTGACAGTTTCTCAGAATTTCCTTGTGTTTGATGACTTCAACAGCTTTGAGGAGTGCTGGTAAGATGTTTTGTAGAATGCCCCACATTTGCAATTTGTCTGATGTTTCTCTCATGAGTAGACAAGGATTATGGGTTTGGGGGAGGAGGACCTCAGAGGTAAAATGACATTGTCATCACATCATATCAAGCACAGAACCTGAGTCATCACTGTTGATTTTGACTTTAACCATCTGACTGAGGTTTTGTTTGTCAGCTTTCTCATTGCAAAGTTACTCTCTCCACCCACCCCACCCCATCATTTCCATACTTTGCTCTTAGGAAGAAGTCATAATGCAAAGCCCCACACTATGAGAATCAAGAGTTATACTTCACCGACTTGAAGGCACATTATCTACATAAATTATTTTGATTTCTTTTGCATAGGATATTTGTGTATTCTCGCCCCCACCACTATTTGTTTATTTGTTCAGTCATTTATTTGTATCAGTATGAACACATGGATATTAGTTTTATACCTTAGGTTGTAATCCAGTGCTGTTTTGCTTTGGGTTTTTTGATCAAATTGTTCCAGCTTTGGCCATTGGAGGCTCTTTCAGCTGGCTTCTGTGCTCCTTTGGCATATCCCCATCACTGTGGGAGTTTTGTTTGTTTGTTTAGCACTTTCTTACTCTCGAGCACTACAGGATGCTCCAGGCTCATCTGGTATATTTCCTGCCCCAGTGTTTTTTCTCTGTCCCAGTCTTAGAATCCAAGAACTGGTTTCTTGTATTGGAGAATGGTATTAGAAACCATGATATGGGTACCAGGTATATACTCATTACTGGGGTACTGTCACTGCTAGGCCCTCTCAGCTGAGCAAGCAATGAAATATATGTGTGTCTACTAACTCAGATACACACATATCTCTATAAATATATCTATATGTGACCACCCATATCTATATTAAGCTAAACATGAGTTCATACTGATATCTCCAATTCTAGTCCATCACCATATGGATCATTCTAGCCTCCTCCTCTTGTTTACCTGTAAACTTCCACTCCAATATCAAGAAACCTGGCTCCCTCTACTTGCCATCCATTTACTTAATTGCTCAATTCCAGTATAGATGTATAGCATTATCAAGATTATTAACCCATGCTCCCATGAGGTACAATTATCATTTTAAACAAACTTATGTCTAATTTATCAATCTTTTTCATGAATCAATTTTTTCATTTTTGGTGGTGTATCTAAAAACTCATTGCCAAATCAAAGGTCACCTATCTTCTAGAAGCTTTACAGTTTTGTGGTTTACACTTAAGTCTGTGATCCATTTTTTAGTTAATTTTTGTGAATGGTGCAAGGTCTGTGTCCAGTTGGCATTTTATTTGTCTTTCTTTTTTGATTTTCTTTTGCATATGGACGTCTGATAGATCCAGCACCATTTGTTGAAAGGACTAGCCTTTTCCACTAAGTTGCCTTTCCTCCTCTGTCAAAGATTAGTTAACTATATTTATGTGGGTCTATTTCCAGGCTCTCTGTTCTATTCCATTGATCTATTTGTCTTTTTTTTTTGCCAAACCACACTATCTTGCTTAATGTAGCTTTATAGTAAGTCTTGAAGTTGGGTTGTGTCAGTCCTCCAACTTTGTTCTTCTCTTTTAATATTGTGTTAGCTATTCTAGGTCTTGTGCCCCTTCATACAAACTTTAGAATCAGTTAGTTGATATCCATAAAATAACTTGCTGAGATTTCGATAGGAATTTCATTGAATCTATAGATCAAGTAGGAAAGAATTGACATCTTAACTATATTGAGTCTTTCAATCCATGAACAAGAAATATCTATCCATTCATTTAGATCTTTGATTTCTTACATCAGAGTTTTATAGTTTTCCATATACAGTTTCTATGTATATTTATTAGATTTATACAGAAGTGTTTCATTTGGGGGGTCTTATTGTATATGTTATTTTTTCATTGCAAATTCCAGTTGTTCATTTCCATATATAGGAAAACATTGACTTTTGTATATTACCTTGTTTGCTGTGACCTTGCTAGATCACTTATTAGTTAAAGAGTTTTTTGTATATTTTTTGTGATTTTTCTAGATAGACAATCATGTTACCTGAAAACAGTTTTATTTTTTCCTTCCCTATCTGTATATATTTTGTTTCCTTATTGCACTACCAAGGACTTCCAATAAAATGATGAATAGGGATGGTGAATGTGATTGTTAATTTTTTGTGTTAACTTGACTGGTCATGGGGTGCCCAGATTAAACATTATTTCTGGTTGTGCTTGTGAAGGGTGTTTCCAGATGAGATTAGTATCTGAATCGGTGGACTCAGTGAAGCTGATTTCCCTCCCCAATGTGGGTGGGCATCATCTAATCTATTGAGGGCCTGAATAGAACAAAAGTCAAGGGAAGGAAGATTTCACCTTTTCCCCTGCCTCGCTGGTAGAGCTAGGACATCTCATCTCATCTTCTCTGGCCCTCAGACTGGGATTTACACCATGAGTTCCCCTAGTTCTCAGGCCTTTGGACTCAGACTAAATTACACCACCAGCTTTTCTGGGTCTCCAGCTACAGACAGCAGATTGTGGGACTTCTCAGCCTCCATGATTATATGAGCCAAATCCTCACAGTAAATCTCTTTTTAGATGTATACATATCATGCTGGTTCTATTTCTCTGGGAAACCTTGACTATTAGGGCGAGAAAGGACATCCTTGCCTTATTCCCAAACTTAGGGGGAAAGCATTCATTTTCTCACTATTAAGTATGATGTAGGTTTTCGTAAATATTCTTCATCAAGTGGAGGAATTTCCCCCCTGTTCCTAGTTTGCTGAGATTTTTATCCTACAGAGATGCATTACTAGATTCCCCCTTCACGGGATGACTTGTTGCCCAGCTATCAGCTCCATCAAGGTATGCCTCAGCTGCAGACAGCCACCTTGCCCAAGGGAACATTCTTCCTGGGGTAGCCCACATTCAGTGACTGATAAGGGGTGTGACGAAAAGGCACAGCCATTTCAGCCCAGTGAGGGTCAACTCTGATGAAAAACATATGCTCAGAGCTCCCCATGGAGTCAGGGAAAGCTGTGCCTGGCCTGTATCACAGTTCAACTTCTCCCTCTGCCTAATCCTGCTTCTTCCTCCTCCCTTCCACAGATCTTAATTTCTAATAAACATCCTGCACACTAATTCTACCTTGATCCCTATGTCCAACAACTCAACCTGTGACTCTCCTTACATAGCAAAATTATTTTCCATGCTATTTCATAAAAGACAGTGAAATTTTTTTCCCTACCAGACCATCAGCTTCACAAAAAAACTTCCGGAGTAGAGGTAGAACAATAGGAAAGAATTTCTCTCCCCATTTGGTTATCACTTGAGAGTGCTAAATTTTAATGCTTGGCTGCAGGGTCTGTAGGCGTTTATCACTGTCACTCAACAGAGACTCTCCCAAAGCTCCTTGTCCACACTGCAGGATACTGCAGCCACATTAACAGAGATGCTTGGACTCTGAAAAGGCCTGGCTTCTACTCCAAGAAAAAAGAAAAATCCAAGTGGGCAGATGTTACAAGCAGAAAATCTTCTCCACTGCAGAAAACACCAGACACAAAGCCAAAGAGTTCATCAAAGGGGTTACAAAGATGAAAACTCAATTTGGAGTCAGAGGGTTGTCACTAATGACTCTAGCTCAGGATCACATGAAACAGAGCATTACCACTTGGAACAGCATCTGTCATATAAGAGTAGATGTTCAGTAAATATTTGCTGAATGAATTAATGAACACTTATTTGGAATTAGGAGAACTGACTCTTGGTCTCAGATTTGGACACTCAGTATATGACTAAAGGCCAACTCTAAAACTGTGATAAGGCTATGTTTCATTTCCACATATCCAACTTCCAAGCAACCCATATGTTAATACTTTATTGATTTAACTCCGTAAATAAGAGCTTTTTTGTATCTGTACATGGTTGGCTATTTCACAGTAGCACTGCCGGCCAGATGCCTCCCCATTTTTGAAGGTAAAGCAATGTTTGTGCAATTATATGACTATTTTATTGCATTTCTCCCTTATTAGGTTACAAAAATGAGCAGAGAAAGGAGAAATGAAAGTGCTGATACCTGTGATAAGAAGCAGAGGTCTCATTAACTCAACGCAATTGAGGCAAAGAGAGAAATCATTAGGCCTGTGGAAAGTGATGTCATTAGCCTCAATCAGATGCTCATAGACTGCAAGCTGGTCAACCTTCTGAAGTGAAAGAACAAAGTGAAAGAACATATATGAAATGTATGAGTCATCAAGGACGATGCCTAAAAGGCAAAGTGTGATTAGGAATGTCAGTATGTTTTTCAGCTCTCTGGTAACAGAACCCACATGAAATCTTGTTTAAGTTTTACACATTTCACTTGCCACAAGTCTTCAAGAGAACATTGTGTACAAAATCAGGGGAATGCTGAAATTAATGCATGGACTTTCACTCTTATAGAGTTGTTGTATATCTCACATTAGATAATAAAATCTGTGATTGTAATACCAGTCTGTAATATTTAGATATATCTTGTCATTTTTGTAAGTGCGAATATATTGGTCATTTTGTTGGCCAAATACCAATAGATACAGATAGATAGGTCAGGTATAGGTACAGGTATAGGTATGGGTGTGAGTGTGGGTGTGGGTACAGGTATGGATATTACGTACCCAGGCACCTTAGCATACTCCTTTTTCCAGAGTTCGGTCTACGAGAAAGGGTGTTAAAAAAAAAAAAAAGAGAGGAAAGTCTCAGAGGGACAACAGGATAGTGAAGAGAGAAAGGAGGAAAGGAGACTCCTAGGCCCAATTTCCAGGACTTCCCCTGATGTTAACCATCTATCTTTCTTCAGAGCTAGATTAACCCACTCACTCTGCTTCTCTTTTACCTCCAGGCCACCATCCCTTCTATTAAGACCTGAACCAAACTATGCTAGGGTCATGTATTTTAATCAGGACTTTGGTTCCCAACTATCCTTCCTGGAGAGATTCAAGCCTGGAAGATGAAGGAAGCTCAGCCTTTGGCCTGGTCATCTATCAGGTGGAACAATATCTGAGGACAATAAGTAAATGAGGACAGTAGTCTCTTATCACTTCTTAATAAAATAAAATAGTAAAAATGTAGCCATTTCAATATTTTCTTACATAAATACGGAAAAGCCTTATTGTCATTATGCTCTGGTATTTCACTGATGACATGAAAGCATTTTGAAAAATGCACAGTAGGCATTTTTCCATTTGCAAATTTAACAGTCATGGTTTTGACGATGTGAAAGAGACCCTGGAGGACTATGACATGTAGCAATTTGTAATTTTGCTAAGGCACTAATTTGAATCATCCCCACTGTGAGCTGGTTTGTAGGGAATTAGTCATTTAGGTAGTGAGTGAGCCAGTACCTGCATTTGATGTTAGTTTGTTGCTCACTAGTGCTTTTCATAAATCTGGGGGATCCTTGGAAGTCTCAGGACAAACACCAAGAGTCTACTGTATTGCTCAATACTATTAAGTATTAGAACCATAACATGCAAAAACGCATATTATCTCCCATAATGCAGATAAATCTCACTAGGATGACCACATCTGACTGTCAGAGCCACTTGTTGCCCAGAGTGGTCAAAACCAGGTAACCCACCTCTATTTTACATTCTGCCAGGGCACTGGGCATAGTAATTGGAATAAAAATCTAGCATTAACATGTTTGCATCATATGAACATTGTTAAAAATATTTTGTCCACGAGTATTGAGTACTGGTATGCTTCTCCATCTGTGGTAGACACTGTCACTGCCTCCACCTCTTTCTTGCTAATAGCCCCTCGGTGTTTTCCATGGCAGCATTAAATCCAGTCTCCACTTTATCCACTCCCCTTATGTCTAGGAGCGCCCTACAAATCCAGTTCTGGCTAAAGAGATGTAAGAGGAAGCCATCTGGAGAACTTCTGGAAAACTTTTGCTTTCTTACAAAAGGGACAGTTGTGGCCAAAACCATTATCACCCCCTCTTCCTGCCCTGAATATGGATATGAGGTCTAGAGCTGTGGCAGCCTTCTTGCAACCATGAGGAAATAAGCAACAGATAAAGGCAAGAAAAACTGCAGTGATGATGGATCCTGACATTTTTGAGCCACTGAGCCAACACTATCAGACTTCTTTGTGTAAGAAAAATAAAACCCTATTCTCTTTAAACTACTGTAAATCAGTATATCTGTTTCTAGTGGCTCAACAAATATAAATACACCACTAATAAAAAAACACAAATTGTGAATACATGATTCCAAAAGGCTCTCTAGTCTCATATTCTATGATTGTAGGAATTTAAGAGGCTCTTTGAGTGGTAAACTCAATCTCAGACCCACTTACTTTACCCTTCTAGCTGGGGCATAGAGCTTCCGTAAGACTCTTCAATTTTTGCCATGCTTTTTTCACTGGGAGTTCATACTCCAAGAGAAAGACTTTTATCTATGGTATGTCATGATATCTCCTTCTATCTGTCTCATCTTTGATGTCACATCTCCATCACCAACGAATTATTTCAGGAAAGAGATGAATCCTTAGGAAGGACTGGCAAAGGCTGTTAGTAGTTTTCTGAATCATACTAGAATCCAGGGCAGCCTGAAGCTTCAGAAAAGGGAACACAATGAGTAAGTATAAAGAAACAGGGCCCCTCCGTAGTTCCTATGATAAGCTTGTGCATGTGCCATGGAATACTAAGCTAAGCAAATGCTTTTCTAGGAGCTCTACCAAGTAGGAAGACATAAAGATGGTGCTTCTGCCTGAAGGGCAATAGAATTTAACTCAATTATACTAACATTTTGAAAGTACCTACTACAGGACAGATCCTATGAGAGGAACCAGGGACATAAAAAGAGATAATGCCAGGGCCATGCTCTATGATGACACATGTACTCCTTTCACGGATAAGAGTTCTACATTTTCATTTTTTATCCAGGTAAGGATATAGTAACTTCATCTTCCTTGGAGTTCCAATGTCTCTCTATTTGCATTACTAAGCCAGATGCTGTTTACTGTACCTCATGCAGGGTGGAGCTGGGAGGGGGGGAAGGTAGGTAGGCTTGTTAACTTACCATTCATCCTCAGCCTATGCCATTCTACAGGCAGGATGCCCAGGCTGGATGTCAACTTTTTACAAATAGCAATTGAAACTGTCAGTTATCTTGATGAGCAGTGCTCCAGTGAAAGAACAGCATAATTGTGGGGTGAAGTGTTAGTGAGCTAATTTTTTTCACCAGCAATAAGAACAAAACAACTTTCTGGGGATAATGTATTTACTGTTATTATTTGATATATAGCACAGAAATCCCAAATAATACAAGAATGAAAATATCAAATTCCTCAGCTTTTAGGAAAGGCACAGCATACATTCTCTCAGGTTTAAAAAAAAGTACAGAGATCCATGGAACCCTATTTCTTTCTTTCTTTATGAAGTTTTCTTCTCTTTTTTTTTTTTGGCCTGATTTTAAACAGGAAAACTCTGGTACTTATTTTTTGTTGGGTATTTATATGCTTAAATACAAGGTATCAGGACTATAAGAAGACCCCAGTGTTTAAGCCTCAAGGTGAAGATATGAATTTAAATGATCTATGACATTGTCCTCTAACACTCTGGATGGCTCATTATTCAGTGAACAAGAATGTAATTTTTCCATCCCTCCTAGTCTGTAAACCTAAGACCCCAGCAGCCTGCCCACTCCTGACCATCCTTTAAAATCCAATTCAAATATTGAAAACCTCATGGAGGCTTCCCTACCTTCGCCAGCAATGCTAATGTTTCTTTTCTCCAGTTTCATCCCTCTTCTGCCTGTCTCTCATCTGGCCCTTCTCAAACTGTCTTCTAATTGTTGTTTACCTTCTGTGTTCCCTCTGGACAGGGACTAAGTTTGTTCACCTTTGTACCCCAGGGCCTTATACAGTTTCTAGCACATAGAATATCCTCAATAAGTTCTTGCTGAATGGGAAAAGAATGAAGGAATGTGGGAAGAGTGGAGCCTCTTGGTGGGTGCTTAGTACTCCGAGAGAAAGGGCTCCAAGGTAGAGCCAAGTGAAGGGCTCTGGCTCCCAGGACCCAGCAGAGGCCAGCAGAGAACTAAGGAGCAAAAGCTAACTCCCCAGAAGAAAGTTCTCCTGAGACTGCCAGTGGGAAAGGCCACATAGCAGGGAGGGAGGACAACCCCAAAGACACCAAAAATCAGAGACATGTCATTGTTAGATGTCATGGGATGCTCACGTAGGACACTGAAACTGGCAGGAATGTATGAGGAGGTTAGGACACATAAGACACCTACAGTGGGTCCAAAATAATTTGGATGGATTGTATTTTGGGGGCAGGGCATCATCTGAAGGTCCATAGCCCTGGCCCCAGCCGGGAATGTCCCTCAGCTGATCTCAAGGTCCTGGGGCTCCAGAGGGAGATGATGGAGAACAAATCTAAACATCTTACAACTGGATCACTAATGGGAAGCTAGGACTTTGGAGAGAGGTAAAGATTAGACAGTCCAAAGGCCACTGAGGCAGAAGTTGAGCAGGCAGAGAAACCCTAAATAAAAGGCAGCAATAAGGAGAAGGTTCCACCGGTCAGCTCAGGAATTCCAAAAGCACAGGACCTGAGTGGGAGAGGATGACACAGCTGTGTTTTGAAGGAACCAAGACTCTCCCTTGGCCCACTTGAGGCCCAGACAAGCCACACCTGGCAAGACTCTGCCCCTCAGCACTAAATTACATCCTTCCCTTTTAAATTAATTGCAAAAATCTCCCAACTGTCCCAATTATCACCTGATCCAATCAACTGTTTCCTCACTGAACAACACCCCAGTTTACGTCAAAGCTCAATTAGCCAGGAGCAGAGAATTTAAAACAAATAAACCCAAACCACACCCACAGAGCTTTGGTATTGGATTGCATTTCATAATTGCAAAGTCCTACACTCTTGCTACTCCAAGTGTGGTCGATGGACCAGCACCAGCATCATTACCAAGGAGGCTGCTAAAATGCAGAATCTCAATCCCCACCCCTAGATCTACTGAATCAGAATCTGCACTTTAACAGAAACCCCAGGTGATTTGCATGCCTATTCAATTTGAGAAGCCCTGTTCACCACCTGAGCCCTGACTACATACACCTCTGACCATAATTTGAACTCTTCTACCCCGTGAACACCATATGGTCACTATATATTCTAGCCATACCAACGTTTCTGCTTCTCCAATATACCATGCTCATTCTCAACATAGGGTCTCTGTCCTCTCTGTTCTCTCTGTCTGGAACCATGGATGAGTTTTCTTGACATTAGATTTTGAATTAAATATCAGCTCTTCAGAGAGGCCTTCCCCCAGCACTCAATCCAAATGAAATACCTGAGCACTCTCAACTACATTATGCAATGTTACTTCTGTGCATAGTGAGTGCAAGGCTGTTCTCAACCTTGAGTAAACATCTGAATCACACGGAGAACTTGTTAAAACACAAATTCCTGTGCCCAATCCCCCAGAGTTTCTGATTCAGCAGGTCTAGGGTGGATCTGAGAATTCTGAGAATTTGCATTTCTAACAAACTCCTGGGTGACAACAATACTGTTCACCTGGGACCACTCTTCTGGGAATCACTGCCACTGTCTCACTAACTGACGGTATTTTCTTCATCACTCCTTTCTGTAGAGTCATCTACACTGCACCAGAGTGTCTGCTCTGTGGGAGTAAGCAGTCTGTATGTTTTGTTCACCCTGTGTCTCCAGTGCATGGTACATAGTAGGTGCTTTTTAATATTTGCTGAAAAAAGAATGGATTCATTAGTAGCCAATTTTTTTCATTATGGATTTTGCATCTTTTGTATTTGGCTTACTATAACTTAGCAACAACTTTGCATTCCATTCTGTACATACGTGTAATCAGCCATGAGAGATTTGTATTCATTAGCCATTGTTTAACTTACAAAAATGTAAAACACACAGAGACAATTGAGAGCTATGTGTTATCTGTGTCTGTTATTGACAGCATTTTTTATGCTGTTGACTTCATTAGTTGGTCTTCTGCTTGAAGACAGAGACTCTATACAATCCCATACCAAGGAAATAGCCCCTTCTTTTCAACATGAGCTCAGTAGTATTCTTTAACTTGAATGTAATATCCTCTTTTACACAAAACTGAAAGAGAGAAAATAAGCAATTTGATATATTCATAAATTCATTCTTTCATACCCTGGCCAAGTAACATCTCTCAAAAATCAGAATTAAGTATAATACATCATAAGGTTTAACTGATCATTATGAATATATCTCAGTAATAAACAGGATCCTTTTTTTTTTTTTGGCTTTTTTTTCCTTCCAGTTTTATTGAGATATAATTGACATACAGCACTGTAGAAGTTTAAGCTGTACAGCATAATGATTTGACTTACATACATCATGAACTGATTACCACAGTAAGTTTAGTGAACATCCATCCTCTCATATAAATGTAAAATTAAAGAAATAGAAAAAAAAGTTTTCCTTGTGATGAGAACTCTTAGGATTTACTCTCTTAACAACTTCCATATACAACGTACAGCAGTGTTCATTATAATTATCATGTTGTACGTTATATCCCTAATACTTATTTATCTTATAACTCAAAGTTTGTACCTTTTGACTTCCTTCCAGTTCCCCCTCCCCCCACCCCCCATTTCTGGTGACCATAAATCTGATCTCTTCTTCAATGAGTTTGGTTGGTTGGGTGGTTGGTTGGTTGGTTGGTTTTGAAGTATAACTGATATACAACACTATGTTAGTTCCTCTCATACAACGTAATGATTTGGTATTTCTGGACATTTTTAAATTATCACCATGATAAGTCTAGTTATCATCTGTCACTACACAAAGATATTATACAACTACTGACTATACTCTTCCCACTAAACATTTCATACCCATGGCACATTTATTATGCAACTAGAGGTTTATACCTCTTAATCTCCCTCACCTATTTCTCTCTTCCCCGCATTCCCCTTCCCTCTGGGAAACACCTGTTTGCATCTATGACTCTGTTTCTGTTTAGTTATGTTTGTACATTTGTTCTGTTTTTTAGATTCCACAAATAAGTGAAATCATACAGAATTTTCTTTCTCGGTCTGACTTATTTCACTGAGCATTAATACCCTCTATGTCCCAACCATGTTGTCACAAATAGCATGATTTCATTCTTTTTGTGGCTATCATTCCATTTTATATATATATACATTGTATATATACACACACACACACATATACATATATATACACACACAATGTGTATATATATACACACACACACACACCCCACATCTTCTTTATCCATTCCTTGGCTATTGTAAACAATGCTGCAACAAACATAGGGGTGCATATACTTTTCTAATCAGTGTTTTCATTTTCTTCAAATAAATACCCAGGAGTAGAATTGCTAGATCATATGGTAGTTCCATTTTTAATTTTTCGAGGAAACTCCATACTGTGTTCCATAGTGGCTGCACCAATTTATATTCCCACCAACAGTGCACAAGGGTTCCCTTTCTCCATATTCTTGCCAACACTTATTATTTGTTGCCTTTTGATCTTTTGAGGACAGCCATTCTGACAGGTGTGAGGTGATATCTCATTGTGGTTTTGATTTGCATTTCCCTAATGGTTAGTGATGCCAAGCACCTTTCGTGTGCCTGTTGACAGCCAGGATCCTTTTACTACTAATAAGATTATATTTTGCTAGCAGTCTATTTGAGCTTGCCTCCAAGGAACTTTATCAAGTCACCTATTCCTGTAATTACTGATGGACTCAGCATACTGTCCATTCCTTTGGTCACCCCTCCATTTGCAGATCACAAAAAGTCCTACAGCAGGAATAGCCACATTCATGAATCTAGAGAAAATTGCATTTATCTGCTTCTCCTACCACCGAAACCTGTCATAAACACTGCCACCTCTACCTCCTCCCCTTCTTGCCCAGTTCCACCTAACAGGCCCTCTGCCCATATCTAACTCTCTCCCTCTGGGCCCACCAGGCTCTGGATCTCATATTCTCTGAGAGTCAGACTTGTTTTCTCCTCAATGCTGAGGCCCCTCTCTATATAATGAGGGGCTGAAATCAAAATCCAGGTTTGCAACCTATGAATCCAGCACTAACCTCACTCTAAAGCTGGCCTTTGGAGGAAGCTTCTGGGGAGGAGTGGGTAGGGGTGTGGGATGGCCTTGCTAATTAGGCCACATTCTAGTCGTCTGGAGTTTAGTGCAAGCCACTATGGCTAAATGTCAAAGTCGAGGAGCCAACTCGTAGAGTGACAAACCCTCCCTGTTAGAATGCTGACAGGCAAGGACAGCAGTGGCTAGGGAGACTGTGACTGTGTCACACTGTGTTCCTGAGCAAAAATGACCAGGGCCCACATTGAAAAGGGCAGGCGTCTTGAGAGACAAGCTTTCCCTGGTTGCACTTGTAAGAGATTATTAAAAGCACTAACATAGATGATAATGAGTCTGAAAAGGATGTTTCATCACAAGTCAATATCTGAGATCTGAATCGAACACAATATCAATTTGATAAAGTCAATTTGAAGATTCTGAAGAGCCAGTTTTGCTTTGTGTCTATATTAATTACAAAACAAATTGGCTTGATTCTAGATTGAATGGACTTATAATGAATATCATTTTTAAATACATTGATTCAGTGTTCAATATAGGAAAAAATTATATATTTTGGTGCAAAGAGCTACAAATGAGTGTTAATTCTGGCTTTTAGTCCATAATTCCTTTTCTAAGTGGGATCTGTTGGCTCATCTAAGACAAGCATTTGATTAACTCTTTGGGTCATTTATTTTTACCCTTTTTTATACTTGCAACAATCCTATGAAATAGAGCAGATATTATCAGTTATTGTTATCTCATTTTGTGGTTAAGAAATTCAAATTCAGAGAGCTCAAGAGACTTGCCTAAGATTCCACAGCCATGAAGTGGTGGAGCTAGGACTCCATTTGCACTGCTCATGGGAAGGCTCTTGAGGAAGAAAAATCTTATCAGGGAATTCAGCTGCTGGCCATCAGCACTATCTTAAACTGGCCTCTCTCCTTCATTTCTTCCACTGGGCAGTGCTCTCTGACCATTTAATTACTGGCCAGTGAGCCTGGGACTCTGCCTGCTTTCATACACAACTCACTCTCAGTTGCTACAACTCATTTGTTTTACTTTCAGCTGCCAGAAAAGATCCTTATTGCAACCTCAGTGGTGCTGGTAACTTTAGCTTTCACTGAAAATAATCAAAGCTCTGGTCGTCTGTGTAGAGGGAACAACATTTTAGATCTTAATTGAATATTCTCTGTGATGAAATGTTAGTATGTTCATTCATTTGTGATGGAATGATCTTTCTTTTTTTTCTCCCCAGCCTCATCCCAGCCTCATCCTCCTTCTAGGGCATGGTACATATTAAGCTTGGGTACCAGAAGAGGAATTTGGTAATATGATTCAAGGTGGAAGAAGATATAGACTCTATTAGCATCATAACAAATGGTGGCTATGCCATGGGGATATCAACACTGGCAACATAAAAGGTCTGGTTTTAGGATCAAAAGCTGCCCCCCCCACCACCACCACTCATTCTAGAGTAGAGCCGACTGGAACTGGATGGTTGACAAGTTGCTGCAGAGGCCAAGGAGAAGACACAGGTCCCTGGGAAGAGGACAAAATGGGGGTGGAGAGATTAGGGGTAGGAGGAAGAAGAGAGAGAGGGTACAAAGAGAATGGTTGGGGACTGGATATGTGGGGCACCCCCAAAAGCCAGGTTTGAAGAGTCTAAGAGCCCTGAGAGTCTGGGAGTTGATAGAAGCTGAAGACAAAAAGAGAGCCGCTCTGAAACCTGCTTCTACCTATGGTCTCAGTTCAACCTGAAGATAAAGGATCATTTGGAGTATTCTTTTGGACTCTTTGTGCTTGATTCCCAAGTATTAAGTGTTCAATAATGGACTGGACCACCATTGCCTTCCACAGATGGGGTTATAGATCCAGTCATGATACAAATATTTACTGAGCATCAATGTGAACTAGGTACTGTGACAGGAATGTGAAGATGAATAATAATACATGGGTTTTCCTCAAGAAACACAGTCCCAGGGACTCTTTGAGGATAACGACCATAGCCATTTAAATTTTCTAATGAATATGTTATTATTCTTTCAGAAAATTCTCAATAAACATACCAAGTTTTCATCAATAAATATCCATGGCTGCTGAGGGTCAAACCATAAATTAGAAACATAAACATGAAACTTAGAGCAAAACTTTTGAAAACCATGACCTCTTTCCCTTCTGAGCATTGAATAATAAGTAATATTTAGATAGCATTTGTCACATACCTCATTTCTCTTATTTTGTATTCATAATAGTATGAATACCTATGAAGTATAATATCTATAAATTCATAAGTGAATTCATGAGTACTTAGATTTGTCATTTATATCTATATCTACTTCGTAATATCTGTTAAGTAGATATTACTACTACTCTCCCCATTTCACAGAAGAAGAAACTGAAGATCAGAAAATTTAATAAACGTAAACCCACTTTTTTTTCTTTCTCCTGGACAACCAACACAACCCACTAGGGCACCATCCTTTCTGGAGAGAGCAGCAGCAAACACTAAGACACAATGAAATCTTTGTTTTGATTAGTTTGGACATTCTTATGATGTTCTGGTTTGGCATCCGCTTATTAAATCTTAAGCAATAGGCCATTCTAGTTGTCAATTCAAATCTGTGCACACCAAGTACTTTCTATTATTTTAAACCAGCAACAAAAATCACAAATAGGCACTAATAATACACAAGCAAACTTTGAGAATTTAATGTCACAACTGAATTCAGGTACTTCTTGAGCAAAAAGGTGAACTGAAAACAGGGAATATGAGACTTTCTTGAACCTACATTTTCTTATAATGTTTTGATTTCTTTGTATTCAAGTAAATGAAGATAATTCCAATAAAAACATGATTTTTTGGAATTAGAAGTATTTTTTCTTTTTTAAAAAAACTGTTTTTATTCTTCACAATGATTACTATTAATATAACTTATTAATTGTTCAATAATGTTCCCTATCAAAGCTACTTGGGATATATTCCTGGAACAACTATGATTTGAAGCACTGTACTAATTCATATGAGTTTGTCTTCTGCTAAAGATGCTTTCTAAAAGCATAATAAAACACTTTAAAAATCCCATACCTGTGTATACAAAAGAGGTGGGAGAGGGAAAACAAGAACAGCGGATATGAAAAGGGAAGACAGAATAAAAGGGGGAAGGGGGAGAGAAGGTAGGAGTAGTCAGGAGAAGAGAGAAAAGGAAGAAAGGGGGAAAGGAGGAAAAAAAAAAGGGAAGGAGAGAAGGGGCTAAAACAAAGGCTCTCACTTTGGCTCTTGGTCTAATCCTGACCTTTCCTATCCTCACTCCACACACCCACCACTCACACACACACACAACCACACACATACACTACTTCTTCGACATTTGCCTCAGCCCCACACATCTTGCACAGGATGTAGAAACTGGCAACATCTTGATCATCCAAGCTATTCCTTTCAAGAACACAAAATTATGGCCATAAATACATCAATTGTTTAAAAATTGTTTTAAATTAAAATTTAAAAGATTCTCAGAATGGAACCATTTTCAAAATAGTTGCATGAAAGATTAATACTTGCGTTGCTTTCTACATTCAGAAATCTACAGTACTTTTTCCTGGCTTTTTTTTTTTTTAACAAATAAAATACACTTGTTGAGTGGATGGATGCATGATACACAGTTAGAATTGATATCCTAAATCATTAAACAGCATAGCCACAACCAGAATTTGCTCTCCATGCTATCTCCTACACACCTACCCACTCTGTCCCCCAACTCCTTGGGAATGTGACTTCAACATCAAAATTTTATCTTTGGGAAATATTTAAATGGTTGCCAAGGAAAACAACATAAAATATTTTAGATTGGGGCTGTTACATAGACACACATGCATGTACTCATGTGAAGTGTGCATGCACACAGGTGAACACATGCACACACACACACACACATATATACACCAATCCCAAGTATATGAAAGCTATACATATAGCACTCTCATTCACTGATGTATGAAGGGAAATTTTGAGATTTGGACTGCAGCTTTTGCCTCCTCAATAGAACCATATTATATTCCTGGATGAGCTGTCAAACATCCTGATGAAACGGTTTAAAATTCACAATTGGGCATATGTTTCAATTTAATCTGAGAAATAGGAAGGCCCATTCTGGCCAGTGATATGCTCCTTATCTGTCACTTCCTCCTCCGTTGTCAGTGTTTCTGAAATGCCAGTGCTAAAGGCAAAGCACTCTGATTAGGACGTCAGCCTGCCTTTGAGCAAATACTGCCAACTGCCAGCCTGTGCCTGGAAACTGAAGGCTCCTTAGCTCTAGGCCAGGGTTGGGGAGCCAGTTAGGAAGTCCCTGACAGATACAAGAAACTGATATGGAGAGCTGTGCTCCCAAAAGGTGGCCTGACCTATTTAGAAATGTGAGTCAGTATCAAGAGACGCTTTTTGTGGAGGGACATATTCAGGTATCCTCATTCTTTCTAAATCCCCATTTTATACTATAAATAGAAAAGTATTGTTTTATATTCTTAAAGTAAAAAGATAACAAGAAAATAAAATCTGCCATTTCTTTTCTCATTTCAATTTGCATTACATAAATAGAATGGGGATATATCCATGTTGTGAAAGATTCAAACATCCAAAATTACATAATTTAAAACATGAATGATTCCTTCCCCTATTCCTTGACAGGTGCCCTTCATATCATTTTTGCAAGGATTTACTTACATATATGAACACTTTCTTAACACAAAGGGGATTAGACTCTACTATTCATCCTGTGACTTGCTTTCTTCACTTTAACAACACATCCTAGAGATCATATCATCCCAAGTCTGAACACATGGCTCTATCTCCTTTTTTTTAAGACTTTACTTTTTTAGAGCAGTTTTAGGTTTATTAAACAAAATTTAGAGAGAGATACACAGATTTCCCATATAGTCCCTGCCCCTCACACAGAGCCTCTCCCCACTATCAACATCACTCACTAGAATGATACATTTTTTACCAAAGATGAATCTACACTGACACATCATTATCACCCAAAATCCATAGCTTACCTTAGGATTCGCTCTCAGTGTTGTACATTCTACAGGTTTGGACAAATGTATAATGATATGTATCCACCACTATAGTATCATGCAGAGTATTTTCACTGCCCTTTAAATTTTCTGTGCTCTGCCTATTCATCTCTCCTCTTCACCCTCTACCCCACAACCACTGATCTTTTCACTGTCTACATAGCTTTGCCTTTTCAAGGATATCATATAGATGGAATCATACAGTATGTGACCTTTTCAGATTGGCTTCTTTCACTTAGTAATATGCATTTAAGTTTCCTCCATGTCTTTTCATGGATTGATAACTCATTTCTTTTTAGTGCTGAATAGTACTAAATAGTACTATTCAGTTTTAGTGCTGAATAGTTCCATTCTCTGATGTATCACAGTTTATTTACCCATTCACCTACTAAAGGGCACCCTGGTTGTTTACAAGTTTTGGCAATTACAAATAAAGTTGATATAAACAGGCCTGTGCAGGTTTCTGTGTAGACGTAAGTTTTCAACTCCTTGGGTAAATACCAAGGAACTCGATTGCTGGATTGTATGGTAAGGGTATGTTTAGTCTTGTAAGAAACCATGGAACTGTCTTCCAAAACACAATACCATTTTGCATTCCCACCAGCAATGTATGAGAATTCCTATTGCTCCACATCCTCACCAGCATTTGGTGTCAATGTTCTGGATTGTGGCCATTCTAAGAGGTGTATAATGGTATCTCACTATTGTTTTAATTTGCATTTCCCTGATGGTGTATGATATGGATCATCTTTTCATGTGCTTCTTTGCCATCTGTTTATCTTCTTTGGTGAGGTGTCTGTTAAAGTCTTTGGCCCATTTTTTAATTGGGTTGTTTGTTTTACATTATTGAATTTTAAGAGTTCTGTGTATATGTTGGATAACAGTCCATTATCAGATTTGTCTTTTGCAAATATTTTCTCCCAGTCTGTGGCTTATCTTCTAGTTCTCTTGATATTTACTGTTTTTCACAGAGCGGAAGTTTTTAATTTTAATGAAGTCCAGCTTACCAATTATTTCTTTCATGGATCGTGTCTTGAGTGTTGTTTCTAAAAAGGCATCACCATACCCAAGGCCATCTGAGTTTTTGCCTGTGTTATCTGCTAGGAGTTTTATAGGTTTGCTTTTTACCTTTAGGTCTATGTTCCATTTTTAGTTCATTTTTGTGAAGGATGTAAGTTCTGTGTATAATTTCTTTTTTTTTTGGCATATGGATATTCAGTTGTTCCAGAACCATTTGTTGAAGAGACTATCTTTACTCCATTGAATTGCCTTCGCTCCTTCTTCAAAGATTGACTATATTTACGGGGATCTATTTCTTTATTCTGTTCCATTGCCTATTATTTCACCTTAACACACTGTCTTGATTACTAAAGTCTTGAAGTCAAGTTGTGTCAGTCCTTCAACTTTGTTTTTCTCCATCAATACTGTGTTTGCTATTTTGGATCTTGTGCCTCTCCATATACATTTTGGAATCAGTTCATCAATATCCACAAAATAACTTGCTGAGATTTTGATTCGGGTTGCATTGAATCTATAGATCAAGTTGGGAAGAACTGCCATATTGACAACATTGAGTCTTCCTATCCATGAACATGGACTATCTCTCCATTTATTTAGTTCTTTGATTTTGTAAGAGTTTTGTAGTTCCCTCATATAGATCTTCTACATGTTTTGTTAGATTTATACCTAAGTATTTCACTTTTGGGGAATGCTAATAAAAATGGTATTGTTTTTAATTTCAAATTTTACTTGTTCATTGTTGGTATATAGGAAAGCAATTGACTTCTGTATATTAACCTTGTATTCTGCAACCTTGCTAAAATCACACATTAGTTCCAAGAGAGTTTTTGTTGATTCTTTTAATTCTTCAGATTTTCTATGTAGATGATCATGTCATCTTCAAACAAAAATAGTTTTTATGTCTTCCTTCTTCATCTGTATACTTTTTATTTCATTTTGTTTTCTTGCATTATTGCATTAGCAAGGACTTGCAATATGATGTTGAAAAGAAGTATTGAGAGAGGACATCTTTGCCTTGTACCTGATATTAGTGGGAAAGCTTTAAGTTTCTCACCGTTTAGTATGATGTTATCTGTAGGTTTTTTGTAGATATTCCTTATCAAGTTGAGAAAGTGCCCCTCTATCCATAGTTTACTGAGAATTTTTACCATGAATGGGTGCTGGATTTTGTCAAATGCTTTTTCTGCATCTACTGACATGACCATGTCATTTTTCTTTTTTAGCCTGTTGATGTGATTGGATTATACTAATTGATTTTCAAAGGTTGAACCAGCTTTGCATACCTAGGATAAATCCCACTTGGTCATGGTATATAATTTTTTATACTTTTTTGGATTCAATTTGCTAATATTTTATTGAGGTTTTTGCTTTTACATTCATGAGGGATGTTGGTCTTCAGTTTTCTTTTCTTGTAATATCTTTGCATGGTTTTGGTATTTGCATAATGCTGGCTTCATAGAATAAGTTAGGAAGTATACCTTCTGCTTCTATCGCTGAAAGACTGTAGAGAATTAGTATAATTTCTTCCTTAAATGTTTGGTAGAATTCACCAGTGAACCCATCTGTCCCTGGTGCTTTCTGTTTTGGAAGGGTATTAATTATTGATTCAATTTTTTAAACAGATACAGGCCTATTCAGATCATCTATTTCTTCTCGTGTAAGTTTTGGCAGATTGTGTCTTTCAAGGAATTGGTCCATTTCACTAGGTAATCAAATTTGTGTCCACAGAGTTGTCCATAGTATTCTTTTTTATCCTTTTAGTTTCCATAGGATCTGTAATGATGTCCCCTCTTTCATTTCTGATACTAGAAATTTGTGTCCTGTCTTTTTTTTCTTAGTTAGCATGGCTAGAGGCTTACTGATTTTGTTGACCTTTTCAAAGAAACAGTTTTTGGTTTTATTTTCTCTATTGATTCACTGTTTTCAATTTCTATGATCTAATTCTTATTATCTCTTTTCTTCTGCTTACCTTGGATTTAATTTGCCCTCCTTTGCTAGTTCCCTAAGGTGGAAATACCTCATTCTTTTTAATGGCTGCATATTATTACATAGAAAAGGTGTACGATAATTTATTAATTACTAACATTTATGCTGTCTCCAATTTTTTGCTATTATAAGCAATGCTGAAATGAGCTTTCTTATATATAGATCTTTACACATGTGCTTAGGTGTTTGGGGTGAAAAATCTTCTAGAAATCGAATATGGACTCAAAGAGTGTGTGAATTTTAAAGTTTGATTAATACTAACCAAGTGCCTTCCAAATAGACTTGAACAATTCCTATTTCTACAAACAGTATATCAGAAAATGTATTTCACTGCATTGTTGGAGAAATCTGGTATTACCAAGTTTTTTGATATTTTATATTCTAAAGGATGAATATTTTTATCTTATTTTTATTTTCCTAATTACAATTTGGATGAGTTTATTTTCATAAATGTTTTGGATATTAGGTTTTTCTTCTTTTGTGAATTGCCTAATTTTTTTCTGCACACTTTTACTGAGGTGTTTGCCATTTATAGTTACTGATTTGTAGGAGCTCATGTTTGGATATTAATAAAATTCCTGTTATTTATGTTGAAAATATTTTATATCAGTCTGTCCTCTCAGAACAAAATCTTAATTTCAACATAATCTTTGTTAATTTGTCTTTGATAGGCTTAGTTTTTTACTTGAGGTCATCAATTTTTTTTTTTTTTTTGGTTATGTAAGATGTTTGCATTAGGGGAATCTGGGAGAAAGATATACAAAAACTCTCTGTACTATCTTTGCACTTCTATGTAAATCTAAAATTATTTTCAAATATTTTTTTTACTTCCCAATATGGTAGCTTTACAGCTTTGTTTGCTTGCATGGTTTGTGGTAGTGGTGGTTTTTGCATCTAGTTCATTAATACACTTGGAATTTATTTTTGTGTATAATACACAAAATATGATATAATCTAGATGTCTGTCTAGATTTTTTTCTGAATGAAGAGACTGTGATCCCAACATCATTTATTAAATGGTCTGTTATTTTTCTATTGATTAAATACTTCATCACAAACTGAATTCCCATATTTACCTAAGTCTGTTTCTGAATTCTGCCTCATTCTATTCTCCACTTTATCTATTTGTAAATTAGTACCCACACTTTTAAAACTACTATAGCTTCACAATATGTTTTACATCATTTTTGGCTATTTTTTCTTGGTATACCCACTGTTCCTCTTATACGAACTTTAGTGTCCCTTTGTCCAATTCAAGTAAATTGGTCTTATCCGAAATTTATTTTTTAAAAAAGGAAAATAAATTACCTTTACAAACTGTTATCCTGCCATCTTATATAATGAAACTTCCATTAAAACTTCCATCAAAGAGCTTCCCACTTGGCAACCACATAGAGGTGCTGGGAAGGTGGTATGTCCAGAGAAGTCATGGAAGCTCCAAACCCCCTTCCCTATACCTTGTCCTATGTACTTCTTCATCTGGCTCTTCATCTGTATTACTTTGTAGTCTCCTTTATAATAAACTGGTAAATGTAAGTAAATGTTTCCCGGGTACTGTGAGCTATTCTAGTAAATTATCAAGCCCAAGGAAGGGAGCATGGGAACTCCCTTACAGCCAGTTGGTCAAAAGTACAGGAGACTCAGATTTGCAATTGATGTCTGAAGTGGGGGTTGGCCTTGTGGGTCTGAGCCCTTAACCTGTGGGGTCTGTGCTAATTATGGGTAGTTAGTATTAGACCTGAAATAAATTGTAGGACACCCAGTTGATGTCCACAGAGAATTGGAGAATAGCTTGAAATAGAAAACCCACACATTTGGTGTCAGAGGTGTTTGTGCAAATAGAGGAAAAGCTTTGCTTTAACTCTTGACTCGGGTTGTATGATCTCCAGGGCTGACCCCACCTCTGCAGCAGTCCTCATCTGTGGGCATTTTGCTACATTTTCCTCCATCAATGTAATTATATCTGCTTTTTTTTTTTTTTTTTTAAGGTATCCCAGATTGCACTCATCCATGCTTTCCAGGATGATTATAAATTTAACTTCTTTTCTCATACCATTTCTTATATTTCATGAGGTTTTGGATAGGAGAGCATAGGTACATATGCTCCTTTCCTACTATCTTGAACCAATCTCCTGGAATTTGTAAAACAAGACACCAAATCATTCATGATCTCTCCATCTCTTACACAGGTGTTTTTATTTTTATCTACTCACTTCTGGTCTTTGTCCACACATATAGTTCCATATTGCTATAATCAAAATGTACTCACAATTCTGCATTCTTCTTTTCCACTTAATATGCCTTAAACATTTTTCCATGTAATCATCATAATTACCAATTTAACAGCTGCATAATTGTACATTTAGGTGATCTAGTATCATTTGTTTAACCACCGTCTAGTTTTTCACTATTATAGACAAGTGGAAATGAACATTTTCAAACATATACTTTCTTTTCTTCTGATGTATTACTTCCTTAGAATATATACCCAGGAATGGAATTGCAGGTAAGAGGATAGGAATAGTTTTAAGGTTTTAGTGCTGTTGTGTCATATTGTGTCTCAAAAGGATTTTACCAATGTACACTTTTTACTATAATTTTATCAGCACTGGACACTATCATTTTTGCTTCAAAAATAAGTATAAGAAGTTACCTTGTTTTTTGTTTTCTGTTTTGTTTTTTGTTTTTATTTATTTTTAGCTGCATTGAGTCTTCGTTGCTGTGCGCAGGCTTTCTCTAGTTGTGGCAAGTGGGGGCTACTCTTCATTGCGGTGCACAGGCTTCTCATTGCAGTGGCTTCTCTTGTTGCGGAGCACGGGCTCTAGTCACGTGGGCTTCAGTAGTTGTGGCTCGCAGGCTCTAGAACACAGGCTCAGTAGTTGTGGCACACAGGCCTAGTTGACCCGCAGCATGTGGGATCTTCCCAGACCAGGGCTTGAACCCGTGTCCCCTGCACTGGCAGGTGGGTTCTTAACCACTGTGCCACCAGGGAAGTCCCAAGAAGTTACCTTGTTTTAATGATGATTTAGTTTTCTTTTTTTAAGGAATAGACAGATTAAACATTTTCTTAGTTATTGGCTTTCTTCTACAAATTGTTAAATATCTCATTAATCAAATGAGGTATTATTTTATTTCTTATATTTGAATGAGTTTTACATAGTATAAGTGTTCATTAAAACCTGTCTCATAATAAAGGCAAATATCTCCCCCAATCTGTTGGGTGCCCTTTTTCAATGATAATTTTGACTTTTTCATTATTCTAAAAGTTTTCCATTTCATAATGGTAAATCTATCAATCTTTTCCTTTGTGACTTTTTTCTCTTCAAAATTAAGTAAACCATTATTCATACAAATTCTTCTGGTAAATATTTTAACTTTTTAGATCATATGGAGTTGATTTTGGATGGGTCTTTAGGTATGGACAGATGCCCCCACTCCACCCCAGACACTCTGGACATACATCCTCAAATACAGAATTAAACTCAAGCAGTGCCACTCTGCAAAGGAGGAAGAAAATTTTGTGGTGTCCAATACAGTAGCCACCCAGCCACATGGTTGCTGAGTGCTTAAATGTGGCTAGTCCAAATTGAGATGTGCTTAAAAAAAGTAAAATACTCATCAGATTTTGAAGATCAGGTATGAAAAGAAGAATGTAAGATAGCTCATTAATAATTTTATATTGATTACATATATTGGATTAAATATATTTTATATATTAAAATAATTTCATCAGGGACTTCCCTGGCGGTCCAGTGGTTAACACTTCACCTTCCAATGTGGAGGGTATGGGTTCGATCCCTGGTGGGGGAGCTAAGATCCCACATGCCTCACAGCCAAAAAACCAAAACAGAAGCAATGTTGTAACAAATTCAATAAAGACTTTAAAAATGGTTCACATCAAAAAAATCTTTAAAATAATTTCATCAGATTTATTTTACTTTTTTAATGTGGCTACTAGAAAATTTTAAGTTGCATATGTGGCTTGCATACATGGCTTGCATTATGCTTCTATTGGACAGCACTACTCTGACAAATACGTTTTCTGTCATAGCTCTTGCTAAGAAGCAGAGTTAAGCCCAGAGGATGATGACAACTATTACAGGTCTTTTAAAGGAGAGAATACTTGCTTTACAATTTAATGGACTGAGAAAGGAGAAAACTTTCATTAACCACTGCTGGCATCTTCTGTGTCAAGACTACCCTTGTGCTCATCTTTGAGCAAGATCCCCAGATTGATTCTTTGTTGAAAACTCCTTGGAGGCCCAGAAGAAGGGCAAGGCTACAACAATAGGACCAGCCAAACTTTTAGAACCATACATTTCCAGCTGCTATCCTTGAGTAATTTCTTGAAACACAAACCAGCCTGGAATCCACCTTTCTGCTCTCCCCTAAATTTCTCCCATCCTTCAAGGTCTTCGTATAGCTCCCTCTAATTACTCCACTTCTCACTGACTGCTCTTAATCACCGAGTTCCTGCTCACTTGGTATCTGTAACATGATTTGGCAATTGTGCTTTGGTTATTATTTCAGGCGACACCAGAATCCAGATGGGGCATTTTGATGCCTGTCATAACTCCAGGACAGGTTTTTCTGGTAATAGATATTTTCAGCATACGTGTCTAATAGTGTCCATTCCATTTGCTGGCCTAAATTATCTAAAAATTTAAATTAACGTAATAATAACTCTATATTCCACTAGTATTTTCCCAAACTATTTTCACTAATGATTTCACTTAAGCCCAAACAGGATTCAGCTCTAACTGGCCAATTTTATGCCTCTCTGTTCCACAATGTATAATAATATAGGGATAAAGTGAGGGATTCCAATCACTGCTCTTCTACAATGTACACACCGTGAGGAGTCTTGACTCAATCATAGAACTGTCCAGAATTAGGCTCTCCCTTTACAGTATTTGCTAGGCTGTCATTATACAATTGCATCTTATGCCATTACTAACTTTTCACCACTTTGCATGGCAGTATGTATTTATATGACAGTAAAAGTGATTAAATAACTAAGTGGACCTTGTAGTAAATGAGCTATTTCTTTGCTACCATTATGTCTAATTCACCATACATTATTCAGTCTGAAGGCTTTGCAGCATCATAAAGTAGCCAAGATCATTTGCACCTCATCATCCCATTATCCGTAATGAGATAATATTTGTAAATGTGAAGACTACTCTTTCCAAAGATCCCTGGTGAACACTCCTATAGACATTAGTGAAATCTATTAAACATATTTTTTTCTCACAGCAGAAAGACTATGTAGGGGATGCCCACAAAGTCCTTCTAACAACTCTCAAGAGTCAGATTCCTTCCAGAGTGTAAATGGGCCCTTCTGGATGATCCTACTGAGGTGGTGACTGACGACCTCACCACAGCTTATTGCATGAGATATTAATGGGCTTCAATTCACACCCAAAGTTTTCAGGAAGAAGGCAAGTCTAAAGTCTAGATCTATCGTTAAATTTCCTAAGGAATGTCAGTGGATCTAACCAGACTCAGTTTGATTCCTCAGCTCTAATAATTTCTCTATGCACTTCACAGTTTACAAAGGGCTTCCAAACACATTATCCCATTTAATCCACTACATCCTGAAAGGTATTATTATTCACATTTTTCAGATGGGGAAAATGAGTTTCAGTGACAATTAGTGATTTATACACGATCACAGATGCAGTTAACAGTAGAGCCAGACCCTTGCCCAGGTCTTCTGAATTCAGAGGCCAGGGGTAAAGAAGTTTAAGGAAACGCTCCAGAGAACAAAATTCCAACATCTGCTTAGCCAGTGGCAATTTGGGGACTTTAGGTAAGTCACCTCACCAAAATGAGCTGGACCAGAAAATCACTACAACTCCACAATACCTTAATATTCTAAGGATTCTAGGAATCTAAATGTAATTCCCACTTTACGTCTGTTCACCCTGGTCCTTGTGCTGGACCCTTGACACAGTTTTCAAAGTTGGAAAGGTTCTTTGGATTTTCTCCCATGTCCAACAGGATTCCAGTACCTCCATTTGACCCAACCCAGACCAAAAAGTTCTATCCAGTCCAAAAAGTCCATTCATACCTAAGAGTTTCTAAGTCTGCATGAAAGGTAGTAGGGGAGGTAGAGCCCTTCCTCTGTTTGGGAATTCCCAGAACCCTGTGGTTAAAACGTAAAGCCAAGTTCATCCTTCCTTATTTCATAAATTGGATTTGAAACAGATTAAAAGTTGTTTCAATAATAATCTTTATTATTATAGATTTAATAAATTATAGAGATTTCAGGAAATACTTGCAGTGTGGGAAGCTCATGCCCTCTTTTGTAAAATAAGCTTAGGACCATGAGTCAGGTATCAGATGACATAGGCTGGGTATCTAAGAACATCCACTTCTGTTGAAAAGTGAATGCTCAGGTCAAGATATATGTCTGTCCCTGGTTGATGTGAACATGATAAATTTATTTTTTATAGTGTTAAAAATATCTTTTTCTTCCGTTGTCTCCACAAAACTCTAACCAATAATTCATGGAATTTCTTGCCCCCCAAGAGAGATACTATATCACCTTACTAACAAACTCATGAAAAATTTAGGTGATAGATTAAAACCAACTGCAACAGTCTCCCTCTTTATCTCCTCTTTCTCTTTCTCCCTCTCTCTCGCTCTCTCTCTCCAAGCTGAAGAAAAACTTCAGCAGCAAGTCTTGACTACAGTATACAAAAGAAACAAATTGCTAAGTAATTAATCTACATGTGTTAGTTTGTTTTTTTTTAACATCTTTATTGGAGTATAATTGCTTTAGAATGGTGTGTTGGTTTCTGCTTTATAACAAAGTGAATCAGTTATACATATACATATGTTCCCATATCTCTTCCCTCTTGCGTCTTTTGTTGTCTTCTCTTCCATAGCACTGGAGGAGCAAGCAAAAACCCAAATGTGCTCAGGATTTTGAGTTGAGTTATCATTTCAGACACTAGCATTAGCATAAAAAATTTTAATTGTATCCATAAAAATGAATATAACCCAGAACTTGAGGGGAAAAATTTTTGAATAATCATTCGGTATGGTCCAATGCCTCTAAGCAAAACAGAATTCAATCTTCCTAAAAGAGATAAATATGTCTCATGTGCCTAGGGATGGAACATCGATCTTCCTATTGCTTAATAATGCAAAGTCTAGAGAGGCAGTATGCTATAGAAAGCATATAGGACTTGCATTTATTAGACACAGGTTCTAGGCCTGGCTACAACCTTTACTAACTGGCTGTATTGCCTTAGGAAAGTCACTAAACCTCTCTGAGACTCATTTTCTTCATCTTCATTACAGAATTTTCATTGCAGATTTTTACTGTAAAGTTCATTACAGTAAAAGAGAGGCTTTAAAAAAAGCTCTAGTGAATTAATAGAGCTAGGCATTGAATATCATAGCTAATAACATCATACACAAAAAGAAATATCTAGATTATGAATTAACAAGGAAAAATAAACCTGATTCTGATAAAGCCTCAAGATATAACTACCAGTTTACAGGAAACAGGAGGCAGGGCACCATATTAAACCACACCACAGAGATGCACCAGCAAAATTCAGACTGGGAAAAACTCTATAAGATAGACAGCCCCAGTGTCTTCGATGACATAACAGAAAAAAAGTAGCAAGGAAAAACAAAAAGAGAGAAAAAGAGGAAGAAAATATAGATCAAAAAAGATTTAAAGGACATATAAACATTATGTTGTATAAATTTTATTTGGATTCTGACTAAAACAAACAATTGTGGGGAAAAAGCTGTGGAGCCTCCAGTTTCCAATCAGGGATATAGAGAGCTGGATAGAGCATTGCTCTCACCTGTACAAGAGCAACAACCAAAAAAAAAAAAAGGCCAGATGATTGCAAATTCATGACTTTTCTCAAACCCATTAGAGAACTGAGGTATCAGTTCTCTAATGGGTTTGAGAACTGAGGTATCAACTGGTCCAAAATACAAGGAGAGATAGATACCTATAGGGAGCAAAGAGATGTGACCATACCCTTACCTGGGGTAGATGTCACTGGATGGACACTTATGAGAAGAGCTCAACTAAAATAGTTAACATAATATTACCAAATCAGATCGAGCATTATATATAAAGAATAATATCTCACAACCAAGTTAAGTTTATCCCAGGAATGCTGATTTGAAAAATCAATCAATGTACTTCACAATGCTAACAGAAAAAAAGAAGAAAAAAATCATATCTAATGGTAAAAGACTGAATGTACCCACTAAAAACAAGCAGGGATGACCTCTCTCACCAATTCTATTCAACATCATACTGGATGCATCACACTGGATACATTCTAGCCAATACAATAAAACAAGAAAAGGAAGTCAAAGGCTTACAGATTGGAGAGGAAGAAAGAAAATGGTCTCCATTCACTGATGACATGATTGTCTACACAGAAAATTCCAAGGACATTTTTCACAGAACTAGAACACATAATTTTAAAATTTGTATGGAAACACAAAAGACCCTGAATAGCCAAAACAAATCTTCAGAAAGAAGAAAAGAGCTGAAGGTATCATGTGCCCTGACTTCAGACTATACTACAAAGCTACAGTAATCAAAACAGCATGGTACTGGCACAAAAGCATACACATAGATCAATGGAACAAAATTGACAGCCCAGAAATAAACCCACATACTTACGGTCAATTAATCTATGACAAAGAAGGCAAGAATATACAATGGAGAAAAGACAGTCCCTTCAATAAGTGGTGCTGGGAAAACTGACCAGCTACATGTAAAAGAATGAAATTAGAACATTCTCTAACAGCATACACAAAAATAAACTCACAATGGATTAAAGACCTAAATGTAAGACCAGAAACCATAAAACTCCTAGAAGAAAACATAGGCAGAACACTCTTTGGCATAAATCGTAGCAATATTTTTTTTTAATCTGTCTCCTAAAGCAAAGGAAATAAAAGCAAAAACAAAGAAATGGGACCTAATTAGACGTAAAAGTTTTGCACAGCAAAGGAAACCATCGACAAAATTAAAACACAACCTACTGAATGGGAGAAAATATTTGCTAATGATATGACCAATAAGGGGTTAATATCCAAAATATATAAATAGCTCATACAACTCAACATCAAAAAAACAAACAATCTGATTTAAAAAATGGGCAGAAGACCTGAATAGACATTTTACCAAAGAAGACATACAGGCACAGGAAAAGGTATTCAACATTGCTAATCATCAGGGAAATGCAAATCACCTCACACCTGGAATGGCTATCATCATAAAGACCACAAATAACAAATAACAAACATTGGTGAGGATGTAGAGAAAAGGAAACCCTCATTCACTGTTGGTAGGAATGTAAACTGGTGCAGCCACTATGGAAGACAGTATGGAGGTTTCTCAAAAAATTAAAACGAGAACTACCATAGGACCCAGAAATTCCAGGCCTGGACATATATCAAAAAAAAAAAAAAAAAAGACAACCCTCAGAATGGGAGAAAATATTTGCAAACGAATCAACGGACACAGGATTAATCTCCAAAATATATAAACAGCTCATTCAGCTCAATATTAAAGAAACAAACACCCCAATCCAAAAATGGGCAGAAGACCTAAATAGACATTTCTCCAAAGAAGACATACAGTCGGCCACGAAGCACATGAAAAGATGCTCAACATCACTAATTATTAGAGAAATGCAAATCAAAACTACAATGAGGTATCACCTCACTCCTGTTAGAATGGGCATCATCAGAAAATCTACAAACAACAAATGCTGGAGAGGGTGTGGAGAAAAGGGAACCCTCTTGCACTGCTGGTGGGAATGTAAATTGATACAGCCACTATGGAGAACAATATGGAGGTTCCTTAAAAAACTAAAAATAGAATTACCATATGACCCAGCAATCCCACTACTGGGCATATACCCAGAGAAAACCGTAATTCAAAAAGACACATGCACCCGAATGTTCATTGCAGCACTATTTACAATAGCCAGGTCATGGAAGCAACCTAAATGCCCATCAACAGACGAATGGATAAAGAAGTTGTGGTACATATATACAATGGAATATTACTCAGCCATAAAAAGGAATGAAATTGAGTCATTTGTTGAGAAGTGGATGGATCTAGAGACTGTCATACAGAGTGAAGTAAGTCAGAAAGAGAAAAACAAATATCGTATATTAACGCATGTATGTGGAACCTAGAAAAATGGTACAGATGAGCCGGTTTGCAGGGCAGAAGTTGAGACACAGATGTAGAGAATGGACATATGGACACCAAGGGGGGAAAACTGCGGTGGGGTGGGGATGGTGGTGTGCTGAATTGGGCGATTGGGATGGACATGTATACACTGATGTGTATAAAATTGATGCCTAATAAGAACCTGCAGTATAAAAAAACAAACAAGCAAAACAACTAATACTAAACTTTCATTGGGTTATTTGTATGGAAATATGTTAATATAAATGTTTCAGACATTACATGAAATTTCTAAAAAAAAAAAAAAAAAACACTAATTCTAAGATACCTGCACCCCAATGTTCATAGAAGCATTATTTACAATTGCCAAGATATGGAGGCAACCTAAATGTCCATCAATAGATGAATGGTTAAGGAGAAGTGATACACACACACACACACACACACACACACACACGAATACTACTCAGCCATAAAAAAGATGGAAATTTTGCCATTTGCAACAACATGGATGGAGTTGGAGGGTGTTATGCTAAGTGAAATAAGTCAGACAGAGAAAGACAAATACCGTATGATACCACTTATATGTAGAATCTAAAAAATAAAACAAACTAGTGAATATAACAAAAAGGAAAAAAGATTCACAGACATAGAGAACAAACTAGCGGTTACCAGTGAAGACAGGGAAAGGAAGAAGGGCAAGATAGTGGTAGGGGATTAAGAGATACAAACTGTTATGTATAAAATAAATAAGCTATAAGTATATATTATACAACACAGGGAAAATAGACATATTACTTTACAATAACTATAAACAGAGTATAACCTTTAAAAATTGTGAATCACTATGTTGTACACCTGTAACTTACATAACATTATATATCAACTATATCTCAATTTTTAAAAGTGAAAAAAAAAAGGAAATCAAAGGCTTACAGATGGGAGAGGAAGAAAGAAAATGGTTTCCATTCACAGATGACATGATTATCTACATAGAAAATTCCAAAATATATATCAAAAAAATACATCTTAGAACTAGTATGTGAGTTTGGCAAGTTTACCGGATATAAAGTCAATTTTTCTATGACAAATAAGAATTCAAATTTCTTAAAAATTCAATTTACAATAGTACACCAAAAATGAAATTTAGTTTCATATGTGTGAAAGATCTGTACGGTGAAATTTATAAAATACTGAAGGAGGAAACAAAGAACAACCAAATAATCACATTCATGGATTGGAAGACTCAGTATTATTAAGATGTCAATTCTTTCCAATATGATCTATATATTCAACACAAAATCACTGGTATACAACAACCCTCTATACTGCTTTTGAAATTCTTCCATAAATCTAAAATTACCTCAAAATAAAATATTTTTTAAATTATAATTGGGACAATTAAGGAATTATTGTTAATTTGTTTTGGGGTGAGATGAAGGTATTAGGGTTATGTTTTTAAAATCCTTACCTCTTAGAGACATAAATTTAAATTTTAAATAATCAGAAAATCACTAAATGGCAACCCCCATAGAATTACTTGTTTCATGCAAGATTCATGAACGCTAAAATTAGTGAGTGAAACTGTTATGAGAAACAAGATATATATTGTCTCAAAATATCTCCCCACAAGACACTTACTAAATATAAAGAGAATGACAGTAACTTTACAGTGAAGTAGCCTGGCAAACATCTTAATCAAGTACCTCCTGATATCATGCACAGAGAATGACACAGTACCATTTCTTGTATTCCTGCCCAAAATGCATATGAGTCCTAATCATTCAGAGCATTACACAAAACCAAACTGAGGGACATTCTACAAAATGACTGGTCTGTACTCTTTAAAAATGTGGAGATCATGAAAGATAGAGACAGGCTGAATTACTGCTCCAGATTAAAGGAGACAAATGATATGTGAGATCCAAATGCAATATGCGATCTGGGTTAGACCCTGGATCAGAAAAAAATATTCTCTTTGCTGTAAAGGACATTAATGTGGCAATTGGCAACATTTAAATAGGCTTTCAGGTTGGTTAATAGTGTTGTGTCATTTTAACTTCCTGATTTTGTCCATGGCTATGTTTTTTAGGAATCACACAATTAAGTATTTGGGGAATGGGGCATCATATCTACAACTTACTCTCAAACAATTCAAGAAGAAAATAATACATACAAATCAATTTTCACTGCAAAGTAAAGGAGCTGTTACAGTGGAGGATTATTGGACTGAATGTCAATATTATGACATAGTATGAGTGTGTTTCATGTTTGGTAATTGCAATCATTGTTGCTTTTGTTGTGGTCATCCATGTACAATGCTTGGTGTCAGTCTATTTATCTCTTGTAAAAATAAAATACAGTGTGTGTGTGTGAAAAAAAAAAGAAATAATACATACATATATAATATATAAACACACATATATACTATATATACACACATAGAGAATGAAATTATAGATAGAATATTTATTATATACATGATAAAACAAATGTGTTAAAATGTTTACATTTAGGAGACCAATGTGAACTCTTTGTACTATTTTTGTAACTTTTCTAAAAGTCTGAAATTAACCCAAAATTAAAGGTTTTAAAAATTAACAAAAGAGAGGTAATAACAACACCTTGAATCTGTGGCCTCCCCTATGTCCACCTTCTGTCTATGCCAGAAGAAAACTGACTCTATGTCTATCATTCATAAGACCATCTCAGCCACTGTTCCATTTTCTGTGGTTGATATAACATATTACCACAAAGTTAGTGGCTTAAAACAACACAAATGTATTATCTTATAGTTCTGCAGGTCAGAAGTCCAAAAGGACTCGTACTGGGCTACAACCAAGGTGTCAGCAGAGCTGTAGCCTTCCTTTCTGGAGGCTCTAGAAGATAATCTGCTTCCTTGACTTTTCCAGCGTCTAGAGGCTGTCTGCATTCCTTGGTTCCTGGCCCTTACCTCCATCTTCAAAACCAGCAGCATAGCATCTTCAAATCTTTCTCTGACTCCCTTTTCTGTCTTCTTCTTCCACTTCAAAGTACCCTTATGATTTAAAATGAGGCTTACCAGGATAATCCAGAATAATTTCCCTACATTAAAGTCAGCTGATTAACAACCTTAAATTCATCTACAACCTAAATTCTTCCTTGCCATGCAACAATATACTCACTGGTTCCAAAAATTAGGATGTAGACATTTTTTAGGGGCCATTTTTATCTGCCTATCACAGCTATCCTCTACCAGAAATGCCTGGAAATTATGCCCTATCCTAAAACCCAGATCCCTAAATCTTAACTCCTTTAGAAACAGGTCCCTAGGAAATTGAAATTGTTGTGGTGATCGCTCCAGATTTAACTTCCTCAACTCTCCCATCCCCAATAAACTTTACAGATTTTAGTTATTTCGGTTTTTGTTTGTTTGCTTGTTAGTTGTACAGTCTTCCTTTCTTTGACTGTTATCATTGTCTGAGCCTATAACTTGGAAGGCTGATGCAGACAAAATAAATGTCACTGATAAGAAAACACTTCCTAATGTCTAACTTAAATCACCTTTGTTGAAATGTAACCATAGTTCTTCCTGTCCTCGCTTTGGAAGTAACAGTAAGCAACAAGTCAATATCAACCTAATAAAAACCTTTTAATTTAGAGTCTATCTTTCTAATGCAACACACACACACACACACACACACACACACACAGATAATATGTCAACCAACCAGCCAATCCAGGATAAAGGCCAGTCAAGTTACTTTTTGAAGTGATGGAGTGATACAGTCAAGCCCTAAGATAAATAGCCATTCACAAACATGACCTATATGATACCTCCAGCTTTTCTCCCTTAGCCAACATAACCCTACTCAGTCCTTGCCTATTTCCTAAAGTGCTCATAGTTTAGGTTACCCTCTCTTAGTTCTGATTCCTTCCTAAATCTCCTATGTAAGTTCAGCTTGGACCTGGAGTTTTTTTCTTCTCCAACTGGCAACATCTTTTTCATCTTTCAAGACTTCTCACATGATCCCTTTCTCCCCCAAGAACAATTAGCCATGCTCTTCTTTGTGCTCCCATTGGAGGCACTGGGGGTTCATACCTCCAATATAACACTTAACTCGTGGAACTGAAATTCTCTACATTACCATCAGTTTTGAACTCAAGTCTTGTTTCTGGAATATGGATTCCAAGGAAGCAGCTATTGTTGTTATATTTTATTGCTTATTAAATGAGTCCAGGATTTCTTCCTACCTTTCTGGCTATTCCTTCTTCTATTTTCAGGTTAATTCTCCTTTAACTAGAAGAATTCCAACTCAATGCTAGAATCCTTCAATACTTGGTCCTTCGTCCTCTTCTCTTCTCAGTGTATATTCCTCCCCCTAGTTGACTGTATCCAGTCCCTTAGTTTCAATGACTACTTTATGCAAATTACTCCCAAGGTGTATCCAGCCCAGAACTCTCCTCTGAGATTTAGTCCATGCATCCATCATCTCTTGAATGCCTTAAAAGAACCTCACACACATGCTCAAAACAGAAGTCAGGAACTTTCTCCCTGGTAATGAGCACTTTTGGTTACCTTCCCAGTACTCGTTTCCCCCTCCTTACAGCAGTAATATCCTAATTTCCTTTAAGGACTTCACCGCTCCCACCGTTGACCAATCTGGTCTCCATGAGGCTGACCACACCCTCATCCCCAGTTCTAGGGATAGACAGTAATTAACCTAAACCAATCCACATATCCCATCCCTCCCATCACCCTGGGCAGGGTGTCTCTTGGACTGTGGGCATATAATCCAATCAGAGCAACTGAGTCACAGTGATGCCTTAGCTGGGGCTCCTCAAGAGCAAATCCCTCTTCCTGTATGGTGGTATGAGTATGTGGTCATCTTGCTTCTCTAAGTGGCCAAAGGTACCCAAGAGACTGATCCCTGTCACACTGTTTGGCCCCTAGACAAGCCATTCCTAAAGCCAGTTTACCCTTTTTTTTTTCATATGAGTCAACTAATTCTTTCTGTTTAAGCAAGTTTGTATTGAGTTTTCTATCACTCGGATCATATAGACTGCTACAGTGAGACTTCTCTGGGAAGCCCCAGGGCAGACATTGTTCTGTTTTTGTTTTTTAATATGTAATATCTGTAGACAGCAACTGAATTCCCCCAGAGAATAGTTGAGAAAGAGAGAGAAGTCACCAATGTAGATAAGAAAGCTACATTGTGGACTAAGACAAGGATGTTATCTAAAACAAATGGGTAGAGGTTACTGACCACAAGAAGAATAAAATTCACTGGTATGTGAAAACAAACTCCCAGAATCACTCTGAGCTCTCCCTTTTGGCCAGCACCTCAATTATGATTATTAAGTGCCTGCTCGGCTGCTGTGCAGTGGAAGAGGCAGGGAGGTTTGGTAGCTGGGCAACAGCCTGGAAACTCAAAGGGTAGGAGTTGTGATTCTGGCTCCTCCATAAAAGTGTTAAGTGGCCTTGGGTAAACTTCCCTTGCCTTGTCTTCTTCATCTGAAAAATAGCATCACCAGTCTGCCTTTCCGCATTGAGGGAAGAAAAACAGAGTGAACAGTACGCTGCAATCATAGAAAAGTGAGCTTATGGGGCCTAGGGAGTGAGGAACTCATCAGGGGACCAATCTCTCAGCTGAAATCACCACTTCATTACAAGCACACTTTATTACACTTGAGCCTGAGTAATCTGTGCCTCAGTGTATCCATCTGGAATGATTCAGAGATAACGGTCAGGTCCTGAGTTAAAATACTAATTAAAATATGTGGTCTTTATTTTTACAGGCTCTAGGGGAAAACCTGGGTGGAAGAATCTCTCCCCACTAAGTACCTTTGGAATTCCTCAAGTACCTCTAACCTAAGCACCTCAAAAGAAAGGTCACAGTTGCCTGATTCACCACACAAACCCCAGTACCTGGCCCAGTGTCTGTTACACAGTTAGTGCTCATTGTGTTTAATGAATGAGTACATTAATTATTTAAATAATATCACCTATTTAAATGGGGAAAAGGCAATATATAACCTCAAGTGAAGCATAACTAGTCTTGAAGGAAAAAAAGTCCATTGAACAACTTTGGAGGAAGTAACCTTGATCTATACTCTAGGGTAAAGTTAAGTCCATGCCAGGTCATGAACAGCCATGAAACAAGATTACTTTGACTAATTCTCTTTTATTTATTTTTACTATTATTTAGAGTAGACCCAAATAATACAGTTACAGCTCAACAGCATTCCTCCCTCCAAATATAACTGTCATTCCTGTAGAGCAAGTTTCAGAAATGTTTATATATTATCAAAATTAAGTTTCAAAATGAGCTACAGCATCTGAAAAAAGGGGATAATAATATTTCACAGAAACTAATTGGAAACTTGTTTTGAAATAAAGTAGTTATTATTTCCATCATGGAGAGATGAAAGTACAGAGATTTCCTTTTATCTCACCAGCCTAGTATCTTACATTATTTATTCAAACTAAAATTAAAACCTGGCCAAATCCTACTGAGGCACTGCATATCAGTTAGAGATTATTCTTCTGGAAATGAACTTTTGTTCGCAAATTTCATTATGCAGTTACAAGTGACTATTATTAAAATGTAACATATAAAACTAAATTGTGGTTTTTTCCTGGCCGTGCGCAAGGTTCAATTTCCTATGCAGTATTATTCTTTTCTTCCGGACTTAGTGGCATGCTGTCCCTCTGCCCATTGCCTCAGCATCCAGAGAATCTCACAACGCCCACTCCACTCGCCTGGAGCTCCCATCAATGCCACTTTTTATTCCTCTATCCTTTGCATCCCAACGAACAGACACCAAAGGACATTCTCCACCTGGAGACCTTGCCAAGGCCCATTTTTATTTTTTCTGCAGACTCAAACCTCAGGCAAAGTGACTGCCTACAAAAAGTACCTGGAGCATGATGTTGACCCACTCGCAGCTTTCTGAGTGCCTAACTCTGAAGCTCTTTCTCACCCAACCCCCAGGCCTTGCCACTTCCTACTCATTTTGCCTGGAATGCTCTTCCCTGATCACCTAATTCTGACTTGTCTTTTGGTCTCAGCTGAGAAGGAACTTTCTCCAGAAAGATTTTCCTGACTTACCTCCCAGCTACTGGATCAGGTACAGCCTCTGTGTTGCCATGGCACCCTGCACCACATGGCACTTGCAACTTCTTAATTGACCCTAAGCTCCAAGACAGCAAGACTTACGTCATGTTGCCTCACCATTTTTTTACCAGTTTCCAGCACGGTGATGGGCATATAGCAATTGATCAATAAATAGTTCATGAATTTTGGATTTAGATTCAACTCTGGTATCTGGCCTCTAGGAAAACCAATCTCCCATTTGAATTCCAAAGAATACTCACTATCTTTGGGCTTTCCTGGAATTAACTCTGTGGTTCACTGGAGTTCTCCTTGGTTCTCCACCTTAAGAACTCTAATTTTTCCTCTGCTCATTTCCTTCCACTCCTGGAAGGTCCTGTATAGCACTTCTAGGGTTTGCTCTTCTGGTCAATCTGTTTGAATTGTGCTCATCAACTAGTTTTCAAAACTGGTCCTACTTCTTGGGTTCTTCACATCCATCCCATTTCCTGTACATCCAGGCCATCTTTTGCCCTATTTCCACTCTCTAGTCTACTCTTTAACTCTCTCTAGCTCAATAAGGATGAAGCTTGGTATGAACTTGTTAAGAGAGATTAAAAATGCATCTAGGCACCGCATGGATCTTTGTACAGACAACAATTTTAAGAAACTTCCAATCTTAGTTTCTGTGCATCTACATGACCTCTGCCCTTCATGCTGCTCAAACTTTACCTTTTCCCCGGGACACTGACACTCCACTACCTTCTATTCTAAAAAAATAGCCTCCCACCCCAGTTCTGAAAGTCATTTTCCAATCAGCTCAAAATAGCTTTTCCCTCTGCCTAGGTGCCGCCAATAGCTCCTTTTTCATCACAGGTTTCTAGGTTTATTTGTTTGTCTGTTTGACCCTGATGAAAGGTAGAAATAAGGGCAGGCTTTCCCAGGGAAAAGTCAACCAGGTTATTTTTGCACAGGCTGCTTAAAGACAGTCTTGGTTCATATCTTGGTTACATTTGAAGAAAGGAGATAATGAATATTGCTTATCTTCAGTCTTATTGTTTGCATCATTGGAGATAGGAGAGGATCAATAAATAATATCAAGTTCTCAAGTTAAGAATACATTGAGAAACAAGACAAGGAAGACAGACAACTAGAGATCAAAACATCAGCTTTATTATTATTACTGATAAAACTGATTTGAGAATTTGGCTTGATGTTTGGGCACAAATGGACTTGCTAACACTACTTCTTGACTAGGCAGATTTACCCACCAATCACAGGCATCACTACACTACTGTAGAACCCTCCCCACCCAGGCAGGAGCTGCTTCTGTAAGTTTCTAACATGTGTCAGTACCCTGTAGAATGGAGACCTCCAAGAAAAAAGGCCTGAGTTAAGTAAGTTTAGTTCTTCCTCCTATCAGAAAATGCCAGGAATGTTATGATTGTTATGACAAAGGAAATCCGTCACGAAAACATAAAGGCAGGGGAATGGAGAGTCCCTTGCATACAGCAACCACTCAAATCTATCAAAGCTTCCACCAAAGTCCCTACTATTGTCCCAAGATCTGATAGCTCCGGATTCCCTTGGTGATTGCAAGTTTACCTTTTCATATTGTTATGAAACAATATTTTAGGATTCCCATGAGGTGTTACGGAGCTGTTTGGCTTCATCTGGGACTAAGATAAGCTTTCCTTTAGCATTCAAACTAAGCCAGAAGGCTTGGAAATGGGTGTACTGGTTACTTGAATTCCCTGATGAGGAAGAAAGTCCTTTTTTTAAAATTTCAAACCAGATTCAAATGACAGTCTTTAAAAAAATTCATCCATTTATTTTGCTGCTACCATAAGCACACTAAATGTAATTTAATCTTTCTTTGATGATTCATGATCTGTGAGAGCCTCACATCATCACTATTCCTATGAATTCTTACTGTTTGGTACTGGATACACAGAAACACAAGATACAAAAATTGGATTGAATGGGCAAACTGTGGCTGACCATGAAGCTCTCGGATGAGGTCAGACTCTTTAAATATATTTGAAAGATCACAGGAATGCATTACAAATGATTATGGTGGTGTTGGTTGTGATAAGCACTTACTATGTACCAAACACTATTCTAAGCACTTTATGTGTATTAAATCATTGACTCTGAAGTCCTAGGAGGTAGGCATTATTACCTCCATTTTACAGGTGAGGTAAATCAGGTTCGGAGAGGTTAACTAACCTGCCCATGGTCTCACTGCTACAGGAAGTAGAACAGCCAGGATCTGCCCTTGGACTGTGTGGTTCCAGAGCCTTCGCTCATAACTAAATGCTAAAACAAGAGAAAATGTGCATAGGAGTATTGAACTGAAAGAACATGATAGGAGAGTTAATCCCTCAATGCATTGTAGTGATATGCTTATGTGAAATATGCTTAAGCCTTTCATCCACAAACTCGGAAACACACACACATCCCTTATCAGCTACAATCAAAGTAAAAAGGATGAACCTAAAAAACACACTCACTGCTTGGGGCACATGATACAACATTAACGATCAACAAAGAGAAAGTCATATATCTCAACTTCTGTTGTATTTCCATCTTCTTTATCAAGGAGAATGATCTTTAAACTCAGGAGGGTTGAATAAATGTAGTTTAGAAGGAATTGAAGTATGAGATAAGTAAGGTGATAGCAAGAGACCATCTTGCTGTTTTAAATGAGTTCAAGCCTCCAGGCCTAAACAAATTACATCCCAGAGTATGGAGAGACTTTGCAGATGTAATCTAAGCGTCACTGTCAGTAATCTTTAAGGGATCATAGAGACTAGAAAAGGTACCAGGGCAATGGAGCTAGAAATACAGTATACCAATTTTTGAACATGAGAAAAACGGTGTATTCCGTGATGTACAGATCCACAAGCTTGACTTCGAAACTCGGTAATACTCTAAAATGATTATATAGACAATTTGTGAGCCCTTAGAAAAGGAAGTGGTAATCACTAGGATTCAGGACGAATTCACTGGGGAAAAGTAATAAAGATCCTGCATTCCTCTTCTTTGTAGGTTTAAGGACTGGTGAAAGTGGGGATGCCATCTACACCATGAGAGATGTGAGAGCAACCTGGCTGAGGCTCCTATAACTCTTTGGGTTACCAGGGTTGACTCAGATGATCTGGCTGGCTGATGGGGTCCCCTTTGCTTTACATTCCATGAAGTCGTACATCTTCTCAGAGAGAAACACCAGAGAGAGAAAAACCTTCATATGAACAAGGGAATACAAATCCTGTGCCTTCCCAAAACCCCCAAACAAGCTCGGATCCATCTGTGGTTTATATCAATTAGGGCAAGCATATTTACAAAGTCTCTTAATACTCTTGACATCTGATGGGTAAGTAAGACATTGTTTTTAAGAAAATAAATGTCTGGTTGACCATTCATACCAAAAATGCTTGAATTTATAAATCAGTGTCCTTCTGACTAGAGCCTTTCCCTGCAGAGAGTTGCATAGCTCTCATCCTCCCTCCAACAGGACTCTCCCCAATGTCTCCTCCTTAGAGAGGTCTTCTCTAATCATCTAAGATAGCATTTGCCCCCTATCATACTCTGAGTACCTTGTTTTATTTGTCTACATAGTTCTTGCAATTAGCTAATGTCACATTATACATTCTAGCTCTTACTACCATCTGACATTGTATTATATACACTATGAGATGTATGTGTGTGTCTGTATGTATGTATGTATATATTTATATATGTATGTATGTCTGTCTCCTCCTTTTGCAGAGCCAACAAATTCTATGTGAATCATGTCCCTACGTTATATGGTAGCCCTGCCCTTTTGAACGTCAGCTCCATGAGGGCTGGGATTTTGCTGTCTTTTTTTTGTTTTACCACTATACCCCTAATCACTAGAACAGTACTGAAGTATAGCTGTGCTCAATAAATATTTATTTCTCAATAATATTTGTCTAATTAATGGATGTCAACCTAGAGAATGGTCTCTAGAGGCTCTATGGCTCTGTTCTTAGCCCTATCCAACATATTAAATTTGACTCAAATACGGAGAAAGAAAATAAGAGAATTGATTCTGAGCCCATGTCACAAAAACATTTCTTCTTCTTCTTATTATTATTATTACCAAAACCATCACCTACTCAGCAACAGGTACTTATATTATTGTGAATGCTCACAACAAACCTAAAAGGTAGAAATTGTTATCACCTTCATTTTGATATGAGGAAACTGGGCTTGGGGAGTTTCAATAACATGCCAACATTAGACAGCAGGTACAGGAAGCTGGGATTAAAAACCAAGATTGTCTCACTGCAAAGTGCATGCCTTTTTTACAATACTATGATAACACTTACAAAAACATGGAAAAACCTACTTAAATGTGCAGCTGACAGGAAAGCCAGTACATTAGATGAAGGATCAAGATTTTACAAGAAAAAAAAAAAAGATTTTACAAGAGTTTGACAGATTTAAATGGCAGGTCAGAATTCCAAAAACATATATATTAGGTATAAAGGTAAAGACCCATATGCCAATTTTAAGAGTCAAATGCAGGTACATGGTGCGGGAAGGAAGAGATGGGGGAAATATTCATTTATTTGAAACAGACCAAGAGGCATCAATCGACCACAAGCTTAATATAAAACACCATTAAGATGTGGCTGTCAAATGAACTAAAATGATATTAAACTGTATTATTCAAGACTTTTTAAAGGGAGGGGGATGCAGTTCTGCAGAAACTAGACTAGGAAAACCACAGCCAAAGTAGGGTGCTACGGCCACTAGAATGGTGAAAATATTGTTATGAACATAAGGCTTGGTGAAGCTTGGCCTGGGAGAGAAAAGACTCACAGGGATAAAATAACCATCTGCCTATCTGAAAAGGATCATCACGACAAACAAAAGGACATTCTCTGTTGATCCAGATGAAACAGGTTTGACTAAAGATACAAAGCTTACTAATAATTAGATGCCTTCTCCCCAGTCTATCAGGGAAGATATTCAAGCAGAGGCTACACAACAACTGGCCCAGATACTTTAGTATCTCCCCAGCGAGGTATGAAATTTAGTTGATTTTGTGTATTTTTGTTCAATCTCCTCCTTCTACATACAGTGACATTATTTTCTGAACCCCAAACCAAGACCTGTGGTTCTAAACAGGCTGTTGTGTTGCTTCTGGGTTCGAAAGACAGTCCAGCAGATATAGTGCTATTAGCTACCAGAATACTGAGTTTCTGGGAGATGTCAATGATTGAAATAATGGGGAAAATATTTGAAATTAGGACTTTCCTGGAAAAGGGAATTTGTAAAATCACTCTAGGGCAGGCATTTTTCTCTCCTTGAGTACTCATCTTTTACCCAAATAGGCAGAAGCTCTTGGTTAGCGTTCACTCGTTTCTTTCCTAGTACAGCAAGTTTTCTTGAACTATGGCCCCTTCTTCCAAAAGCTGAGAATGAAAATATAACTACTTCAATTCATTCATATTTAGAAAATCAAGCAGCCCTCAGAAAAGCTTCTTGGAGCATAGTAAAACTCCAAGGCCCTCCTACAGAAGCTATGCCAACACTTCCCTCATGATATCACTTCCACCTTTGTGGGGATACTCTAGTCTGTGCAGCTAATCAAGCTCCCAAACTATCCTGGTTCCTCCAGCCTCCCGGCCAGAGTGCCTCCCAACCAACTCCCCACCTTGGGATTCTTGCTTCAGAGGTGGGTGGGGCAAAAGAACCCCCACCCCCAGCCTTGGCCAAATCTGGGCTCTCTCTCCTTCTGGAATTACAGTTCAAGATATCACTCATCGGGCTGGTATCAGCTGTTCCCTACTAGACACAATGTTCTTTTCAATAGACTACTTTGTTTCACACTGACAGTCATTTTTCACCCTGCATGGCAGAATTTCAAAGCCAAGAATCCTGTATTACACAGTAAACAATCAAAATTAGACTCAAAATTGCCTTTTTTTTTTTTTTAACCTCTTTATTGGAGTATAATTGCTTCACCATGTTGTGTTGGTTTCTGCTTTATAACAAAGTGAATCAACTATACGTATACATATATCCCCATATCTCCTCCCTCTTGCGTCTCCCTCCCACCCTCCCTATCCCACCCCTCTAGGTGGTCACAAAGCACAGAGCTGATCTCCCTGTGCTATGCGGCTGCTTCCCACTAGCTATCTGTTTTACATTTGGTAGTGTATGTATGTCCATGCCACTCTCTCATTTCGTCCCAGCTTACTCTTCCCCCTCCCCGTGTCCTCAAGTCCATTCTCTACATCTGTGTCTTTAGTCCTGTCCTGTCCCTAGGTTCTTCAGAACCATTTCCTTTTTTAAGATTCTATATATATGGATTTTTTAAATACGATTCCATACAGTATTTGTTTTTCTCTTTCTGACTTACTTCACTCTGTATGACAGACTCTAGGTCCATCCACCTCACTACAAATAACTCAACTTCGTTTCTTTTCATGGCTGAGTAATATTCCATTGCATATATGTGCCACATCTTTATTCATTCATCTGTCGATGGACACTTAGGTTGCTTCCATGTCCTGGCTATTGTAAATAGAGCTGCAAGGAACACTGTGGTACATGACTCTTTTTGAATTATGGTTTTCTCAGGGTATATACCCAGTAGTGGGATTGCTCGGTCGTATGGTAGTTCTATTTTTAGTTTTATAAGGAAACTCCATACTGTTCTCCATAGTGGCTGTATCAATTTACATTCCCACCAACAGTGAAAATTGCCTTTTTTGATTTTGATATATTAATCAACTCTTCATGAAAGCTTCTAAACATTTTCAGTTACATCAAAAACAGGCTGGCAACATTTTCCAACTTCAAAAAAAAAGAGGCTTAGTTAAAGGTTTGTTTTCTATTCCACGGATACTCTATATTACATATTTGCAACTGTTTCTGTTTTGGGACAGATTGATTAATAGCATCAGTTCTAAAATCCCAGAATGTCCGCAGGGGGAAAAAAAGTATTTCCATCTGTGATCTTTATTAACCAAGGCAGATACATCTATTTTGGTGTGTTTGTTTCTTCCTTCAGCTGTAGCCTTGGGTACCTGCATCCCTCTGAGACTATAGGCTTCATCGTCGCCATTAAATGCCAATTGTTGGTCAGTTGTGCACTCTAGCAGATAGAAGGCAAATAATGGGTCAAATGAGCCCGGGGAAAAAGCAGTCTTGATACCCCAAAGACCCAGCCTCCCTCCTGTACTTTACGTCTTACTTGACTGGGCAAGAAAACTGGCATTTGAACTAACAATGAAAAGATCCTGAAAAACAAAACAGGAAGTAAGGTATAGTCAACAGGGATGTAAAAAAGAAAATGTATATCGGACAATTATATACTGAATAGATTAGATGATGACAGTAGCTAATGTGCTTAAATTATATAAGTCTATTACTTAAGAAGTGGAAATCACAGGCAGAATGCTACTAAGACAACTGAAATGTTTACACATCCTTCCCTGAATGTATTCCTTAAAAAAAGAGCTTAAGGCTGCTCCTGCTGCTAATTGCTGAAGTTTTTTTGTAACCTTTAAAGGACTATCTTATCTACTAAAACTGACAAGTTATAAGGATTTACTGAATCCCTGCAGTTTGCAGTGTGTCATGTGCAAGATACAAAAGCATTAGAATACAGATTTGTTCACAAAAAGGCTTACAGGCATTACAGGATAGAAACTGGACAAAAACACTTGCAAAACATGTAAGAATACTCTGAAATGTGGAAATGAATGTGATATATTATATAATTAGATGGGGCTTTATGTGACCCTACAATGGAATTTCACCTCCCTTATTGAAATGAAACACAGAATTTGAAAGCTTTTAGCATTTGAAAAAGTTTCTCCCAGAGGACAGAGGGGCTAACAACTGATCACTGCTCTGCCCTGTGATTTTTCACAGACACACACACACACACACACACACACACACACACAGTTTTCTTGGCACTCCTTAATACAAATGAGACACACTAAAATTTTCAAAACGACTTTACTATTTCACTTTGTGTAAGATGCATAAAAAGCAGTCAAGCTTATGGAGTCCAGCATAATAGCTACATAAACCCCTTGGTCCCAACAAATATTCACATTCTTATTCCCCAAAGGAGCTAGTGATTCAACACTAACCTGAGACTGTGGGCCTCATGGATGCCATTAAAGACAGAATTTTTAGGGCCTGTCCTAATATTCTCCCAGATTACGGAAACCTCTCATCTCCAGCATAAACTGTACTTTAATTCTTTATATCAAGATGGGGTGGAAATTTCAGGATGCCAGAAGACTGAGACTCACATGTTTTTTATTTCCTATCAAATGAAATGCCAAACAATATCTCAATATTACTCATACTACTTCCAGAAGTCTGCCTGAAAGTGAAAGAATTTTAATCACCCAAAGCTGGTATTGCTCAATTAGGGAGTGAAGCGGAAAATGAAAAGACATTTCACCCCTACAGGTGAGTTTCTGTAGGGACTGAATTGGAGGAAGTTTTCCCAGAAAGTAGACAGAATCCTGAAAAAGGTTTTGACTTGTCTATGGACAGAAATCAAAAACCCACAGTGACATCCTTCACACCTTTGTTTTGCCTTATATGGAACAGGAAAGAACAGTTTCTTCCCAGTCTCTCTCTACAGACATACCTACTAAAAGTGCTGGCAAGCAGGTGTTCTCAATTAACAGGCTTTAAGCAGGTATTTCTTAAGCTTTATGCAGATATTTCTTTTCTTCCTCCTCATTCTAAATATACAGCAGCCTATCTACCAGAAAGGGGAATAGGGGTGTTGTTCTTTGATTAAGAACAGTGATCATAATCTATTAGACTACTGAACACCAAGAAAAGAAGAAATCACTATACTGCAATGCCAAGGGCCCAGGTCCCACGTGAGTACTTTCCTAAGGGTCTCTCTGAAGAGGCCCCATCTGTGCAGCTCACTCACAGTTTACTTTGCCTAGATGACTGATAAAATACCTAAGGGTACCCTGTCACCCTTAACTGAGACCCCCATCCTCTAAATCCGTGGTCTGGTAGCTAATGACAAATCTCTTCATGGAACCTCCTTAAAAGAAAGGTTACTCCCCCTTTACTATGAAAGGGGGATACTACTCGGTCAGTAACTATACACAGTAAGAGTGTGTAAAGAGATAGTAGCCAAAACGGAGTGTCTTATTCAGGAGTGAAATTAATTAAGGAAGATTTCCTAAAGGTGGTAAGGCCTCCGTATAGACTTGATCATTATCCAACAGTATTTATTTTATAAGGCTCCTATAAATTGTAACCCTGGTGATTTACATGAATGAATTAACACCTATGTCTAGTAATCATCCAGCAGAAAAATTAAATATATCTGAAATATATGTCAAGTTAATTTTTTGTTTCATTTATCACAACACGTACCCCAATTCACATATGTTCAGTCTTCTTAATCTACAGCTGCTAGTGCATGATCCTGTCCTCATGACTTTTATAAAAAGGGAGGAAAGTTAATTTTAAGACACCTAAGACATTTTTAAGACCTAAGACACATTTTAAGGCGCATTTCCGTTAGGAAAACACTATGTCAATTCAAAGGCAATGGCTGTGCTAACGTAACAAAAGATCTATAGCATTCCTTATACTGTCTGAAGTAATCACCCATTCAGGTTGGCCCCAGAATGATGGTATCCAAAGAACTTAAGAGAGGAAATGAAACTGCAGCAAAATGGGACCCTATAAGATTAATAATTTTATAATTTAATATTTACATAATTGTACCTAAAACATTAACTCAAGGTATGAAGAAATATAACTGGTTAATATAAGTTTAAATACTTACAGTTATCAAGATAGTGGTCATTGGCAAGTGAAACCACAAGAGAAGAGGCCCATGCTATGCCTGGTCCTGCTGAGCAATTTTCAGACGTCAGCTCATTCTGGCAACTACGATTAAAGAAGACACAGAAACCAGAATTATAATTACATGACATTACACTGTAGCATGTTTCCACTGAAAATAGTAAAAGGCTGAGTAAAATTGGCTTAAACAATGACTTTTACTATATCACAAAACAGGACTTCCAGAGGTAGAATAGCTCCAGTGAGTTCACTGAGTAATTCAACAACATCAAGAAGGACCCAGGGGGGCAGAGCTTCAAGATGGCAGAAGAGTAAGATGCGGAGATCACCTTCCTCCCCACAGATACATCAGAAATACATCTACACGTGGAACAACTCCTACAGAACACCTACTGAACGCTGGCAGAAGACCTCAGACCTCCCAAAAGGCAAGAAACTCCCCATGTACCTGGGTATGGCAAAAGAAAAAAGAAAAAACAGAGACAAAAGAATAGGGACGGGACCTGCACCAGTGTGAGGGAGCTGTGAAGGAGAAAAGGTTTCCACACACTAGGAAGCCCCTTCGCGGGCGGAGACTGCGGGTGGCGGAGGGGGGAAGCTTCAGAGCCACGGAGGAGAGCACAGCAACAGGGGTGTGGAGGGCAAAGCGGAGAGATCCCCACACAGAGGATCGGTGCCAACCAGCACTCACCAGCCCGAGAGGCTTGTCAGCTCACCCGCCGGGACGGGTGCGGGCTGGGAGCTGAGGCTCGGGCTTCGGTCGGATCCCAGGGAGAGGATGGGGGTTGGCTGCGTGAACACAGCCTGGAGGGGCTAGAGCGCCACAGCTAGCCGGGAGGGAGTCCGGGAAAAGGTCTGGAGCTGACGAAGAGGCAGGAGACATTTTCTTGCCTCTTTGTTTCCTGGTGCGCGAGGAGAGGGGATTAAGAGCGCCGCTTAAAGGAGCTCCAGAGACGGGTGCGAGGCGCGGCTATCAGCGTGCACCCCGGAGATGGGCATGCGACGCTAAGACTGCTGCTGCAGCCACCAAGAAGCCTGTGTGCAAGCACAGGTCACTATCCACACGCCCCTCCCGGGACCCTGTGCAGACCGCCACTGCCAGGGTTCCGTGATGCAGGGACAACTTCCCCGGGAGAACACACGGCGTGCCTCAGGCTGGTGCAATGACACGCAGGCCTCTGCCGCCACAGGCTCGCCCCGCGTTCCCTGCCCCTCCCTCCCCCCCCCCCCCCCCCCCCCGGCCTGAGTGAGTCAGAGCCCCCTTATCAGCTGCTCCTTTAACCCCGTCCTGTCTGAGCAAAGAACAGACGCCCTTAGGCGACCTACACGCAGAGGCAGGTCCAAATCCAAAGCTGAACCCCGGGAGCTGTGCGAACAAAGAAGAGAAAGGGAAGTCTCTCCCAGCAGCCTCAGGAACAGCGGATTAAATCGCCACAATCAACATGATGTACCTGCATCTGTGGAATACCTGAATAGACAACGAATCCTCCCAAATTGAGGAGATGGACTTTGGGGGAAACGATTTTCTTTTTTTTTTCCTTTTTCTCTTTTTGTGAGTGTGTATGTGTATGCTTCTGTGTGTGATTTTCTCTGTATAGCTTTGCTTTTACCATTTGTCCTAGGCTTCTCTCTGTTGGTTTTTTTTTTCTTTTTTTTTTTAGTATAGTTTTTAGCACTTGTTATCATGGGTGGATTTGTTTTTTGGTTTGGTTGCTCTCTTCTTTCTCTCCTTTTTTTTTTTTTTACTTTAAAAAATTTTGTTAATAATTATTTTTTACTTTAATTATTTTATTTTACTTTAATTATTTTATTTTACTTTATTTTATTTTATTTTATCTTCTTCTTTCTTTCTTTCTTTTCTCCCTTTTATTCTGAGCCGTGTGGATGACAGGCTCTTGGTGCTCCAGCCAGGCGTCACGGCTGTGCCTCTGAGGTGGGAGAGCCAAGTTCAGGACACTGGTTCACAAGAGACCTCCCAGCTCCATGTAATATCAAACGGCAAAAATCTCCCAGAGATCTCCATCTCAACGCCAAGACCCAGCTCCATTCAACAACCAGCAAGCTACAGTGCTGGACACCCTATGACAAACAACTAGCAAGACAGGAACACAAACCCATCCATTAGCAGAGAGGCTGCCTAAAATCATACTAAGGACACAAACACCGCAAAACACACCACCAGACGTGGACCTGCCCACCAGAAAGACAACATCCTGCCTCATCCACCAGAACACAGGCACTAGTCCCCTCCACCAGGAAGCCTACACAACCCACTGAACCAACCTTAGCCACTGGGGACAGACACCAAAAACCACGGGAACTACGAACATGCACCTGCAAAAAGGAGACCCCAAACACAGTAAGTTAAGCAAAATGAGAAGACAGAGAAACACACAGCAGATGAAGGAGCAAGGCAAAAACCCACCAGACCTAACAAATGAAGAGGAAATAGGCAGTCTACCTGAAAAAGAATTCAGAATAATGATAGTAAAGATGATCCAAAATCTTGGAAATAGAATGGAGAAACTACAAGAAAGGTTTAACAAGGACCTAGAAGAACTAAAGAGCAAACAAAAAGTGATGAACAACACAATAAATGAAACTAAAAATTCTCTAGAAGGGATCAATAGCAGAATAACTGAGGCAGAAGAACGGACAAGTGACCTGGAAGATAAAGTAGTGGAAATAACTACTGCAGAGCAGAATAAAGAAAAAAGAATGAAAAGAATTGAGGGCAGTCTCAGAGACCTCTGGGACAACATTAAATGCACCAACATTCGAATTATAGGGGAACAGAAGAAGAAGAGGAAAAGAAAGGGACTGAGAAAATATTTGAAGAGATTATAGTTGAAAATTTCCCTAATATGGGAAAGGAAATATTTAATCAAGTCTAGGAAGCACAGAGAGTGCCATACAGGATAAATCCAAGGAGAAACAAGCCAAGACACATATTAATCAAAATATCAAAAATTAAATACAAAGAAAAAATATTAAAAGCAGCAAGGGAAAAACAACAAATAACACACAAGGGAATCCCCATAAGGTTAACAGCTGATCATTCAACAGAAACTCTGCAAGCCAGAAGGGAGTGGCAGAACATATTCAAAGTGATGAAACGGAAAAAGCTACAACCAAGATTACTCTACGCAGCAAGGATCTCACTCAGATTCGACAGAGAAATTAAAACCCTTACAGACAAGCTAAGAGAATTCAGCACGACCAAACCAGCTTTACAACAAATGCTAAAGGTACTTCTCTAGGCAGGAAACACAAGAGAAGGAAAAGATCTAAAATAACAAACCCAAAACAATTAAGAAAATGGTAATAGAAACATACATATCGATAATTACCTTAAATGTAAATGGATTAAATGCTCCAACCAAAAGACACAGACTGGCTGAATGGATACAAAAACAAGACCCGTATATATGCTGTCTACAAGAGACCCACTTCAGACCTAGGGATACATACAGACTGAAAGTGAGGGGATGGAAAAAGATATTCCATGTGAATGGAAATCAAAAGAAAGCTGGAGTAGCAATTCTCATATCAGACAAAATAGACTTTAAAATAAAGACTATTACAAGAGACAAAGAAGGACACTACATAATGATCAAGGGATCAATCCAAGAAGAAGATATAACAATTGTAAATATTTATGCACCCAACATAGGAGCACCTCAATACATAAGGCAAAGGCTAACAGCCATAAAAGTGGAAATCGACAGTAACACAATCATAGTAGGGGACTTTAACACCCCACTTTCACCAGTGGACAAATCATCCAAAATGAAAATAAATAAGGAAACACAAGCTTTAAATGATACATTAAACAAGATGGACTTAATTGATATTTATAGGACATTCCATCCAAAAACAACAGAATACACTTTCTTCTCAAGTGCTCATGGAACACCAGGATAGATCACACCTTGGGTCACAAATCAAGCCTTCGTAAATTTAAGAAAATTGAAATCATATGAAGTATCTTTTCCAACCACAACACTATAAGACTAGATATCAATTACAGGAAAAAGTCTGTAAAAATACAAACACATGGAGGCTACACACTACTTAATAACCAAGAGATCACTGAGGAAATCAAAAAATACTTAGAAACAAACAATAATGAAAACACGACTACCCAAAACCTATGGGATGCAGCAAAAGCAGTTCTAAGAGGGAAGTTTATAACAATAAAATCCTACCTTAAGAAACAAGAAACATCTCAAAAAAACAACCTAACCTTACACCTAAAGCAATTAGAGAAAGAAGAACAAAAAAACCCCAAAGTTAGCAGAAGGAAAAAAATCATAAAGATCAGATCAGAAATAAATGAAAAAGAAATGAAGGAAATGATAGCAAAGATCAATAAAACTAAAAGCTGGTTCTTTGAGAAGATAAGCAATATTGATAAACCATTAGCCAGACTCATCAAGAAAAAAAGCGAGAAGACTCAAATCAATAGAATTAGAAATGAAAACGGAGAAGTAACAACTGACACTGCAGAAATACAAAGGATCATGAGAGATTACTACAAGCAACTCTATGCCAATAAAACGGACAACCTGGAAGAAATGGAAAAATTCTTAGAAATGCACAACCCTCTGAGACTGAACCAGGAAAAAATAGAAAATATGAACAGTCCAATCACAAGCACTGAAATTGAAACTGTGATTAAAAATCTTCCAACAAACAAAAGCCCAGGACCAGATGGATTCACAGGGGATTTCTATCAAACATTTAGAGAAGAGCTAACACCTATTGTTCTCAAACTCTTCCAAAATATAGCAGAGGGAGGAGCACTCCCAAACTCATTCTACGAGGCCACCATCACCCTGACACCAAAACCAGACAAAGATGTCACAAAGAAAGAAAACTACAGGCCAATATCGCTGATGAACATAGATGCAAAAATCCTCAACAAAATACTAGCAAACAGAATCCAACAGCACATTAAAAGGATCATCCACCATGATCAAGTGGGGTTTATCCCAGGAATGCAAGGATTCTTCAATATACGCAAGTCAATCAATGTGATACACCATATTAACAAATTGAAGGAGAAAAACCATATGATCATCTCAGTAGATGCAGAGAAAGCTTTTGACAAAATTCAACACCCATTTATGATAAAAACCCTCCAGAAAGCAGGCATAGAGGGAACTTTCCTCAACATAATAAAGGCCATATATGAAAAACCTACAGCCAACATCATCCTAAATGGTGAAAAACTGAAACCATTTCCACTAAGATCAGGAACAAGACAAGGTTGCCCACTCTCACCACTATTATTCAACATAGTTTTGGAAGTTTTAGCCACAGCAATCAGAGAAGAAAAAGAAATAAAAGGAATCCAAATTGGAAAAGAAGAAGTAAAGCTGTCACTGTTTGCAGATGACATGATACTATACATAGAGAATCCTAAAGATGCCACCAGAAAACTACTAGAGCTAATCAATGAATTTGGTAAAGTTGCAGGATACAAAAATTAATGCACAGAAATCTCTTGCATTCCTATACACTAATGATGAAAAATCTGAAAGAGAAATTATGGAAACAATCCCATTTACCACTGCAACAAAAAGAATAAAATACCTAGGAATAAACCTACCTAGGGAGACAAAAGACCCGTATGCAGAAAACTATAAGACACTGATGAAAGAAATTAAAGATGATACCAACAGATGGAGAGATATACCATGTTCTTGGATTGGAAGAATCAATATTGTGAAAATGACTATACTACCCAAAGCAATCTACAGATTCAATGCAATCCCTATCAAATTACCAATGGCATTTTTTACAGAACTAAAACAAAAAATCTTAAAATTTGTATGGAATCACAAAAGACCCCGAACAGCCAAAGCAGTCTTGAGGGGAAAAAACGGAGCTGGAGGACTCAGACTCCCTGACTTCAGACTATACTACAAAGCTACAGTAATCAAGACGATATGGTACTGGTACAAAAAGAGAAATATAGATCAATGGAACAGGATAGAAAGCCCAGAGATAAACCCACGCACATATGGTCAACTAATCTATGACAAAGGAGGCAAGGATATACAATGGAGAAAAGACAGCCTCTTCAATAAGTGGTGCTGGGAAAACTGGACAGCTACATGTAAAAGAATGAAACTAGAATACTCCCTAACACCATACACAAAAATAAACTCAAAATGGGTTACAGGGCTTCCCTGGTGGCGCAGTGGTTGAGAGTCTGCCTGCCAGTGCAGGGGACACGGGTTCGAGCCCTGGTCTGGGGGGATCCCACATGCCGCGGAGCAGCTGGGCCCGTGGGCCACAATTACTGAGCCTGCGCGTCTGGAGCCTGTGCTCTGCAATAGGAGAGGCCGCAATAGTGAGAGGCCCGCGCACCGCGATGAAGAGTGGCCCTCGCTTGCCACAATTGGAGGAAGCCCTCGCGCAGAAACGAAGACCCAACACAGCCATAAATAAATAAATAAATAAATAAATAAATAAATAAATAAATAAATAAAAAATTAAAAAAAAAAAATGGGTTGGAGACCTAAGTGTAAGACCGGACACTATAAAACTCTTAGAGAAAAACATAGGAAGAACACTCTTTGACATAAATCACAGCAAGATCTTTTTTGATCCACCTCCTAGAGTAATGGAAATAAAAACAAAAATAAACAAATGGGACCTAATGAAACTTAAAAGCTTTTGCAAAGCAAAGGAAACTACAAACAAGACGAAAAGACAACCCTCAGAATGGGAGAAAATATTTGCAAACGAATCAACGGACAAAGGATTAATCTCCAAAATATATAAACAGCTCATGCAGCTCAATATTAAAAAAACAACCCAATCAAAAAATGGGCAGAAACTTAAGTAGACATTTCTCCAAAGAAGACATACAGATGGCCAAGAAGCACGTGAAAAGCTGCTCAACATCACTAATTATTAGAGAAATGCAGATCAAAACTACAATGAGGTATCACCTCACACCAGTTCAAATGGGCATCATCAGAAAATCTACAAACAACAAATGCTGGAGAGGGTGTGGAGAAAAGGGAATGCTCTTGCACTGTTGGTGGGAATGTAAATTGATACAGCCACTATGGAGAACGGTATGGAGGTTCCTTAAAAAATTAAAAATAGAATTACCATATGACCCAGCAATCCCACTACTGTGCGTATACCCAGAGAAAACCATAATTCAAAAAGACACATGCACCCCAATGTTCATTGCAGCACTATTTACAATAGCCAGGTTATGGAAGCAACCTAAATGCCCATCGACAGATGAATGGATAAAGAAGTTGTGGTACATATATACAATGGAATATTACTCAGCTAGAAAAAGGAACAAAATTGGGTCATTTGTAGAGACGTGGATGAATCTAGAGACTGTCATACAGAGTGAAGTAAGTCAGAAACAGAAAAACAAATATCGTATATTAACGCATATATGTGGAACCTAGAAAAATGGTACAGATGAACTGGTTTTCAGGGCAGAAATTGAGACACAGATATAGAAAACAAACGTATGGACACCAAGGTGTGAAAGCAGCGGGGGTGTTGGGGGGGTGATGATGAATTGGGAGATTGGGATTGACGTATATATACTAATATGTATAAAATGGATAAATAATAAGAACCTGCTGTATAAAAAATAATAATAAAATTCAAAAAAAAAGAATAATAAAGTGCTATCTGAATATACTCAGACATACATCATTTAATTTTTTCATTTCATTCTGAATTCCTCATTTATTACATGGCCATCTCTCACACAGAAAAAAAAATAGTCATGATACTTGTTAAATATGTGTTCTTTTCTAAAATATTTTATCAATTCTAATGAGAAATAACACTAATGAAACATTTTTAATGCTATATCAAATATATTTAAGGGATGTCAGGAGAGACAATGTGGCACAACTATAAAGCAATCAACTGAGAGGTAAGAAACATGAATTCTAATTCTAACAGCATTTATTCAGTACTCAATGTATACCATGCACTGTGCTAAATGTTTAACTCATATTCATTTATTTAATCCTTATAATATCCCTGCAAACTATGTACTATGACTATCCTATTTTCAGATGTGGAAACTGAAGCACAGAGAGCTGATATGACTTGCACAAGGTCACACAGCTAATAAGTGGCAGGGGCAGACTGTGGGACTTCAGAGCCAAAACACCTAACCATGGTTCAATATGATCTCTCTAGTCCTGGAATTGCCACTAGCTGCTTAACTCTGTTGGAGCCACAGTCTCCTAATGAGTTAAAGAGTTGATTAGAGATCTTTAAGAAAATTTCCAGCCCTAACACTTAAAATATCATGAAAACCATGACCTTACAGAATCTTCCTCTGCCAAATGCTTTATATTAAAGTTACATTTATCACACAACCAAACACCCATATCTGGACACTTACTTTCTAGCAACAACTGCAAGATAATCCAGAGGAAGAATTAACTTAAAAACCAATCATGGTATATAAGTCACAGGAAAAATACATCTCCTTGGAGGAATAAGGTTGCAGTTTATCAGTCCTAAACTCACGAATTTCCCCAGACACTGATGTGAGACCTACCTAGAGGGCAGGTTACAGAACTGGGTTTCCTACAATATGGTTTCTGAACTAACTAAAGAGCTTCCAAAGCATGTACATTTCCTGCCATTAGGCGGCGGAAAATTCTTCCCCCTTCAGAGCAAAAAGTCCCCCAGGACCTCCTAAAGGCGTTATAATTGATTTTAAAACATCTCACCAAACATAATTATAAGTACTCGTGTGCTTGCTTCGGCAGCACATACACTAAAATTGGAATGATACGGAGAAGATTAGTATGGTCCCTGTGCAAGGATGACATGCAAATTCGTGAAGCATTCCATATTTTTATGTATATGTATAGCGGATTCACGTTGCTATAAAGCAGAAACTAACATACCATTATAAAGCAACTATACTCCAATAAAGATGTTAAAAAAAAAGTACTTGTAAGATTCCTCAAAATACCTCTTTGGAGTATCCATACAGAGACACAGAGTAGAGCTATACATTTGGAGAAGAATTAATATTAAATTTATTTCACCAAACACTGTGAACTACCCACTAGTGACCTACCATTCAGCTTACGTGAAGAGCAAAAATTTAAATCTAAATGATTAAAGTCTCAAATCTTATTTTAATAATACAAGCAGGATTGGACAGTATCTTCCTGCAGTGTGTGAAGTAGTTCATACTCGCTGTACTTTTTCACTGTGTGTAAAGAGGGACATCAAGTGGTTTAAGTTCTGGAAGATGGGCATTTTCTCAAAAATCTTTTAAGCTCTTATGGCCCCCTGGCAGGATGGATAGAAAAAAGGAGTGCAAAGGATAGAAAATTTCAAAACACTCATCTTTTTAAAAAATTACTTGAATAATTTCAGCCAATTTTTGTAAGGATCAATTTTCCTTAGTTAGAGACAGTTTTCTTTTGGATATTCAGTCATATCTCAATTATCCCCAGTAGGTAAGGGATATAATAATGTTTAGAATACATAAATAATTTATGTATCATAGTATGTGTGTATGTAGGTATTTTGTTATATAAGCTATTTTGCTTTCCTATTGCATTTTTTATGTTACATAATAAAGTTAATTTGTTATTCCTGAACAACAACAAAAAGACCTGAAAAAGCCCAAAGCATTGCGAATGCTAAGGTCAAGTTGTGAAAAATAAATTTGCTACAGTATGCAAGGACTAAACCATACAACTTTTTTTAAAAGATAGTTATAGCTTGTCTACATCTATGATTTGAAATGTATCCCAAATAAAAGTCCTGGGCACGTCTATTCCCATACATTTGTAATCCCTTTGTCCTGTTTATGGAACAGATAAGTGAAGAAGAGCTTTATAACAATTTTCAGCAAGAAAGAAAAGTTAGGCTGCTGGATAACTGCACAGAAAGCCACTACTGACAAGAACCACCTGCCTATTATTTAAATATTTCTCATACCAGAAAAGCATGAAGTTCTTTTGAGGTTGTTTCTCCCCTTAGTCCTTCAGGCCAGATTCTACGGGTAAGGGGGGAAATGAGAGGCATTACTACTTGGTCTTGCCTGAGCTATTGAGTTTATAGTAAAATAAAATATAGTAAAATAAAAAGCTAATATGGACACTAAGCAACAAAAGAGTTAAACAAGTATAAATTGAAATAACAAAACTCATTCTGTAACAGTGATGCCTTCAGCTCCAAGTGAAGTGGAATGATCAATGAAGTACATGGGCAGGGGAGTGCCAGCACCTCACTTCCAAGCCTGGTCAGCCTCTTCCAAACTCTAGCAAGCTATTCAACTGCTCTAGATCATGTTTCTTCCTATGTGAAATGGGAATACCCACCTCAACGGGTTATGGTGAGAAACAAATAATCAGATTGAAAGCATTTGTCGAAGTGTCTGGCACATAGCCAACACTCTGTACATGCTAGCTGCTACTCTTATTAACCCAGGAGTGAGATTATCCAACTGAGGGACAATATTTGGACAGGACATCCTGATCTGAGAATGTCTCTCATTTCTCACACTGACATAATTTAAGTTCTCCCTTTCATGAATTCTTTTTTGAAAACTTAATTCCAAAAGTAATACACATATATTTTATAAATAAAAAACACTAAAGAATAGGTTCAAAGTGAGTCCTATACCCATCTCCAATACCAACTGCGATTATTCTTACTTTAAAAGTCACAACTGCTCTTGGTTTGAGAACCAGTTTTGTTCTTCGTTTTACATGTGTCTATCCCTTTATATGTTTAAACAAAAATAGATGTAGTTATTTATAATCTTTTAAAATAGAAATTGAACCATGTTATAAAAATTATTCTAATAGCTGCGCTTTCACTTAACAACATATCCAGGATATCCTTCAGTATGTGTTAGTGTGTGAAGATTTATGCTGTTGACATAAATTTAATATTAAATTTTAAATAAAGAGACAAGATAAGGACACAAGGTGTTCTTTCATCACTGTTTAACTTTTAAGAGCGATGACTGCGTTGAGATTATGTTGATTTTTTTAAGTCCTTTACCATTTAGAGATATCTACTGAAATATTTACAGATAAATCATATGATGCCTAGGATTGGCTTCAAAATAACTGGAAGAGGGATAGAGAGAAGGAAAATGAGGGGATAAAAATAAAACAAGATTGGCCATGAGTTAATAATTAAGCTGGTTGGTGAGTATATGAGTGTTAGACTATTCTCTTCTCTGTACTTTTAAATATTTCTGAAATTTTCTATATTAAAAAATTTTAACATTTTCTATCCTTAAAATTTAGCTATTAAATTCCAAACAGCTATGCATTTAACTTACAGCAATTAACTTCTGATTAGTTTGATCAACGAAACCAATGGTTCCCAACACCCATCCCCTAAACGGCACAAACAAAAAACAACTTAGCTTCCTTGTAGTTTGAATGTTGCTATAAAAATCCAAGTACAATAACCAGCCCAGAGAAGCAGTGTTCACTAATGTTATGGGGGTATTTATGAACAGGTGTAAATTATAAACTATTATAGTTATTGCTTTTTAGAGTTAATGAAGAAGTGTTTTCCTTTTTCTCTTATGTTGAAACTATAGCAGCTGGTTGAAAATAGAAAAACAGTTCTTTAGTCTATGTACAGCCAAAAAAATCAAGAAGATAATGTCGTGTGCTTTATTCACCCAGATAAAAAGACATACAATCTGGAGTGTACTCACCAAAACTCTGCCCTGCTGAAGCCAAGAGAAGGCCTTTGTTATGCCACTGGAGTAGAATAATTTTTTGAATCTTTGATTTGTATTTTGCTCTATGTACACCTCAATAGTTTCAAGAAGGCAGACAAACTGTTAATATCTTAAAGGGCACAGAACACAAGCTGCTTGGATTCTACAGCTCTTCCTGACTCTTGGCAATGTCTACACTCACTGAAGAGGTAGGTCCATGTGGCCTGAAGGCAGATGGGATAGCCAGAGTACCTTCTAGGGCAGCAAAAGGGAAAAGGAAAAGTTTTCTCAATATTGGAAAGAGGACAGAATTCAGAAGGTGCAGTGAGACACAGAACCTGGCAAGACAAGAGGGTGTCTGTGTGGTGCACCCAGAGAGGCCAAATGGTTGGCCCCCCAGTCCTTTCAAAGATTCCTAACACCAAGCATGAACTAGAAACAGTGGAGGAGCAGAGTCTAGTAGGACCAAGCTAGCTGGACAATGGCTATCTCCATATTATCCAGTGAGAGCCAATGATCAATGACAAGAGCTATGATCTTCACTATGGTTTGGCACCATTTAAGATCCTGAATCTTTGCACAATGTTTGGGACAAGAGAGCACTACATAAATATTTAGATTTAATTCCTGCCAGCCCAGAAGTATGATGAGATTTTACCTAGATTTGGGTTTAAGTGACTTTAAAGAAAATAAACATGTCCAGTAGTTTCTACAGATCTGGGTTTGTGTTTGTTAATTCACACAGATGACTCCATTTAAAAAGCAACCATGCCAATAAAAGTGGCTACAAAAGCAACCTGCATCCATGCTGTAATAATAACCATGTTTCACATCTGCACAGCTTTGTACATTTGGTAAGGTGTTTTCACATGTTATCTCATTTGATCCTCACAGAGTTAAGAGGGTTCAGTGGCTCTCGAGCTGTTGAGAGTAGATGGGCAGGAGCAAATGGTTTAATGGAAGAGAGGATTTTCTCCCAGGCATCTGGTCACTAGATATGTCCTTTGCTCAGCTGCACTCTCATTTTCTCTCTCTTTCTCTCTCTCTCTCTCTCTCTCTCTCTATCAGAACAAGAGGAAAAATTTATTCAACTCTTCCTTTAAAAACATCTGTACAAAGTTGTCATTTCTAGGATGAATTTCACAGAACCCAATGCCAAGGATGACTTGACTTCTTAAGGGGTTGCAATTTAGGCTGCCACCCAATGGTGGTAATAAGTCATGGCAAAACCTTCTCATGAAACAGAAAACCAGAACAAAACAACAAAACGAATACCTGTATGCATATTTGAGAAGGAAAAGAGATTATAACACTTTGCAATGCCTTCTTACTATCAGAAACAGATATCTTTCTTAAAACAACTCAACAGATGTAAAGTTTATTTAAAGAGTATTTTTCTATTGCAAACTTTTAAAGCCAAAGGATTTAACAGAAGTTGCCTCTGAGGAATGGGAGTTGGGGGAACGAAGCAGGTAAGACTTTCATTTCTCTACTTAGTACATTTCTATATTTTTGTATTGGTTACAATAAAATATATTACTTTTGTAATACGCTTAATTTGAAAACTAAAGAATTTTTTAATCAAAGGAATCTAATATCTAATTCAGTTCTTTTCCTCTTTATCACAAAACATCATTGCTAGTTCTCTTTTCCTTCTATACCTTACAGAGAATGAAAAAGAAAACCCTCGTTTCTTTCTTTTAATTGTTCACTTTTGTCACGAATACTCCTGCCCTGGCTTGTCCATGTCCTCTAGCCAGGAATTTCCAACTGTGGCAAGAACACCAGAGAAGGACTCAGAACCAGCGTCAGAATTAAAATTTCACTCTCCATCAACCTACACCATCTGGTGAGGGTACAAGGCTGAATGCATCTGTCATTGCTTTTTCAGGCATACTCAGAGCAAACAGGCAGTAATCTAGGAGAGCAAGTTTTTTGTTTGTTTCTTTTGTAAAGTTGTAACAGGAAAAATTTCTCCAAAAGGCAAAATGCATTTTAACATCTGCAAAACTTACTACAAATAATAAATAAAATAACAGAATAGCTACATATAACTGTTCTTGTAAGAAAAAGAATGGGCTTTTTATTTTTGTAATGTGGGACTCATATCCTTAAGAGTGGTAGAGGAATATGAAACAGTGAAAGCCACTGATTTGGCTTGGTTCAAAGTCCCAGCAGCCTCCTTTTCAACTGCTGGCTTTGACTTCTATAAGTTTTCTTTGTAAGTAAGAACTTGTCATAGGTTAAAAAAAAAACCATTCAGTCTCTCCAGCCCTCTGATTTAACTTTTCTTTTGTTCCTCCTTATTATTAGTAAACACACAATTTCCCCTAGAAGAAAATAAAAATCCATCTTAGCTGTGTCTTGACTTCCACAACCATAACATGTTCCCCTAACAATTCATTTCCACATTCTTTTTCTTTCTGAGAACCCCCTCCATCATTCAAAAATGTCTTCCAGGTTTAGACATGGTAGCTTCATTTGCATAAATTAATCATATTTTTAAATTTTTTCTCTTCACAATCCCCATAGCAACTGGCTTTAGAAACTTCCACAGAGAGTCCAAAGATATCATATCTTTTAACTGAACAGAATATTTTGAATAGAATTAGTACAGGAAAATAAGATGGTTTCATTACCACGTCCTTGGCCTTTCATTCCTTTTTTTTTTTCTTTTGTAAAATAAAACTTTGTCAATTCCGCTATACAGAATTGGTTAGGTATTCTGGGGCTTATCAGTTATTAAAGAATGTGTATAATTTTAAAAGATGCTATCTCACCCATTTTAAAGAGCAGTTTTTCATGTATTCATTCCATAAGTATTTGAGTATACTAAGAACCACTTGAAGCTGTGAAAGATTCAGGTAAATATAAAACTCAGAACTGCCCTCCTGCACCTGCAGTCATGTTAGGTGACAATAAAAAGCAGTGTATAATTAAACACGGAAACTGTAAAACAGCCCTATCAGCATTCAGGAAAAAAAGGAAATGATCATTTTTGGTTGATGTAAGAGGAAGATGAAATTTGAATTGGGTTCTGAGAGATAGGCAGGATTTGAAAAGTTGAAAAAAGAAAACTTTATTCCAGGCATCACTCCAGAAATAGAAGGCAGTATGAATATTTACATGCAGGGTAAATATGGAATGTTTGGAGGCACAACGAGTAGATTAGTTTGGCTAGAAGAGGCTAAATTGAGGCATACAAGACAGGGCTAAAAAGCTAGGAGATAATGCTAGAGGGCAGGTGTAGAAAGCCTTGACCATCAGCCTGGATTTTATCTCATAGGTGATAGGATGAACTAGTTAAAGTAGGAAATTAAAAGAAATTAGGAAGAGTAATCTAAAAGAATGTCTGAGATTACTTGAGGGCCAGACTTTCTCCCTACCTTGTTTTTTTCTTCCTCCGTTTCCCTACTCCACTTTCAGTCACAGTAATTTTTTTAAATTCAGTCTCTAAACACTTTCTATTGAATTATAATTAACATTAAATATATTAGTTTCAGGTGTACAACATGATTCGATATTTTTATTTTTATGAAATAACTGCAATAAGACCAGTTACCATCCATCACCATACAGTTGTTACCATATTATTGACAATATTCCCTATGTGTACATTACATCCCCATGGCTTATTTATTTTATAGCTGGAAGTTTGTACCTATTAATTCTCCTTCACCTGTTTAGTCCATCCCCCGACCCCCTCCTCCTCCGGCAACTACCAGTTTGTCCTATCTATAACTCTGTTTCTGTTTTGTTTCATTTGTTCATTTTGTTTTTTAGATTCCACAAATAAGTGAAACCACATGGTATTTATTTTTCTCTGTCTAACTTACTTCACTTAGCATAATACCCACCAGGTCCTTCCATGTTGCTGCCAATGACAAGACTTCATTCTTTACTATATATAGAGAGAGAGAAAGAAAGAGAGAGAGGGAGGGAGAGAGAGAGAGAGAAAGGAAGGAAGGAAGGAAGGAAGGAAGGAAGGAAGGAAGGAAGGAAGGAAGGAAGGAAGGAAGGAAGGAAGGAAGGAAGGAAGGAAGAGAGACCACATCTTTATCCATTCATCTGTCAGTGGACACTTAGGTTGGTCCTATATGTTGGCTACTGTAAACAATGCTGCAATGAACATAGGGATACAAATATATTTTCAAATTTGTATTTTCTCCAGATAAATACCCGCAAGTGGAGTTGCTGGATCATATGGTAGCTCTACTTTTAGTTTTTTGAGGAACCTCCAGTTTTCCATAGTGGCTGCACCAAGTTACATTCCCACCAACAGTGCACGAGGGTTCCCTTTTCTCCACATCCTCACCAACACTTGTTTCTTGTCTTTTTGATAACAGCCAATCTGACAGGTGTGAGGTATCTCATTGTGGTTTTGATTTGCATTTCCCAGATGATTAGTGGTGTTTAGCACCACTCCACGTGTTTTGACCATCTGTATGTCTTCTTTGGAAAAATGTCTATTCAGGTCCTCTGATTTTTTAATGGAGTTGTTTGGTTTTTTGGATATTGTGTTGTATGAGTTCTTTATATATCTTGGACATTAACCCTTTGTCAGATATATCACTTGCAAATATCTTCTCCCATTCCTTGGTTGCCTTTTCGGTCTGTTGGTGATTTCCTTCACTGTGCAAAAGGTTTTTAGTTTGATATAGTCCCATTTGTTTATTTTTGCTTCTGTTTCCCTTGCCTGAGGAGACTGCTAAGACCAATGTCAAAAAGGTTACTGCCTAGTTTTCTTCTAGGAGCTTTATGGTTACAGGTCTTACATTTAAGTCTTTAATCTATTTTGAGTTTATTTTTGTATATGGTGTAAGAAGTGGTCCAGTTTCATTCTTTTGCACGTAGCTGCCCTGTTTTCCCAACACCATTTATGGAAGAGACTATCTTTTCCCCATTGTATATTCTTGTCTCCTTTGTCGTAGATCAATTGACCATGTGAGCAGGGGTTCATTTCTGGACTCTCTATTCTGACCCATTTTTCTATGTGTACGCTTTTGTGCCAGTACTGTACTTTTGATTACTAGAACTTTGTAGCACGCTACGCATGCTGAGCGTGTGTTACTTTCAGCTTTGTCTTTCCTTCTCAAGATTGCTTTCGCTATTTGGGGTCTTTTGTGGTCCCACACAAATGTTAGCATTGTTCTAGTTCTGTGAAAAATGCTATGCATAATTTGAAAGGAATTGCATTGAATCTGTAGATTGATTTGTGTAGCACAGACATTTTAAGGATATTGATTCTTCCAGTCCATGAGCACTGTGTCTTTCCATTTATTTGTGTCGTTTTCAAATTCTTTCGTCTATATGTTATAGTTTTCAAAAGTACAGGTCCTTCACCTTTTTGGTTTAATTTATTGCTAGGTATTTTTTTCTTTTGATGCAATTGTAAATGGGACTATTTTCTGTTTCTCTCTCATAGTTTATTAGTGTATAAAAATGCAACAAATGTCTGCATATTAATTTTGTATCCTGCAACTCTACTGAATTCATCTATTAGTTCTAATAGTTTTTGGTTGTTGGTCAGAGTGATCTTAAGATTAACACAATTCTATTGTGCCGTTTTTTGGTTTGTTTTTTTAAATTTATTTTATTTTTGGCTGCATTGGGTCTTTGTTGCTGCACGCGAGCTTTTTCTAGTTGCGGCGAGTGGGGGCTACTCTTCATTGTGGTGCACGGGCTTCTCATTGAGGTGGCTCCTCTTGTTGCAGAGCACAGACTCTAGGCACGCAGGCTTCAGTAGTTGTGACACGCGGGCTCAGTAGTTGTGGCTCACGGGCTTAGTTGCTCCGCGGCATGTGGGATCTTCCTAGACCAGGGCTCGAACCCGTGTCCCCTGCATTGGCAGGCGGATTCTTCACTGCACCACCAGGGAAGTCCCCATATTGTACAGTTTTTAAATGACGCCATTCTCCTGGTGAAACAGTTCAATAGCTTCACAGGAACTTTCAAAATCCTACCGACTTAACATATGGCCTTTAAGATCTGGCCCTATGTTGCCTCTCCAGACTTGTCACTTACACAATAGCCATCATTCAAACACCCTTCCATCTGAATTAAATTCTCCTTCATTACTCCTGCCCCTTTCCCTTTTTTGTCTGGTATAGACTTAATTCATCTTGTGGTCTCAGCTTAGGTGTCACTTCCCCAAGGAAAGCTCTCCAAGCTCCTCAAATCCAGATTAGGTTTCCTGCCATAAGTCTTATCCCTGACAGCATTTAAGACCTGTATCCTTGTCTGTGGCATACCATCAGGGAAGGGGTATTTTCCCCACCACCTACCAAAGGGCCAGGAACATAAGAGGTGCTTAAAAATATTTGTTAAAGAATGAAAAAGGCAGAAGGCAGAAAAAAATAGGAGTCTATGACTGTTAGTCATAAAGTAGTAAGATTTAGTAGTAAGAGGGAACACATTTTGTGAGAAAGGGAGATCTGATATTGTATGTCAGTTTCCCAACTGATGCTCCTTATTTGTCCTCCATGGCTGCGTCAACAGAACTCTCCTCTTTCCTGCCTTAAATAGATACTTAACCTTGGCTTTGCTGTTTTGGCTTGTAAAATGATTATCTCTTCTTTGGTTATAGCACCCAATTTCTCTTTAAAGAATTACCCTCCCCCATTTTGTATAGTCCTAAAGGGACTATAAATCAGGTCCTGCCCTCTCTTAGCTAAGACTCAATGAGATTCTCTCCTTGACTTTGAAAAACTGAGTGTCCTAAGAGCAATCACCTGATGCTCATCATTCCTGCAGTGGCACTAAGTTAGTTCCTGCTTCCTAGATACCTGGGCTGCCCTGGTTTCTGTGCTTTTAACTTGTCCTTGTTCTCAAACCTTATTATGAACTACTAGAAATGTCCTTCTAATAAATCCCCATTTTATTTAATAAGCCATTGTCAATTTCTGGTACTTGCAAAGAACAAAAGAACAAAAGCTAACAGAAAAAGAGAAAAAGAAAGAAGAAAGGGGAAAGGGAGGGGGGACGGGAGGGAGGAGAAAGAGAAGAAAAAGAAATGCAAGATATATATATAATTTTAAATTTTCTAGCAGCCTCATTAAAAAAAGAAACATGAAATTAATTGTAATGCTAGGTTTTATTTAGACCAATACATCCAAACTCAGTATTTCAACATGTAGTCAATATAAAAAATATAAATATTTTACTTTCTTCAAGTCTTTGAAATGTGGTACATATTTTACACTTACAGCCCATCTCAATGCAGACAATAAATTTGCAAGGCTAAAGTGAAATGCAGTCCTTCCAAAACAATGAAATGTGTATAACAGGAAAATATTTTACACTGCTATAGTTTTTAAATTTACTAAATTTAAATATTCTGTTACTCAGTCACATTAGCCACCTTTCAAGTGCTCAGTAGCAACATATGACTAGGCTTACTGTACTGGGCTGCACAGCCTTAGACATGATCAGCTCCAAGAGTGAAGAGACTCAGGGGATGTGTTCTTGATGGATTTAGTAACTGGAAGGAATTGGAGGTTTTCACACTTCCAACAAATTCCATTATGAAGGATTCAGAATTGTGTGAAGACCTATGAAAATATCTCTTCCCCCAAAATGATGTTTGCTTGGCTGGGTAACTAAAACAGGTTAACACATTATTGAGTGTGAAACCAATCCTCTGTATTCTACAATTCAATAGCATAGAGAGATCAAGGAGTTATCTTCCATGTCTGGGAGTTTAATTCAAAGTTAAAATTACATTATTACTTTTAAATCACTTCTCATTTATTACATTTTGATGGCTAGAAAGAGACTTTGGGGATTAGCTTTAATTATAAGTATTTTCTGTGTCAAATAAAAATGTAGAATTTTGAAGTTTGAAGAATTTGACCTTCATCCCTCAGACAATGACAGTCATTGTAAATTGTGGAGTAGGTCAGTGGCCATGATGAGGCCAACGTTTCAGGAAAAGGAATCAGAATCCAGTGTGCAAGCAGACTGGTAACAACAGAGGTCCAGAGGGAAGGTCTGGAGCTTCCAGCATCCTTAGCTGGTGTACATATGCTCTTACTTCTGTCAAGAATTGTTTTCCTCTTAAGCTGATAAGACATGTGCCTATCCTTCAAGATCATATTCATAGTCAGCTCTGTTTCCCAGATGCAGACTACAGAATGGATCACTTCTTCACCTTTGCTCCACAGAACCTCTTTCAAAATCCTGAAAAGTCAAATTCACAGAGGCAGGAAGTGGTATAGTGGTTACCAGGGGAGGAGGGAATGAGAAGTTATTGTTCAATGGGTAGAGTTTCAGTTTTGCAAGATGAAAAGTTTTCTGTGGATATATCGGAGTTACAGAGGCACAAAACTAAATGATTGGAAGGCCTTTCCCCAGGCTAACTCCTCCCCTTTCAGATCTCAACTTAAATGTCCCACTTTTAAGAGTCCTTCCCTCTTCCAGGCCAGAATGGTTTAGGTGCCCTTGCTATACCCTCTCATGAGCCCCATACTTTTCATGTAGGGCTCTTATTATAATTGTAATCAATACCTAATTTTGTGTCATATTAGTTTGCTAGGGCTCCCATAACAAAACAGTATGACCAGGTGGCTTAAACCACAAAACTTTATTTTCTCACAGTTCTGGAGGCTGGAAGTTCAAGATGAAGACACAGGCTGGTTTGGTTTCTTCTGAGGCCTCTCTCCTTGGCTTTCAAATGTCCACCTTCTCACTGTGTCTTTCCCCTGTGCATGTGCATTCCTGGTATCTCCCTGTGTGTTCAAATTTCTTCTTATAAGGACACCAGTCAGATTAGATTGGGACCCACTCTAAGGGCCTCACTTTAACTTAATCACCTCTTTACAGGTCCTGTTTCCAAATACAGCCACATTCTGAAACAAAATTCTGATGAATTTTGGAGGGACACAATTCAACCCATAACATGGGATCACCTCTGTTGTTCCCACTTGGTAAACTCTATGACAACTCATCTCGTTCTCATCTCAGGACCTTTACAGTTGCTATTCCCTCTTCTTAGTACACTCTACCTCCAACCCTTCATCCAACAGGTTTTTCTCAGCTTTCAAGCCTTGGCAATATCATCTGACAAGAGCCATCCCAGATCACCTTATCTAATGTAACCCTAAAAGTCACTCTATCACATCATCATTTTCTTTCTGCCATGGCACTCACCAGAATGTCAGCTCCAGGAAAGGGAGGTCATGTGTTTTTACGCGCTAGTGTAGCTCAGAGATTAGCCCAGCGTTTCACATGCACATGCGAATGAATAAGTTTCTATTACCACTTACCACATTATCATGACTTTCTGAGAAAACCTGCCAGGGCATGGCCATGTTTTATTCATGTGTCAGCTCTCTGGTCAGCCTCAGCTCTAACACTTACTAGCTGTGTAAACTCTGGTAAGTCCCTTAACCTCTCTGGGCCTCAGGTTCCCAAACAAATACCTTCTTCAGAGTTCTTATGAGGATTAAATAAAATAATACACGTGGGATACCCAGCATAAGAATTCGGCATACAGTGCACGCTATCAGCTGAAAAGCTATTAGGTTGGGTGTTTTCCAAAGTGTGGCAGCTGTGAACGGTGTGACAACTGTCTTTAGGTGGTACACGGAGCATTAAAAGTATCATCTTGGCAACGTTCTTTGAATTCCTCGGATTAAAACAAAGTCATGTTCTCATGCTCGTATGTCTTTGACATCTACCTCTTCCTATTCTTCCTCGTTCACAGATCATTTAGGTTCAGAGAAGCACACACCACTTAACAGGTGGATTTAACACTGTTTGTAAGGGCCATTCTGCGGCCAGGCCGCCTGGGTGCATCCCCCACCTCCCTCCCTCCCTCTGGCTTTGGGCTAAGTTCTGGAACCTGCCTGTACCTCAGTTTACTCAACTGTAACAAGGGGATAATGACCGCCCCATAGGGTTATCGAGAATATAAAATGAACTTATGACACGTAAAGTGATGCAGAACATAAAAAGCCCGCCAGCCACGTCAGAAACACGTGAAAGAAACGGTCGGGGGGTGGGGGGGCGACGGCTGGTGTGGCAACTATCTCAAAGGTCTCACCAGGGCGACTGGGTCGGCAAGGCAGGACGGGGTCCGTGAGGCGGGCGGCGCTCAGCCGGTGCGCGGCCTGAGGGGCCCGGTCGAAGCCCTCGGGGAAGGCCGACAGCGGCCAGGACTCCGGCATTCTGCGGCTGAGGCCTCTTTGGGGTCTCCCTCCCGGCGTCAAGTCGCTCTCACTCCTGCTTTGGCGGCCGCGCCTCTCCCCTGAGCTTCTTCACTAGGCGAGCGCTCCCGGAGGCGACGCGCGAAAAGCGCGGGCCAAGCTGAAGCGCGAGAAACGGGGGCGGAGCCACGGGGCGGGACGACGTGATGTACGTAGAAGGCGCCGACGCGCACGCAGCACTGCGCATGCGCGGCGGACCTAGTGGCGGAGGGCGGCGGCTGGGGTGATCAGTATGGCGGCCGAGCGCAAAACTAAGTTGTCCAAGAACCTGCTGCGCATGAAGGTGCGGGGACGCGAGGGATGCGGGTCGGGCGGCGGGAGTACCCGGTCTTCCAGACGTGGTTAGAGCCGAGGCGGCGGGCGTATGGGGGCATTCGAGAGGCCCCGGAGGACCTCCAGCTCTCGCGTCATTCATTCACTTAGCGCCTGCTCTGCGTTAGGCACTGGGAACCGGATTATAAATCCGTCGGATTCTCTTTTAAAGCCCGCGGCCGGGTAGGAGAGACGCCTAAGCAGGCAATTAGAATGCAGTGTACTAAGTGCAGTGATGCTAGAGTCGCCGGAAGCCCCTGGAACTTGGGCTTCTGAGGAAAGTGGCGTCTAGTAGAGACTGAAGGGTAGGAGGGAGGGTTGGGTGCATAGCGGCATAGACTGTGGGGAAAGCGAGTTCAGAACTCTGAGAGGTAAAACCCCCAAAATCCGTTATTTCCAAGAACTAGAGGTCATTCAGTATGTCTGGAAAGCAAGTAGCAAGAAATGGGCCTGGAAAAGGAGACAGTAATCACAAGATGCAAGGAATTTTAGGCCAGGTTAAGGATTTTTTTCTTTATCTTGTGAGCATTGGGAAGCAGTTGAGCACCGGGGAAAGTATCATTAGCTGTGCTTTTTACTTTTCACCGTTACTTTAACTGTCCAGTGGAGAATACATTGGTGAAAGAAAGACCCGACAAGGGACCAAACTGCAGTCATAACGACCACCTAGAACTGATGATCTGGGTGAGGGGTTTCAGGTGATGGTGGGAATGGAGAGAATTTTAACAGTTGAGGTGAAAGTGAATTGTGTCACCCAACTTGAAAGAAAAGTGATTTTCAGATTTGAAATTGAATCAGTTTAACCAAATAATTTCGGAGTTGTGTGGGGGAAGACAAGGGTGTATGAAATTAATACAGGAATTAAAACAAGAGAAACACCCAAACCTTAAAACTTAATAGTAGTGGCAAACATGCTATGTGGTAGACATTCAGTGCTTTGCATATTATAACGTGTGAAATCCACGTAATAACCTTTTGAGGTGGGCACGATTATTATCCCTCTCTTACAGCTGAGGCACCTGAAACAAGAAGTGGGTAACTTGCCCAAAGTTACACAGCTAATAAAGAGTATTGGCAGGACTTAAACTCAGTCAGTCTGGCTTCAAAGCCCTTGCTCTTAATTACTATCTGTACTGCTTGTCGCTGAACACCACTCATAGATGCAGACTGTTAGCTGTCATGTTTACAGAATAATGGAATTTCCAGTGAAAGGAAGCAAGGCGTGAATAATGTTTTGAAAGACTGGAGAGTAAACGTTGCATGTGCAAGACATGAATGGAGTTGAGCTAGGGTGTAACTCGGGATGAATAGGGAGAGTGAGGGTGCAGGGTAAATCATAGCATTATTTATCATTTCTAAAGTACTTCTTTCAAGCATATTAGCAAAATTTGAATCTTTACTGAACAGAGTTTTTGTTTTTGCTTATGGTTTGTAACATCATGTAAGCTTCAGAGAAGTGGATTGGCAAAGCAGACACTGAAAAGATTTTAGCAGTTGTTTTAGCTCTTGGAATAAGTCAAGTGAAGATGTGCTGGTTAATTAGGGCTCAGACCAACTATCTGACTCTGGAATTAGGAAGGAAGAAGTTAACTTAAAAAAATTATCCACCCCTACTTGAGTGATTGGGGAAGACACAACTGGACATTGGAAGCAAAGGAGAGAGAAAAAAATTACCCAGGTTCTCTATGTGGGTTAGCAGCTTCAGCCATTGATGAGAAAAAACTTACTGGCAGGATAGCAGGAGACACAGTATATACAGATAGAGTGGGGTATCCTTTGAGAAGCAATGGAGCAGCTGTATTAGGTTTCCTTATCTAGCGTAGCTGTTCAGCCAGAGCTAACTGTAGAGTAAAAATGAGAGGGTTGAGGACTTAATATTGACTCATTTGTTTTCTAGTGTACTCGAATTCCTCTGTCTTGGTCAGCTATTGGGGGCTGGAGGGTGATCCTGACCAGAAGTAGAAAGTAAAGGAGGTAGGTGGAAGGTCTGTCAGTATGATGGAATGGTTGTAGAGAGGGTACTTACTTGTGATTTTAGCTCTTTTGGACTCTTAAGACAGAAATTAGTGAATTTTTTCTGTAAAGAGACTTTAGTCTTGTGGGCCAAACGGCCACTGTTACAACTACTCAGCTCTTCCATTGTGGCTCAGAACCAAATGAATATGACCTTGTTCTAGTAAAGCTTTATTCACAACAATATACATCCAGCCTAAGGACTGTACTAGTTTGTGAGACCTGCCCTAGGCCGTCAGTTGTGAGTAAAGTTAAATCACTATCTTTAGAGTATGTTCTTAGATGCTGTAGAGTCAGGAGAATTGGGGAGTTGCTTGATTCATATTCACAGGATGATCTGTCCTTTCCATGTGTACAGAATGTGTGTGTGTGTGTGTGTGTTTGTGTATTTTGTATACCATAAATAATATCTACCTGACTAAAATTAGGAGGTAAAAGGGCAGTTGGGCAGGATTGGTGAGTTTCGCCACCAAGAGTATAAGTGATGAAATGAGGCATCTAGGTTTAAAGAGAACCATCCAAGAAAGGGAGTCTGGAAAAATAAGACAAGTCTAGACTCATGTTCAGAGAAAATTTATTGAGTTCTTCTCAGGTACCAAGTACTGCCTGAGTACCAGTAATACAAGATGAACAAAAGACATGGTCTACTATTCATAATCTTAGTCTTTTGGGAGGCGCAGAAAAAGCATAATGAGCCAGTGTTCATAAGGCTGTCTTAGAAGTAGGGAAAGGTATTCTTTTATGGGAACAGACCTGAGAAGAGCTTGGCCAAAAAAGTCAGGGAAGGCCCAAAGGACACATGCTCTGGGCCTTCCCAGAGGAATATTTTGCCAGGCAGAAAATTGAAGCATGATGTTGAGTAGCAGAGGCAGAAGGAGTGGGAAGTACAGGGTATGCATTACAGAAATTGCCAGTTCTTCTTTCCTGTGGTGAGGCTATAGACACAGAGGTGAAAGGATGAGGACCACAAAACACTTCAGATAGATTGCAAACATTTCTTTTATGTTTGTTTAAAATAATGATAGTTTCACAAGAAGTTGCAAAAAATGTAGAGAGATGCCGTGCACACTTCACCTCCCTGTCTTATATTGCTAGAGTACAGTGCAAAGCCAGGAAATTGACAGTGGTACAATCCACAGAGCCTGCTCAGATTTCACTGTTTTACCTGCACTCCTTCGTGTGTGGGGGCAGGTGTATGTGAGAGTGTTTATCATGTGTAGATTCATGTAACCATTACCACATTCAGGATACAGAATTGTTCCGTCACCACCAAGTTACCTTGACCGACCCCTTTGTAGCCACGCCCACTCCCTTCTATCATGCCTAACCTCTGACAACCACGGATCTGTTCCCATTCCTATAATTGTGTTACTTCAAAGATGTTGTATAAATGTAATCATTACAATGTGTAACCTTTTGAGATTGACTTTTTTCACTCAGCGTAATTCACTTGAGATCCTTCTAGGTTATTGAGTCAATCAGTAGTTCCTTTTTATTGGTGAGTAATATTCTATGCTATGGACATACCGTATACTTAACCATTCACCTCTTGAAGAGTATTTTGGTTCTTTCCAGTTTGGGACTATTGCATATAGAGCTGCTGTGAATATTCTTGTATAACTTTTTGAGTGAATGTAACTTTTCATTCTCTGGGATAAATGCCCAAGAGGACAGTTGCTGGGTTCTATGGTAAGTGTATGTTTACTTGTGTAAGAAATTGTCAAGCTATTTTCCACAGAGGTTATACCATTTTACTTTCCCTCCAGCAGTGTAGGAGTGATCCAGTTTCTCTACATCATCATCAGAACTTGATGTTATCACTGTAATTTATTTGTGAACATTTTTCAAGTTTTTTCATTTCTTTTTGTAGCCATTGGTAAAGCCCTTGTGCCTAAAAATGCTTGTGTTTTTGGAAGTGCTGGAGTAGAGGGGAAAGTAATATGGAGCCTGGATAAGGGAAATAAATGGGGATTAATGGAAACCAGTGGAACCCTAGACCTAACTTCTGGGATGCTCCTGGATGTTTTCTGAATTTATTTTTTCCCGTATTGATACTTTATCATTTTGCTGCAGTTAACTTCTTGGTTTGTTCATCCGTCTCCTGAGGAAATATAGCTATTGTTTGTGCTAGGAAGAGACTAACAGCAGGACTGGCCTGTTTTGAGTTGAGTTTCTGCAGATTTTAGAGTAAAGGGCAGCCATAGAGTTGAGCGTTTCAGAGGATAGATGTAAGTGAAGAGCAGCGGGGTTACAGATACAGCTTTGCTGCCATCTGTGTTCACAGAGCCCTTACAATGCATCATTCGTCATGCTGGTACTGACGGAGATGATCCAAACACAGTCCCTGCCCTGAAGGTCTTCAGAAAAAACAGATACTCAAGAAATTAAAATGTCCTGAGACCAGTTGAAGCTGCCATGGGAAGCTTCTAGGAAAGAGATGCTGATTTCACCTGCAGCTGTCAGGGACGATTTTACAGAGTTGGAGTAGCTTTACCTATGTCAGAAGGGCTAGAAGTTGGCCAGGTGGAAGGACTTGAGAAGGGCATTACAAATCCAGGTCAGCAGCTGCAAAGGCCGATGGGCTTCCCAGGTCAGAGAGACATTCGGATAGTACTGAGCATCCTCTCCTTTGTGCCCCCCTCACTTTCTGTCTCAACCTGCCTGTCCTGCTCTGTGGATCAGTCTTTTGTCTTAGCCCTTGCTCACTGGCTATTATGTAAAACTGAAATATTTAACGTGATACTTACTGAATACAGTTGGGGTTTTTTGCCTGTTTCATTAAATCAGAAAAACTAAAATGTGGTAAAGCTCTTTTAAAGTCTTCTAAAGGAAGTACACATGTTGCTTTTTATGTGCTCTCGCAGGCTCCCTCCTGAAGTGATGTCGTCAAGGGCAGGGCTAAGCTGCTTGGTCACCCCACCCCCACCCACGAGACGGGATTCCCAGAGAAATGAGGGAGGGCAGGTTGAGTTTTCCTCAACTGGAAGTTGGGAAAAATAGTTGCTGACACTGATTTTGTTTCGTTTTGACAGTTCATGCAAAGGGGACTGGACTCAGAAACCAAGAAACAACTAGAAGAGGAAGAAAAGAAAATCATTAGTGAAGAGCACTGGTACTTGGATTTGCCCGAGCTTAAAGAGAAAGAGTAGGTTTTTTATGACACTTTGGACATTCAAAGGGAAATCCCTGTAAATGCGATTGATCATTGCATGACATAAAACCCATGAAATAGTATCTATTCAGTTTCTTGAACTAGCCTTGCAGATTTTTTTTTAATAAGTCTATAAGAGTTCTAGTTTGATTTATACATTTTTATTGGCCCTCGGCCATCATTTATAACATCATTCTTTTTTTTTTACATTGAATAAAGGAATCCAGCCTGTATGTCTCTGGTAATAACTGGAGACCTTTTATGAGAATCAGTAATGTGCTCTGTATCATATTAAGTTCTGAAGATTAGATGTGTTCTTCAAGCCTCTCCAGTTTTGTTTCAGTAACAGAGTTCTCCATTAGGCTGAGCTTTGTAAAGGCAGGTCAAGAATGTTTTGTTTATTTTCTTTTTTTTAAATTTTTGCTATTAATACCAGTCGTCTTCGCTAAGATGAATTGAGTCTATAGTGTGTTCTAGGAACTGGGCTAAGCACTTTACATCTCTTAATTATTTAATCCTGATAGCAAACTTGAGAGCTGGCTACTATCTTTCCATCCATTTTATAGTTGATGAAACTGAAGCTTAAGGGAGGGTAACTAGGCCAGGGTCACCAGCTAGTCGTTACTGAAGCTGGATAACACACTAGATCATTTCTCTTCCACCTCTAAGCTTGGTTGATGCATGATAAATTTTGAATGAAGGAGTGACGGATTCACATCATCAATTAATTTTTCTAAATTCTTCTGGAAGCTATTTATCATTTCTCCTTGATGCTTTTCTTACCTTGGTAACCTCTGTGGTATGGCAGTTTTACTTATATTTTGTCAAATGACTGAAGATGCTGCTTATTGTCTCCAGGCCCATTTATGTCTTTCCTTTCCATACCTTATAATTTATTTTTTTCTTTTTTAACACATTGTTTTCCATGGTTCATTTGGCGGACTTTTTCTGAATCTTTTCTGGAAGGTTAGACATCCTTCTCTAAAGATAGAAAGTACGTCCCACCAGGAGGGATGGAAGGAAGGTACTTTGTTTTCTCTGCTTGCTTCTCAACTTGCTTTTCTCTTGCTGGAAAAGAGATGGATGCAAGCAAGATGGATGGAAGCAAGATGTTAGTGAGGGAGGCGAAGATGATGCTGAAGATGGTATGGATTTGGGAGCAGGGGTTGGTAGGAAGGGACCATTACTGGTAAGGAGCTATAATTTAATTTTATGCCTTGGCTAAACTTGCTCGAAGTTTTGCCACATGTTTTGTTACTTACTTTTATTGAAAAGCAAGACAGTTTGTATCCTGTTTTCAGTATTGTTTTTTTTTTCCCCAACACAGCATATTAGTCCCAGAAAAATGACCTCTAGATTCCTTTCCTAGGGAGGTAAGTGTCTCAGTCTGTTCAGGTACTATAACAAAATACCACAGACTGGGAAGCTCATGAACAACAGAAATTTATTTCTCACAGTTCTGGAGGCTGGAATTTTAAGATCAAGATATCAGCATGGTCATGTTTTGACGATGGCCCTCTTCCTGGTTCATAGCCAGCGCCTTCTTGCTGTGTCCTCACCTGGTGGAAGTGGCTAGGGATCTCTGTGGGGTCTCTTTCCTAAGGCCCTAAACCCCTTCATAAAACCCCACGCTCATGACTTATGCACTTTCCAAAGGCCTCACCTCCTAGTACCATCATCTTTGAGGGTTAGGATTTTAACATACAAATTTAGGGGTGGGGGTGACACAAACATTCAGACCATAGCAGTAAATAATAACCTCCTGCCATCATTCAGTGTCCTATTTATGTATAGGAACGAATTATCAGTTTAGGATGTTGGCAGGAAGAGATGACACCGTCAAATTGGGTAATTTGAGGAGCGTATAACAGAGACCACCAAAGTGTGAGCAGGTGTAGGGGAGCCGCTGTGGACAGTGCAGCACCTTGGTGGCTTGTATAGTAGAAATAATTTCCACTCCAGGCCTGGAGGATCAAGGGGAGGGAATGGTTACTGAATCTAAAGGCAGGCTGTGTGGAGAGAGCATCTTACAAGAGCTGCTACCTTTACTTGAGGGCACAGCCAGCCCAAGTAATCCCATAGGAAGGGAGCCAGCCGTTCCAGACAGCAAAGGAGCCCTTCCATGTATTACATTCAGGTCAGCCTCCCAAGGCATTGATGGTGCGGGGGGTGTGGGGAAAGTGGGGAGTAGATCTGGAGGGGTAAATGGATGGTATGTCCCTGGGATGTGTGTGTTTTAACACCCCAAGTAGGGGGACAGTGGAATGGATTGGTTAATTAAGTGCATGGGCTCTGGAGACAGGCAGACCTGGGTTTGAAGCCCACCTATGCTACTTGCTTACTTGGGATCTTGGGCAAGTTATCGAACCTGTCTTCTGTCATTTGTATATTGGGTGTGATAACAGTATCTGTCACTTACATTATGAGAAGTAAATGAGATAATGTATGTGAAGCAGTGACCACAGTGCCCGGCATAAAGCACAAGAAATGTTAGCAGTATATGTGTTTCCTTATACTTGAATATGATGAAATTCACCCACTCTCTTTGCTCATTTGTGTCTGTGAATCTTTACTTGGTATAGTCATCTGAGTTATTCCAGAGGGTTACTGCTATCTGTGAAACTGGAGATTCCATGGTGTATATGCTCTGGGCGTCTAGAGGTTGCCATTCAGCTGCACTGGGCTATAACTCAGTGACTGTGAGGGCTGTTCAGTGTTCATACCTCCCCTTATAGGACACCCCTAGCCAGTGACCAGGCTTTGTAGGGGGCTGAGGGTCTGGCTTCTTTGTCTCAGCTTGGAACAACTGCAGGGCTTCCTAGAGTTCCTTGTAGGGGGTGAGGTCTTGGCATAGCCACGTTGCAAGTTAGCTTCTCCCTCAGCCCAGTCTTGCGGTCTTCATTTCCATAGAGGGGCATCTGCCACGCAGCACTCACCAGTAAAACTTCTGCACGTAGCTCTGTCTCAGAGTCTGTTTCCAGGGAACCTGACATAAAATACTTAGTGTAAATTTCTAGGAATAGAATTTACCAGATCCAAGTTTTTGCTGTGTTGTGGCTATATGGTTTTTCTCCAAAGGATGTGCCCTGGTATAGAGGATGTGAGTATAGCCATTTTAATTACTCCTTTGCCATAGGATGTTGTTTAAAAAGTATTTTTGCCTCCTGTGCTTCTCGTGCTTGTGCATTGTGGCCTGGTGAACTTCAAGAACTGTGAGGTCTGAGATTGACCCTACTTAGCAAACTGACAAGTTAGCCTGCCACAGTTTCATGGATACTGGTGGAAGGTACGAGATTCCTGAGTCAGAGACAGAGGACTTTATTACTCACAGCACAGCAGGCAGCATGAGCGTCACATTGGCATCATTTCCCCTAATCCCAGGGAGGAGGATGTGGCACCCACAGTAGGTTTGCATCGCAGCAAAGTCCTGAGCTTAGGGAAACCTGAGTCTTTGATACTAGACTGCAGACAGACTTGCCCTTGGCTCCAAGGGAGGCATTATCTTTATTATACTGGGCATTAAGCAAGTCTGTGCTTTGCTCCAGAGGAAGAATGAAGGCAAAGCTCTGCCTTTCAAAGCTGTTCACTGTGCATATATCCTTAAAAAGATATTTCGGAACAAAAGGGCATTTAGTGCCTCACTCACAAGGTGTGCTAAAATAAGAGCGACCCATAGAGAATTGTTTCTCAGCAGTGAGTTTTTGCCCTGTTTCGCCGTGCATATTATTTGTGGCTTTAGGCAAGTTTGTTTATTTTTTTCTGAGCAGTAGTTTCTCATCTGCAAAAATAGATGAATATTTCCCTTATTTGCTAACTGAATTAGTGTCGCTCATCACTGAAACTATGCTGTAGATAACAAAGCACTTATGCTCCTTTTTATATTAATGTTACAGTTATTGGGCCAATAGAAACCCATTGGAAAACCCTCTGAGGGGCCAGTGGCCCTACTATGAATCCTTTCCTGGCCTTTGGGTCCACCTCTTGACTTAAGTGAATGCTTAAATGCATATGTATGGTGCTTTCCTGAGGGAGATGATTTACTGGGGACATTGGTGATGTTTCATCACCTGTACTTTACAAGAAACAAGATCGGCCAGTTGAAAGGGAATCCCTAGTTCATGGAAGAGGCTGAATAAAAAATTCAGGAGAACATGTGCCTAAATTCATTGGTTACAGTCAGAGGCCTGGTTTGGTACCAGTTGCTCCGTTGTGGCCAGGAGTGGAATAACCTTCTTCATGTTTATCCATTATATAAGTCTGTTATTTATTATCTGGCCTCCCTCTAGAATATAACCTCCATGAGAGCAGAGCCTCTCAGTAATGGCTGTCTCCCCAGCTCTAGAACAGTACCTGGCACACAGTTTGGTTTAACAAGTGTTTGCGGAGTGAGTGAATGAATGAGCGTATCTTGACAAGAAGCAGGGCAAGATTGCTTGACAAGGAACAATCTGCCATAAAGGCTAAGTATTTGCTTTCCTGGCTTGCTTTATGTTTGATTGCCGGGCTGTAGTCGGATATGCTTACCTGGAATTGGGGTCATAAACTGGTGACTCACGGGAGAATCCCTTTTGGAGACTGAAACATTCACACTTGCATCACATTTCCAGGGCAACAGTGCCTCCTGGATGCCCTCTCAGCAGCAGTGTCATTTTTACCAGGGTGGTTTTGTAGCATGAGTTTGGTTTGGAGTCAACCACCTAGCTACCCTGTTTCTGCCCATTTTCCAGTTCTGCTCATCCAGCTCTCCCATTGATTCTGTGAGATACCAGTATCCTTATAATAAATTACTTCTCTGCTTAAGTCATCCAGGGCCAGTCGTTATTTATAGCAAAGAGCTCCAAGTAAAACACTCTTTTAAAGCCACCTAGGACACTAATTTCTGCAGATTTAATAAAAACTTGGTGGGGGGTATAAATGTCAAGGAACCTTTGCTTCACTTTTGGAAAATTCAGGTGCCCTGCTGCTCTTGCCTCCTAATGCTTTTGTTGACCAAATTAATCAGTTTTTATTTCTAATCCTAGGTTAGTAATATTACTGTATTTTTACTTGATTCCGCTGAGAACCATAAGATCTATTTTTCATTTGAAATCTTGACTTTTATTTGCTGTGCTTTGTTATAAGTAGTCATGGTATTAATACAGGTTTATTTTCTCGTCTAGGAGTTTCATAATAGAAGAGCAGAGTTTCTTGTTATGTGAAGATCTTCTCTATGGAAGAATGTCATTCAGAGGATTTAATCCTGAGGTTGAGGTATTAAATATAATTGCTTCACATTTAAGATTTTTGCAGTTGAATTCTTTCTGCTAATAATTGGGTTTAGGTTTTTCTCCACCAGATACCATTTCTCCTCATTATATAGAAAATAACAAGCTTGAAATATTGCCATAGCTATTTAAAGAAATTATAGGCATTGCAGTCTAGTCTTAATGATAGAATTGAGTAGATAATTTAATATAGCAGTGTACAGTCCTGGACAGTGCCACTGTTAAGTGTTAGAATTTTACCTCAGTTCTTTTGCAGGAATGTCAGGATTTTATTCATATGATGCTATTACAAAAAATTATTTTCTGGCATCTATAAATGTATCTTTTCTAGTGGAAAAAAATGTTACTTAAAATTTGAGTAATTTGACTTTTTAATGGACAGGTTTTAATCCAAGCTTGTAAATAGATTTTTAAATGAATCTTTGGAAAGTTTGTCTGAAAACAAAATATTCAGCTTATAACTGAGATATTCATTTTAATTTTCCTGCCTCGGGTTTGTAGAGAAGCACAAACCTTCGTTTAACAAGTAATTATTAGAACTCTGGCTTATATATTGAAAGCCATCCTGTCAGGTACTTGGCCAACCACATGGAGGTTTGTGGTATGAAGCTTTCGTTTTGTAACTGTCACTTGAAGCCATGGTTTCTTAGCCCTGGCACTCTTGACGTTTGGGGCCAGGTTATTGTTTATGGTGGGGGCTTTCCTGTGCACTGTAGGATGTTGAGCAGCGTCCCTAGCTTCTGCTCTCTACCCGCTAGATACATATATACACCCCAGCTGTGGCCCCCAAAAATGTGTCCAGACATTGCCAGAGGTCCCTTGGCAAGCAAAATCATAACCTGGTTGAAAACCAGTTCTCTCAGGATGCTTATAGGAACCACAGTTAACCAAACTAAATGCCAGGGTTTATTTAAAGATTGTAGGTTGATTTTCTTTTTTTTTCCTTTTTTGAGGGGATATGATAATTAAGGTGTTAATTTTGCTTTACACAGAATCAACACAAAGTGTTTGTTTTTAATATATTTCCTTGTTTTGGCCTGCTTAAAGCTTTAGATTAGGAAGACAAAGAGGACAATGGGGTAAAAGGGAAAAAAAGATAGCAAAGATTATGAGTGGATGATGCCCAGAGACTAGGGTACTGGGCGGGCAAGGACTCCAAAGTATGTCTGATACAGTGGGAAAAGGAGTTGATCTGGCCCTCCAGATTTGATGGGGGAAGTTATTAGAAAATGACTTTCATTACTGGCACTCTGTAACACTGAATATATTCTCTCTGGGAAAAGGTTTTGAACTGTTTGGCTTGCAGATCTGAGCTGTCATAAATTGTGAGAAAAGTTCAAGGTACCTGGTTATAAAAAGAATGATACCAACTTGAGAGTACTTACTTTATTATAAGCAGGGTAAACTTAGAACACATTTTTTAATATCTATGTGTTTCTAGTGATAAAGAAGGTAGTGTACTTTTTTTTTTAAGTCTGTCAGAGGATAACTATCAAGAAAAGGTTAATGTGAGAAAAAGAAATGAAGGAGAGACCCATGACGCGTGGACATCATGTGGAAATCAGTGCGTTATCCGCCCGCGTGTTCAGGGGTGAGGAAGGTCTCCCAGATATACCAGAGCCAGCCTTCCAGTTCTTCCAGCAGTTTGCTGCTCCCCTTCCCCAACCACCACCAAAAACTGCATTTAAAATTACTCTTGACTGTAATGTTTCTCCCATTTGGCTCAAAGTTGGGAAGTTCAAAGGGTATCTGAAAGTTTACTTCTTCTTTCCCCCAATCACTAGAGTGTGTCAGCAGTGTGCCTGCTTTAGATACAAGTAACTAATAATTTTTTTTTTTTTTTTTTTTTTTTTTTTTTGGCTGTGTTGGGTCTTCGTTTCTGTGCGAGGGCTTTCTCTAGTTGCGGCGAGCGGGGGCCACTCTTCATCGCGGTGTGTGGGCCTCTCACTATCACGGCCTCTCTTGTTGCGGAGCACAAGCTCCAGACGCACAGGCTCAGTAGTTGTGGCTCACGGACCCAGTTGCTCCGTGGCATGTGGGATCTTCCCAGACCAGGGCTCGAACCTGTGTCCCCTGCATTGGCAGGCAGATTCTCAACCACTGCGCCACCAGGGAAGCCCCACTAATAAATTTATGATCTAAAATACATTTAAACTCATTAACAGTAAGTCTAATCTAGTGGAGCTTTGTCTTATTATTTTTTTAATTCAGAGCTGGCGTCTATTAGCGTATTATAGAATAAAGTATTACAGAGAATCCCTTATAAATTTTGGTTAGTCATGTAGATTCTGTGGCTTCTGTGTCTCTACCTTCAAATACATTTGACACCAGTTCCTTTAACAAGCTTTTTCCAGCCCTGCTAGTCCCCATTGTTGTATTTTTCAGAAATTAATGCTTCAGATGAATGCTAAGAACAAAGCAGAAGAAGTTGAAGAGGAAACAGTGGAGCTCGATGTGTCAGATGAAGAAATGGCTAGAAGGTAACTGTTATCTTGGACCAGCTTTATAATCTGAGCCCAGCATTCACTGGCTCTCACATGTGCACTCGTTCCGCACGGTGACTGGTCTGCCATACCTTTGAAGGGAATACCCCAGCAGGAAGTCATCTTGGCTTAGTCATCTTCTAACATGGCCTGGGGTGGATTTATACCTGTCACAGGCTGGCAAATTGAGGGCTTATTTCTAGTGCTGCTTCTAATACATATTTTAAAATATACATCTCAATTTATTTAGGATAATGCAAAACCAAAAAAAAAAAAAACAGTGAAGAATTTAATCGTTCATAGAGAAGTTCATAAATTTTAAATCAGATGGTTTCTTTTAATCAAAGTTTTGATTTTTCTTATTCTTTGTTGTGTATTTGGTTTGATATTCTTGACAAGTCTTGATTCCTACCTTTTTTATTTGAAACTAAACTTGTTCTGTATATCATCTTAACAGATATGAGACCTTGGTGGGGACAATTGGGAAAAAATTTGCCAAAAAAAGAGACCGTGCCAATTATGAAGAAGATGAAAATGGAGACATAAAACCAATTAAAACAAGGAAGATGTTCTTAAAGCCCCAAGATTAAAACGGATGCCTTAAGATATGGCTCAGGGTTGCCTTGTGAGAATTAGCACATTTTGGAACTCATTCTGTTGGTTCCTCTATAGTTATTAATGCTGTAATGTTTATTTGTAAAGACATGTATAATTTTGGAAACATGCTGTTTTTGGAACAGATGTGTGATGGATGTTATACATCCTTTGCTTAATGGTATTCATCAAGAGTGGATTTTTAACCCTTGATCTTCAACTATACATAGGTATGTGGTTGCTTCCTAAAGAATTTTTTATCTCAGATATTTTTTAATATAGTTCTCCAGTCACTGACCTTGAATTGACTCATGTAAACTAATACCAGTGTTTAAATTGCCCTTATGTTTATAATCATGTCAAGTCAATTCATACATATATTTCGGAATCAAACGTCATGAGAATTTATTATATGTAAATTCATCAAGAACAAACATGCCTCTCTAGGCTGAAGTATTTCCATGCTACCAAGTCAATGTCAGTGTGTGGAATTATGTTTTTTTGTTTAAAGCCTTTAATTAATTAAGAAAAAAAATTGTTCTGTAATAAATACCTGTTTTCATGTACTTTTCTTTCTCTTATACTTTCAAATAATAATTTTAGTCTAATTCAGTATTGGAGCTTTTGTCCAATTAGTAACTTCTAAAAAACAGCCATTAATTTAGAATATGGTGATGTATTAGGTTGAACCATAAGAAATTGCCTTTTATGGGTCAAAAACAATTATCGATTTTTGATAGTTCAGCCCAGTAGAATTTACCACCAAGCAGACCATCTCCTAATCTGAACCTTATTCTAAGTAGTAAATACAGAAGCCCATGGAATTAAGTGTGTAGGTGTGTCTGTCCATCTGGAGATATGTACCTAGGACATCTAAGAAATACTGATTTCATCTAATTATGTTCCCAGCAATTAAATGAGGTGCATTTCTCCTCTTTCTCTGAATCTCCTTAGATTCAGATTACTCTGTGACCTCAGTTCTCTGGTGAGTTATGAAAAGGCTGTGACTTTGAAGTTAATCTGACTCTAGTTAATTGTGAAGGTGAGGACAGTGCACCTTCTGGCTCCCTACATCCTGGGGCAGAAGCTCGAAGTTTTTCACAGTGCTTCGCCGGCACCACAATCCATTGATTTATGGAATCCCTCATGATATTCTGCACAGCCTTACTTCCGATAGCTGAACCCATTTCCCAGTAGAAGAAGTGGAGCAGTGGGCTTGTGCCTCTGGAATTCACTGGTCTGAGCACATACCCCAACACCCAGGAGCGGTGGGTGTAATAGGATGGTGGAAGGGTCTACTGAAGATTCAGTCACAGCCCTAGGTGGGGTACAACACTCCATCTTACAAAATGTAATTTATGTTTTGAACCACTGACCACTCAGATGGGGCTGTTGCTCTCATCATGGTCAGAATGTATGGTCTGGAATCAACAGAGGCAGAGGGAGTGGCTCCTCTCACTCACAGTTTTGACCTCCATTGTTTGGAGATCTGGGTTCCCAAGGAAGGTGTGCTCCCACCAGGGAGGACAACAGTGGTCCCATTAAGACAGAAATTGAAACAATCTGGTCATTTTACCAGTAAATCAGTGGGCAAAGAAGTTTACTCTCCTGGCTGGTGCATGTGATCTTGGGCACAAAGGGACATTTGTGTTGTTCCTACACAATGGGTGATGAAGAAGGATGTCAAACCCAGAGCATTCTCCAGGGCATCTTTTTTAGCACTTCCATGTCCAATGACAAATTTTAATGGAAAACTACAACCTCAGAGGTGGGAACGATTTCAACCCTTTAGGCTATGAAGTCTTGGGTCACCCTAGAGGGTGTCAGCCCTGAGCAGTTGAGATGCTGGCTGAGGAAAGAGGAAACAGAGAGTGTGTAGGGAAAGAATGAAGGTTATTAACTTGTGACCCTTACAGCCTCGCGACCAATTACAGGAACAAGTTACAGAGCAGTTTCACATCTTTTCTTCCTTGGTGTGTGTGTGTACTAACTTCTCTCCCCTCCTTCCTCTTATTATTGTGTACATTTTTTTAAAGAGGGTTAACTTTGTTCTTAGCCTTGAGATAATAGAATATTCAGATGGGTCTATGACTAAAGTCCAGGTGTAACTGACAGGAGATAAGATGAATAGTGTGACTGTTTCCCAGAAACAGATACAATGTCTGCTGGGATTTTGGAGAATGAGTGAGAACATCTTTTGTACAAAGGATGTTTGCAATTTGTTAGGTAGAAATGGAGTTTTTCTTCTGGGAAGTTTAATCACGTTTAGAAGCGTGTGTGTGCGTGCGTGTGTTCATGTGCGCGTGTATGCTGAATGGCCCAAGGGACAGACTGTTGCAAATATTAACCTGTTGTTTCTCAGATTCAAACACTCTTCTATACTCAGCTTTTGATGCTGGGCTGGCACTAGGCAAACACCATTTCTCATTCGCCAGCTGCCTCCTTACTAGGATCAGCCAATGGAGCCCAGAAGGAGACAGCAAAGCTAGAGGGGGAAGAAAGGGCTTGGCCCTTCCTGTCTGCTTCCTCTTTGCTTCCTCTTCCTTTGCCCACCCCCCACCCCCCCCAAACAATACCTCTTCACCCCAACAAAGGCTGGCGTTCATTCAAGTCACAGTTGTTGATAACACTTGGTGCCCCTCAGATTTCTGCCTGGTACCCTGGCCCACAGGGCCCCCTACTCAGCTCAGAGACACTGGTTTTAACTGAGCAGCAGCGTTTTTAAGTTTCTTTTTTTTTTTAATGTGGACCATTTTTGAAGTCTTTATTGAATTTGTTACAATATTGCTTTTGTTTTATGTTTTGGTTTTTTGGCCTTGAGGCATGTGGGATCTCAGCTCCCCACTGGGGATCAAACCCGCACCCCCTGAACTGGAAGGCGAAGTCTTAACCACTGGACCACCAGGCAAGACCCTGAGCAGCAACTTCTTGTCAGAGGTCTTGAGTTTCAGCTCTCCAGGGCCCTCCAAGCTTCTAAAATTGAACAATTTCACCCTCTTCCCTAAGAGTGGCAGCTTCCTGCATGATAACCTTAAGCGTTGTCTTTTTGCCTTTTTAGCTTTTTAATACCCCGTTAACAATTGTTTGTATTAGATTTCCCCTGTTAAAGTAAGGGTGGCTTTTATCTCCTGACTAGGTTTTGACAGATACAGACTCATCCTAAAGCAGTAATACCTGAAATCATGGGCTTGGTACGGCTTGAAACCCTGCTTTTTCTAATCTGCATTCAAGTTTACAACTATTAAAGTAAGGACGTTCAACCCTTTCCACTTCCTGGAAGTTATCTCATGTAACCAGAAGTTAGCAGACCACTTTTTGGAGAACACTGCCCAGCACAGTAATGCCCATCGGCTTGGTTGCTGAGTCATTCATGTTCATCCCCTTAGTTGTCAAGCTACTTACTGTCCTCTAGGGCAGGAACTATATTTTACCTTTTTTTATTTACTCCTGCACTTAGCAAGGGATATGGCTCATATTAAAGGCTTTGATAAATGTTTCTTAAATGAATGGATTTGGGAACCAATTGGCCTACAGAGCATGTTTAAACCACACGGCTATGGAAGTAATGACCAACCAAATGAGAAAAAACAAAAACTTTCTTCTGAGCTTGCTGTATAGCTAGGGAGTCAGCCACCATCACTTGTGCCTTAGCAGAGACTCAGGCAGGCAGAGAGTGGGAAAGCTTTACAGTGGGAAAAAGGGAAGGGTTAGGCGTACCTTGATTGGAGGCTGTTGGCATGGGAAAGCTATAGGCGGCCAGCTAGCAGCAGGGTATCCTAAATCATTGTTTAGGGTCTCGTATTTTACTTTCTCCAGTTGATCCCAAATTGGAAATTGGGACAAAAATTAAGGAAGTTGTCAGTTATTAACCAAGTCCTGACCATTTGGGGCTGATTGTTACAAAGTTATTTTTTAGCTTCCTGGATTGTCCCTGGAGATAACCATCTGACTTCCTGCCAAGTCTGGCTTGTAGCAGGCTGGCTTCCTGAGTTGTTTATTACAAAGTTTGATTTCTTGGGCCGGTTGCTGCAGGTTATGAATCAAAATTCTGTTTTTGTATGTGGTCTGGCCATTGTCCATTTGTGTATTCAGTCTCACAATGCTCAGGTTTATTTCTAATGGTACTATAAAATACAACCACTTGATCATGTCTCTGAGGAAGCATGCACCCAACTTAAGAAGAGGATGCCACCAGTGGGATCAGGAATGTTTGCTCCAGCCATTAAGGGAGCTGCCTGTGCTGGAAGCAGACCCTTCAGCGGTTAATGCCACAGAGACAAAGCCACCAAATTAGGCGACTGAAATTTGTTGCCCTCCCAGATCTTGGGGAAGAAAACTGAATACCACTGGCTAATGGATACATAATTCAATTTAAAAGATAATCATCATTTCATGCATATACAACCAGCCATTCGCTGACATTCAAGTTGGTTGACGAACTTTATCAAAGTGGGCTATTTGGGGAGGGAGAGAAGATATAGCTATAATAGTAATTGCAAGAAAATCTCCAGAGAACTTCCAGTGTTTAATGTCTTTTATGAGGATACCAGTTTCTCCACTTGCCTGCGGAAACACTCTTACATTTTCCCAATCCTGGCTTCAGAGAACACACAGGTGCCTTATCATTTGAGTCCAAGGTGTGTTGGCAGCTTCTGAAAAGAGAGTCTGTGGTCTGACCTCCCCTCTCCCTGTAGGCATAGCCTTCCATAAGCAGTTTACTAAAATTATTTGGTGTCTCTGTAAGTTTTTATAGAGCTATAAGCCTCTCACTACATGGTAAGTTCTAATTTTAATTTTAATCATTATGAAAGTCATTAACACTTAAATGGACCCTGTTTAGCCCTCTTTGGACAAAGAAACTATTTACACAGAGAGGATACTACTTTCCAAGCCAGCAGCTCAATTTTATATCCTGGAGTTTCCTTCCAGCATATTTAGCTTGTTTTCCATGTGGCCCTGTGTTTTCACTTGCCCCAGGAAAAAAGATGCACTGGTTTCAGACATTCTTTGTAAAGTAGGAGTCCATGGACACGCTTGTACAAAATCACACTGTTCTCCTTAAGGCATATTTAATCTGGATGGTATCCCTTGCTAATTTCTCTTCCATCCGCATTGTCCGGTTGGGAGAAAAGCCTGTCTGCGCATGAGTAGCAGGGGTAATCGTGTGTTGCAAAATTGCAGCAGGATCAAACAAGACCATCCAGGTAATGAAGATGACAACCTGACAAATATTGGCAGACTATGATTCCCAGCGACTTGTCTTCCTCCTCTCCCACTCATGGCAGGCTCTCACACCCACGTCCCCGTCTGACCTCTGCTCTGACCATTGTCCCTGATGTCACTTTACCACATATGACACCCATGTCAAGTGGATCGGTCCTTGAACCTTTTCGCTGCTCCCACCTCAGATTCTCATTTAACCTCACTGGGGTGGCAACAACTTAAAAATGGAGAACAACAAGTGTGCTGTGTGAGCCATAGGCCAGATTCTGGAGTCCATGGTAACAGAAAACCTGAGCTACCTCAGGAGTATAAAGCACAAACCCACACTTGATCATCAGAAACCCTAGCAGGTATTTAACCAAGAAGGGAGCTGGTAATGGAGGACCCAGATGTTACCTGGAGGAAAATGAAGCAAGGTAGAAGCAGTTACTCATACCACTGCAATAGCCATGCGAAGATTTGTCATTAAATGTCAGCCATGTGCCGGGAATATTTCTGATATTACTCGATTGTTTGTTAAATGCTGAGTTCTGACACTCAGCCAGGCACTGACTTGTGGGCTGGAGATATCATTTATTGCCTCCATTTTATCCATGAAGAAACTGAGGTACAAAGACATTCTGTAACTCACCTGATGTCACACATCTTTTAAGTGATAGAGCAGTATATGAACCCAGATTTACTGAACTCAAAGCCCACACTCTTTCTCTCATGTCACACTGCAGGGGAAAGCAAAAGACTAGAATTGGGAAACAAGCATAAAATAACCTAGCCCCATAAGACCCTAATTTTTCCCAAACAGAATCTCACAGAATTATATTGTACTACCTGGTATATTTTTAATATTTCCTTTTTTCTAAATTTACTTTTTCCAGATGGTATGGGTTAAATTCACATTAATAATCTGTTTTCAATATAAACGATTAATTTCATAAATAGGGTATTCTCAATATTAGTGATCCCGTATTAAGGATGATTTCACATGTCAATCTATGCTAACAAAAAAATCGGAAAAGCAATTATTTGATGAGTGCTCAGTTGGAATATAACTGTGTCATCACATATTCACTTAGGTCATATTCTATGATATATTACCTAACTTCAAAGCAGGGATTATGCCTCACTGTTCTTTGGTTCCAAACCAAGTTCCTCATGTAGGGCTTTGTAAAGAAGTAGGTATTTAAAGATAATAGTGAGTTGAATGGAAAAAAAAATTTTTTTCTGTTTACCTAGCCTCACATAAATGTTTTTAGTGACTCTCTGTGAATTTATTTAATAAATATTGGCTCCTCAAAGATTTTGCATACTTCACTGTTTTGCAAGAAAATTCTATCTGCAGGCATATATTCACAAACTCAAAGTCTTTAGTTGAAGTTTCAAGAGTAATGGAGTAGAATTTCAGTACCTTCCCCAGGAGGTTAGAATTATAAAATTCTTAGTTTGGGATTTACTTCTCCCTTCTGATTTATTCCAGGCACCAGATTCTACTCTCTCTGTCAAACAGAAGATGCAAGGCATCTGAGGCTGATTCTTCCCAGAAATTAACTCCAGGGCCCACCCCAGCTGGTAAGATCTGGCTGGGGAAATTCCCAGGTAGAAAATTAAAAGCAACAAATGGCTTCTTCTGGCTGCCTATGGTAAAATAGGTAAATATGGTTTTAAAAAGCCAGAGAGATGAACTACAGAAGGAACTGTTTAGTTTTGTAGCAGAATTTAGAGGAAATGTTAGGGACAAGGGTGGTCTTTCTAGCAAGCAAAAGGTCCTCAAAGTAAGAAAATGCAAAGATCAAATCTGGAGTGTTGTCTATAAAATTTGGTCTTAGAATAATTTGCAGGTAAATCGTCAAAGTCAAGGATGCAGCTGTAGACATTTTCTGATTTTGAGATGTCAGATTTAAAGGTATGTCTCCTAGATCTTCTTTGTTATGTAAGAGAGATTCCAAGAATCTTAAGGGGGGCACTTTGTTATGCAGCAATACCTAATGAAAATACCAACATTTTTTTTTTTTCCTTGTGGGATTTTTTTTTTTAATTCAGACAGAAAGTCACAAAAATTATACTCATCCTCATCAGTTCACTCAGTCCCATGTAATTAATTTTCTTTTTTTCATCTTGATCTTTTGTTACCACTTTTATGAGTTCATCAGTTTTTCATTAGAGTTCTGAAAATGCTTATTCATTCAGTTCAGCAGTACAGTCAGTTACCAGAAACCTGTACTTGTCAGAGTCTTTTCCATGAATTTCTTGAAGATGAAACCCTTGTATAGGAACATATTTGCAAAATCATGAGAGTACACCCAGAACTATCTGTAAATGACAAAAGACTTAAAAATGACCATGGTTAAAGATTTGATGAAAGTTCATAATAATGCAGTTGACAAGAAAATTAGTTATTTCTGAGATATACATTTTAAAGTAATAACTAGGATTATTACTTATAACATTATATCAGAACATATAAGATTTTTAGAAATTTCATGTAATGTCTGAAACATTTATATTAACATATTTCCATACATATTTCCGTACAAATACAAATATAAGATTTTTAGAAATTTCATGTAATGTCTGAAACATTTATATTAACATATTTCCATACAAATAACCCAATGAAAGTTTAGTATTAGTTGTTTTGTTTGTTTTTTTATACTGCAGGTTCTTATTAGGCATCAATTTTATACACATCAGTGTATACATGTCAATCCCAATCGCCCAATTCAGCACACCACCATCCCCACCCCACCGCAGTTTTCCCCCCTTGGTGTCCATATGTCCATTCTCTACATCTGTGTCTCAACTTCTGCCCTACAAACTGGCTCATCTGTACCATTTTTCTAGGTTCCACATACATGCGTTAACATACGATATTTGTTTTTCTCTTTCTGACTTACTTCACTCTGTATGACAGTCTCTAGATCCATCCACGTCTCAACAAATGACTCAATTTCGTTCCTTTTTATGGCTGAGTAATATTCCATTGTATATATGTACCACACCTTCTTTATCCATTCGTCTGTTGATGGGCATTTAGGTTGCTTCCATGACCTGGCTATTGTAAATAGTGCTGCAATGAACATTCGGGTGCATGTGTCTTTTTGAATTACAGTTTTCTCTGGGTATATGCCCAGTAGTGGGATTGCTGGGTCATATGGTAATTCTATTTTTAGTTTTTTAAGGAACCTCCATATTGTTCTCCATAGTGGCTGTATCAATTTACATTCCCACCAACAGTGCAAGAGGTTTCCCTTTTCTCCACACCCTCTCCAGCATTTGTTGTTTGTAGATTTTCTGATGATGCCCATTCTAACAGGAGTGAGGTGATACTTCATTGTAGTTTTGATTTGCATTTCTCTAATAATTAGTGATGTTGAGCATCTTTTCATGTGCTTCGTGGCCGTCTGTATGTCTTCTTTGGAGAAATGTCTATTTAGGTCTTCTGCCCATTTTTGGATTGGGGTGTTTGTTTCTTTAATATTGAGCTGAATGAGCTGTTTATATATTTTGGAGATTAATCCTTTGTCCGTTGATTCATTTGCAAATATTTTCTCCCATTCTGAGGGTTGTCTTTTCGTCTTGTTTATGGTTTCCTTTGCTGTGCAAAAGCTTTGAAGTTTCATTAGGTCCCACTTGTTTATTTTTGTTTTTATTTCCATTACTCTAGAAGGTGGATCAAAAAAGATCTTGCTGTGATTTATGTCAAAGAGTGTTCTTCCTATGTTTTCCTCTAAGAGTTTTATAGTGTCCAGTCTTATATTTAGGTCTCTAATCCATTTTGAGTTTATTTTTGTGTATGGTGTTAGGGAGTATTCTAATTTCATTCTTTTCCATGTAGCTGTCCAGTTTTCCCAGCACCACTTATTGAAGAGACTGTCTTTTCTCCATTGTATATCTTTGCCTCCTTTGTCATAGATTAGTTGACCATAGGTGCGTGGGTTAATCTCTGGGCTTTCTATCTTGTTCCATTGATCTATGTTTCTGTTTTTGTGCCAGTACCATATTGTCTTGATTACTGTAGCTTTGTAGTATAGTCTGAAGTCAGGGAGTCTGATTCCTCCAGCTCCATTTTTTTCCCTCAAGACTGCTTTGGCTCTTCGGGGTCTTTTGTGTCTCCATACAAATTTTAAGATGATTTGTTCTAGCTCCGTAAAAAATGCCATTGGTAATTTGATAGGGATTGCATTGAATCTGTAGATTGCTTTGGGTAGTATACTCATTTTCACAATGTTGATTCTTCCAATCCACGAACATGGTATATCTCTCCATCTGTTGGTATCATCTTTAATTTCTTTCATCAGTGTCTTATAATTTTCTGCATACAGGTCTTTTGTCTCCCTAGGTAGGTTTATTCCTAGGTATTTTATTCTTTTTGTTGCAATGGTAAATGGGAGTGTTTCCATAATTTCTCTTTCAGATTTTTCATCATTAGTGTATAGGAATGCAAGAGATTTCTGTGCATTAATTTTGTATCCTGCAACTTTACCATATTCATTAATTAGCTCTAGCAGTTTTCTGGTGGCAGTTTTAGGATTCTCTATGTATAGTATCATGTCATCCGCAAACAGTGACAGTTTTACTTCTTCTTTTCCAATTTGTATTCCTTTTATTTCTTTTTCTTCTCTGATTGCCGTGGCTAGGACTTCCAGAACTATGTTGAATAATAGTGGTGAGAGTGGACATCCTTTTCTCATTCCTGATCTTAGAGGAAATGCTTTCAGTTTTTCACCACTGAGAATGATGTTTGCTGTGGGTTTGTCATATATGGCCTTTATTATGTTGAGGTAGGTTCCCTCTATGCCCACTTTCTGCAGAGTTTTTATCAGAAATGGGTGTTGAATTTTGTCAAAAGCTTTTTCTGCATCTATTGAGATGATCATATGGTTTTTATTCTTCAATTTGTTAATATTGTGTATCACATTGATTGATTTGCGTATATTGAAGAATCCTTGCATCCCTGGGATAAATCCCACTTGATCGCGGTGTATGATCCTTTTAATGTGTTGTTGGATTCTGTTTGCTAGTATTTTGTTGAGGATTTTTGCATCTATATTCATCAGTGATATTGGTCTGTAATTTTCTTTTTTTGTAGTGTCTTTGTCTGGTTTTGGTATCAGGGTGATGGTGGCCTCATAGAATGAGTTTGGGAGTGTTCCTTCCTCTGCAATTTTTTGGAAGAGTTTGAGAAGGATGGGTGTTAGCTCTTCTCTAAATGTTTGATAGAATTCACCTGTGAAGCCATCTGGTCCTGGACTTTTGTTTGTTGGAAGATTTTTAATCACAGTTTCAATTTCATTACTTGTGATTGGTCTGTTCATATTTTCTGTTTCTTCCTGGTCCAGTCTTGGAAGGTTATACCTTTCTAAGAATTTGTCCATTTCTTCCAGGTTGTCCATTTTATTGGCATAAAGTTGCTTGTAGTAGTCTCTTAGGGTGCTTTGTATTTCTGCGGTGTCTGTTGTAACTTCTCCTTTTTCATTTCTGATTTTATTGATTTGAGTCCTCTCCCTCTTTTTCTTGATGAGTCTGGCTAATGGCTTATCAATTTTGTTTTTCTTCTCAAAGAACCAACTTTTAGTTTTATTGATCTTTGCTATTGTTTTCTTTGTTTCTATTTCATTTATTTCTGCTCTGATCTTTATGATTTCTTTCCTTCTGCTAACTTTGGGTTTTGTTTGTTCTTCTTTCTCTAGTTTCTTTAGGTGTAAGGTTAGATTGTTTACTTGAGATTTTTCTTGTTTCTTTAGGTAGGCTTGTATAGCTATAAACTTCCCTCTTAGAACTGCTTTTGCTGCATCCCATAGGTTTTGGGTTGTCGTGTTTTCATTGTCATTTGTCTCTAGGTATTTTTTAATTTCCTCTTTGATTTCTTCAGTGATCTCTTGGTTATTTAGTAACGTATTGTTTAGCCTCCATGTGTTTGTCTTTTTTACGTTTTTTTCCCTGTAATTCATTTCTAATCTCATAGCGTTGTGGTCAGAAAAGATGCTTGATATGATTTCAATTTTCTTAAATTTACTGAGGCTTGATTTGTGACCCAAGATGTGATCTATCCTGGAGAATGTTCCGTGCGCACTTGAGAAGAACGTGTAATCTGCTGTTTTTGGATGGAATGTCCTATATATATCAATTAAATCTATCTGGTCTATTGTGTCATTTAAAGCTTGTGTTTCCTTATTTATTTTCATTTTGGATGATCTGTCCATTGGTGTAAGTGAGGTGTTAAAGTCCCCCACTATTATTGTGTTACTGTCGATTTCCTCTTTTATAGCTGTTAGCAGTTGCCTTATGTATTGAGGTGCTCCTATGTTGGGTGCATATATATTTATAATTGTTATATCTTCTTCTTGGATTGATCCCTTGATCATTATGTAGTGTCCTTCCTTGTCTCTTGTAACATTCTTTATTTTAAAGTCTATTTTGTCTGATATGAGTATTGCTACTCCAGCTTTCTTTTGATTTCCATTTGCATGGAATATCTTTTTCCATCCCCTCACTTTCAGTCTGTATGTGTCCCTAGGTCTAAAGTGGGTCTCTTGTAGACAGCATATATACGGGTCTTGTTTTTGTATCCATTCAGCCAGTCTATGTCTTTTGGTTGGGGCATTTAATCCATTCACGTTTAAGGTAATTATCGATATGTATGTTCCTATGACCATTTTCTTAATTGTTTTGGGTTTGTTTTTGTAGGTCCTTTTCTTCTCTTGTGTTTCCCACTTAGAGAAGTTCCTTTAGCATTTGTTGTAGAGCTGGTTTGGTGGTGCTGAATTCTCTTAGCTTTTGCTTGTCTGTAAAGCTTTTGATTTCTCCATCAAATCTAAATGAGATCCTTGCCGGGTAGAGTAATCTTGGTTGTAGGTTCTTCCCTTTCATCACTTTAAGTATATCATGCCACTCCCTTCTGGCTTGCAGAGTTTCTGCTGAGAAATCAGCTGTTAACCTTATGGGAGTTCCCTTGTATGTGATTTGTCGTTTTTCCCTTGCTGCTTTCAATAATTTTTCTTTGTCTTTAATTTTTGCCACTTTGATTACTATGTGTCTCGGCGTGTTTCTCCTTGGGTTTATTCTGTATGGGACTCTCTGCGCTTCCTGGACTTGGGTGGCTATTTCCTTTCCCATGTTAGGGAAGTTTTTGACTATAATCTCTTCAAATATTTTCTCTGGTCCTTTCTCTCTCTCTTCTCCTTCTGGGACTCCTATAATGCGAATGTTGTTGCGTTTAATGTTGTCCCAGAGGTCTCTTAGGCTGTCTTCATTTCTTTTCATTCTTTTTTCTTTAGTCTGTTCCGCAGCAGTGAATTCCACCATTCTGTCTTCCAGGTCACTTATCCGTTCTTCTGCCTCAGTTATTCTGCTATTGATTCCTTCTAGTGTAGTTTTCATTTCAGTTATTGTATTGGTCATCTCTGTTTGTTTGTTCTTTAATTCTTCTAGGTCTTCGTTAATCATTTCTTGCATCTTCTCGATCTTTGCCTCCATTCTTATTCCGAGGTCCTGGATCATCTTCACTATCATTATTCTGAATTCTTTTTCTGGAAGGTTGCCTATCTCCACTTCATTTAGTTGTTTTTCTGGGGTTTTTTCTTGTTCCTTCATCTGGTACATAGCCCTCTGCCTTTTCATCTTCTCTGTCTTTCTGTAACTGTGGTTTTTGGTCCACAAAACCTGCAGGATTTGTAGTTTTTCTTGCTGCAGGATTGTAGGCTGCAGGATTGTAGTTTTTCTTGCCTCTGCTGTCTGCCCTCTGGTGGTTGAGGCTATCTCTGAAAATACCAACTTTAAAATGTTTGCCAATCTTATCTGTACGAGGTGTGGCACTTTGTTTCTCTCATCTGCATTTCCCCGGCTGCTAGTGAGTTCGGGAATCTTTTTTTTTAATTATTTATTATTTATTTATTTAGGCTGCTCCGGGTTTTAGTTGTGGCACGCAGGATCTTTAATTGCGGCATGCGGGCTCTTACTTGCGGCATGTATGCAGGATCTAGTTCCCCGACCAGGAATCGAACCCGGGCCCCCTGCATTGGGAGCACGGAGTCTTACCCACTGCACCACCAGGGAAGTCCCGGGAATCTTTTTTTTTTTTAATTGAAGTACAGTTGATTTACAACGTTGTGTTAGTTTCAGGTGTAGAGAAAAGTGATTCAATTATATATATTTTATATATATCAATATATATATTCTTTCTTATATTCTTTTTCATTATAGGTTATTACAAGATATTGAATGTAGTTCCCTGTGCTATACGGTAGGTTCTTGTTGTTTATCTGTTTTATATATAGTAGTATGCATCTGCTAATCCCTAACTCCTAATTTATCCTTCCCCCCCACCCCTTTCCCCTTTGGTAGCCATAAGTATTTTTCCTATGTCTGTGAGTCTATTTCTGTTTTGTAAATAAGTTCATTTGTATTGTTTTTTTAGATTCCACATGTAAGTGTTATCATATGTTATTTGTCTTTCTCTGTCTGACTTACTTCACTTCGTATGATAATCTCTAGGTCAGCGGTCCCAAACCTTTTTGGTACCAGGGACTGGTTTCGTGGAAGACAGTTTTTCCAGGGATGGGAGGGGGGGTGGTTCAGGCAGTAATACAAGCGATGGTTCAGGCAGTAATGCGAGTGATCGGGAACGATGGGGAGCAGATGAAGCTTCGCTCGCTCACCCTCTGCTCACCTCCTGCTGTGTGGCCCTGTTCCTAACAGGCTGCAGACCAGTACCGGTCCTCGGCCTAGGGGTTGGGGACCCCTGCTCTAGGTCCGTCCATGTTGCTGCAAATGGCATTAGTTCATTCTTTTTTATGGCTGGGTAGTATTCTGTTGTATATATGTACCACATCTTCTTTATCCATTCATTTGTCGATGGACATTTAGGTTGCTTCTATATCTTGGCTATTGTAAATAGCGCTGCTATACATGCATTGGGGTGCATGTATCTTTTCAAATTAGAGTTTTCATGTTTTCTGGATATATGCCCAGGAGTGGGATTGCTGAATGGTATGGTAACTCTATTTTTAGTTTTTTAAGGAACCTCCACACTGTTCTCAATAGTGGCTGCACCAATTTACATTCCCACCAACAGGTGAGAGGGTTGGGAATCTTTTCTTGAATCCCTGTGAATACCTCCTACCGCTGTAAATTGGATAATAAGGTTTGGAAAGGGAAAAAACATGTTTCTCCGAATTAGCCAGGAGAAATCAACTCTGTGGGATAAACTGCAGTGCAGATATTGCTGGAGAGAAATTTGAAGGGAAGCAAATAATCCCAGAATGTTAGGTTGCTGGCTGGCCAGTTATTACGCAAGATGGTAGTTATTGCACAAGATGGTGGTAAGACTGTAGCTGATTTCAGAACTGTTCAACAGATTATGGCCTCTATGCCCTTGATTCTGGGAAAGCTGGCATCTGGATTTTTAGACATTACAATCCATATGGCCAAATGTACAATTCTGAGGTGGCTTCTATCCTCTGTAGCAAAAGTAGCAGAAGCCCTAGAGCTTCCAGCAGGAATCGAGTAGGAAACCACTGGGCCAGAAGGCTCGCTGGTGAAAGAAAGTGAGGCTGAAACATCTGTCCTCATGATGAGGCAGAGACAGCTGGGTGGCGGCAGAGGGTTTCAAAACACCCTACAGCACCCATGGATTGGCAGTCAGTAATTTTCAAATCAGAAACTATGTTTCCAAGTGTTTATACCTGGGAGCAGAAGAGCAAAACTAAGAAATGCCTGAAGTCTCCCTGAGCTTACTTCTCCCAGATGAAGAGATTACAAAAAATGAGAAAGACACGAAATAGATGCCAGTGATTCCAAAGGTGTGAGGAAGTAATAATTATGAAGCTAAGAAAAGCCGTCTCGTGAATGTGAATTATGCGTGTTGGAAGCTTATTGGCTTTAATACTTAAAAGTGTTAGAATTAGTACTGTCTGATTCCAAAAATTCTAATTCGTATTAAATCAACTCTGAATGTAAAAAATCGAATATAAATTCACTCTTCATTTCCTTGATGAGGAATAAATACTTTCTTCCTTAGGAAGAAAATGAAAAGGTGGAGGAAGTATGGAAAGCTCTTTTTTCACTGAACTTCCCTGAGAAGGGGCCAAGGAAGAGATTGGCTTCAAGCTGAAGATTTTAAAAGTAACTCTTTTAAAAGGTCAGGTCATTTTATATGTCCCTTTTATTTTGACACTCTGTCAACTGGTAAAAGGAATTTCTGTTTTTAGTCAACATTGAGGTATAATGTGTATGTGATAAGATGCACCCATTTTAAATCTATGGTTTGATGACTTTTGACAAAAGTATTCACCTGGGTAACCATCACCACAATGGAGATGTAGACTGCTTCCATCCATCCTAGAAATTCCCTCATTCCTCCCTGTGGTCAATTCCTGATCTCCTGTCTTAGGCAACCACTGATCTGTTTCTGCCACATTATGTTAGTTTTGCTTGTTCTAAAATTTCATATAAATGTAATCTTATAGTACATTTTTTTTTGTACCCAGTTTCTTTTGCTCAGCATAATGTTTTGAGATTTATCCACGTTGTTTGCATGTTTCCTGCACTTCCAAAATAAACTGCTTGCACTTGAACCCTCATCTCAGGGTCTGCTTCTGGGGGAACCCAAATTGAGACAGCAACTCTGAGTCAGACTTTGGAACAATTGTTATTGTCAATATAAGGGTAGATTGGCAGGCAGACAGATAGATGATAGATAGATAGATAGATAGATAGATAGATAGATAGATAGATAGATAATACATAAAATCAAGAAAAGAATGATTGGAAAGGAGAAGGATCACAGACTTTTATCTAGAAAATCTGTATTGATTACATTCATATTTCTTACTGAATGTTTAAAAATGGCAAATTTCTTTCAAAGATTTTTATTGTGGAATTTCAAATCTATACAAAAGTAGACTGAATAGTATCATAAGTTTCCATGTACCCATTTTCCAGCTTCAACAACTTACTTACAGCCATCTTGTTACATTTATACTTCCATCCACTTACCCCACTCTGTATTATTTTGAATGAAATATCACGTCATACCATTTCATCTGAAAATATTTTAGTATATATGTCTAAAAGATAAGGGCTCTTAAAATAACTATTATCACATGTAAAGTAACAATTTCTTAATATCATAAAATATCCAATTCAACTATCTAACAAATGTCATATTTTTTTTTTACAGTTTGCTTAAATCAAGATCCAAATAAGTTCTCCACATAATCACTCATTGATATTTCTTTTAAGTCTCTTTTAATCTACAGTTTCCCTACTCCATCTCACTCTTTTTCTTGCACTGCATTTATTAAATAATTACTTGATATATTTTAATTTACTAAGATTTGGCTAAAACTAATGCAAATTACATTTTTGCTTCCTTTGAGTCATGCAGTTTATAACCCAGTGTTAGTCCAGTTCTTTACCATGATTTCTTCTTTTCTGCAGACTAATGTTGGAAACTTTTATTTATATTTTGGAAGGCATTCTCAAAATGTAAATGCTTGGAGGCTGTGGAAACAGCCATATGTATATGAAAGTAAAATCAGGAGCTCTCAGAAGCTAGATAAGTAAAGAGAATGAGAAAGCCAGCAATAAATGCCAAATTACTTTTTAAATCTTGAAATCAATCATGTCACTTTCTCTACTTAAAATGTTTCTATGGTTTTCCACCACACTGGGAATAAATTCAAAACTCCTTACCCTGGCCCTGTGTGGTTCAGACCTGCCTTTGTAATCTCACCTTATTAGCTCTCAGTCTCTTATGACCATACAATCAGACGGCCTTCTCTCCAAACCTCTCGCCTCAGTAGGGTTTGTGCACTTGCTTTGTTCTCTGTCTCTGTAGTGCTTGTTCCTGAGTGTAAACAAGTCTGCCCAAGATGGAGGACTAAACAGATACAGACTACGCCCCAAGTTTAAAAACATATAGCGAAACCTGAAAACAAAAGACAAAATGTTCCCGTGGCCACCAGGGGAACTTAGCCCCAGTAACAAGCAGAAATCAAAACCATGTGGCCTGGGAATGCAAAATGGTACAGCCACTTTGGAAAACAATTTGGCGGTTTCTTACAAAACTAAAATACATTCTTACCGTCTGATCCAGCAATCACGCTCCTTGGTATTTACCCAAGGGTGTTGAAAATATGTCCACACAAAAACCTGCACACGGATGTTTACAGCAGCTTTATTCATAATTCCCCAAACTTGGCAGCAACCAAGATGTCCTTCAGTAGGTGAAGGGATAAATAAACTGGTCCATCCAGGCAATGGAATGTTATTCAGTGCTAAGAAGAAATGAGCTATCAAGCCATGAAAAGATAGGGAGGAAACGTAAATGTACGTTACTGTGTGAAAGAAATCAATCTGAAAAGGCTACATACTGGATGATTCCAACTCTGTGACATTCTGGGAAAGGCAAAACTATGGAGACAGTCAAAAGATCAGTGGTTGGGCTTCCCTGGTGGCGCAGTGGTTGAGAGTCTGCCTGCCAATGCAGGGGACACGGGTTCGAGCCCTGGTCTGGGAAGATCCCACATGCCGCGGAGCGGCTAGGCCCGTGAGCCACAACTACTGAGCCTGCGCGTCTGGAGCATGTGCTCCGCAACAAGAGAGGCCACGACAGTGAGAGGCCCGCGCACCGCGATGAAGAGTGGCCCCCACTTGCCACAACTAGAGAAAGCCCTCGCACAGAAACGAAGACCCAACACAGCCAAAAATAATTAATTAATTAATTAATTAAAAAAAAAAAAAGATCAGTGGTTGCCAGGGGAGGGAGGAAGGGTGGATGAATAGGCAGGGCACAGTGGATTTTTAGGGCCGTGAAACTATCTGTACGATACTACAGTGGTGGATACATGTCATTACACATTTATCCAAACCTGTAGAATGTATGACATCAGTAAGACCTGAGGCAAATTCTGTACTTTGGGTGATTATGACGTGTCAATGTAGGTTCATCATTTGTAACAAATGTACCACTGTGGTGGGGGATATGGATAGTGGGGGAGCCTGTGTATGTGTGGGGACAGTGGTTATATTACAGATCTCTGTACTCTCCCCTGAACTTTGCTGTGAACCTAAAACTTCTTTCTAAAAAATTGTCTTAAAAAAAAAAAAGAAAACAGCTGTGTAACTCATGTGAGGCTGTCCATAAGATAAATCCTTTGGGAACTACACCTTGAACTCATGCTTAGAAATGGAATCACTCGTGATGATAGCTCATTTGAGCATAGAACTCTGGATTGAAATTCATTTTCAGAAACCCAGAGATCAAGAGCTATTATTCTTCACAGACCCTCCCTGAAAACAGTATTAAAGAATGGAACTAGGAAAATAAAGACAAAGGTTGTGTCATGTAAGAAGAATTAGTGAGGACAGAAATCAGCAAAAATTGATTGGACAGTCTACGTGTGCATTGATTGTAAGTTGTGTAATTATTTAAAAATTTTAAATATGCATTGATTGTAAATAGTCTAATTATCTGGTTTAAAAAATAACACCAGGGGCTTCCCTGGTGGCACAGTGGTTAAGAATCCACCTGCCAATGCAGGGGACACGGGTTCAATCCCTGGTCCAGGAAGATGCCACATGCCGCGGAGCAACTAAGCCCGTGCGCCACAACTACTGAGCCTGCGCTCTAGAGCCCGCAAGCGACAACTACTAAGCAAATGTGCCACAACTACTGAAGCCCGCACACCTAGAGCCCGTGCTCAGCAACAAGAGAAGCCACGGCAATGAGAAGCCCGCGCACTGCAACGAAGAGTAGCCCCTGCTCGCCGTAACGAGAGAAAACCCGCACGCAGCAACAAAGACCCAATGCAGCCAAAAATAAATAAATAAATTTATTTAAAAAAAAAAAAAAAAACCCTTAAGTGTACCTGTTAAAATTTTGACTAACCACCAAAGGAATTGAAGTAAAATATGGTCAAGTTAAAAAAAGGAGGCCAAAAATAAAAGACAGAAAAAGAGGGGGAAAAAAGAAATAAAAAGCACATGGTATTGGCATAAGATAGACAAATATATCAATGGAACAGAGGAGAATCCAGAAATAGACCCATATCTATATGACCAGTAAATTTTTTACAAAGCATGACAGCAACTCAGTGGGGTAGGTAAAGTCTTTTCAACAAATGGTTCAGGAACACCTGGATGTCTATATGGAAAAAAGGGAACCTTGATCTCTACTCCCACCAGCGTGGGCTACACAGCTCTATTCATTTCTCAAAACTCTTTGAGCCATGTGCTTAAGGGGTGTGTGTGTGTGTGTGTGTGTGTGTGTGTGTGTGTGTGTTTCTCATACATGAAATAATACTCAATTTAAAAAATCTCTGTTTGAAATGATTATGTCCACTAATTCCTCTCAACCTCTGCTCTTAGCCTAAATGTTACCTCCTCAGAGAGGTCCTCCATTACCACTCTAGACCTTCAGTCCCTTCAGCATTGTACTGACTTCAACCTGAAAAAGATAGAATGTTATCCAGCCAAGATTCCTCATCCCCCTGCTCTACAACCAACCTCCATCCCCCACCCCCCCGCTTACCCTCTCTTCTTTTTTTTGTTGCTCCCCTTCCCCTATATGTTTGCCCCATTCCCTCCCACCACCTCCAGCCTTTGCTCCACCCATCATCTCCTTGCTTTCCCATCCCAGTCTCCTCATCTTCTTCCCCTAGAAATGCTTTCCAGGCTGCCTCCTCCAAGATGTTGAGGATCACAAAGTAAGAGATAATAACAACACACCTGGTTGTTAGTTTGGACTTTGAAACCCCAAACTTGCCCTGCCTTCTGGGTGTCCTATCAGAGTCTCTGTGGTTATTCGGTACCTGTTCAGGATCCAGAATCATTTCTGGTGCCCCTAGAACCGAAGGCTTCGCCAGGGAAGTAGAATTGAAGCTGGATTACTACCTTTTGTTCTCTAATTGCTACTTGCTCATCCCCTTGGGTCTGATGCTAACTCTGTCTTTGCAAGGTACATATTTTAAGGAGGGGTGATAGAAACTGTCCTTGGAGATCATAAAGCTCAGCAAGGCTGACATGCACAGTTGCACAGGTTGTGCATTTCACAACACATCCTGCTAAGGCGGTAAGAGGGACCTGAAACCCAGCCTTCACTCCCCTTAACAAACCATACGTCCCTGGGACTGTATCTGTCTAGTGGACAATTAGTAAAATTGTGTACTAATTTGCAAAAGGTACTAAAGAGTCTAGCATCCACCCTGAAACCTAGCCTGGGGAAGACAGGAAGGGAACTGACTTTGGCTGAATTCAGAAGCCCTGCAGCCATTCAGGGCCCTGATTTACAGGCTTTTCTGAGAAGGTATGAAAGAAGCCGCCTAAAGGCATGAGCCAGTTTTCAATGAGGCCTGTTACCTGATGTTCAGCAAGTTACATGATGTAAAATCAGCCACAACCCCTGCCCGACAATTTCCATCCATCCACTCAGCTTTGGCTAGAGAGGCCCTTGCTCCCTCATGGGCCTCTGCCACCTGGCCTGTCCCCAGGTGTTTCAAAATCAATTACCAGACCAAACTGATTCTGCAATTTGTCACCTCGAGCCAGAACACAGGTTCCTCCTTGTGGCCCAGGGCCTGCAGGCCTGGGTGCTAAGGCCCCACATTGGGGCTGACTTTACAATCAGCCCTGAGCAGAGCCAAGCGTCCCCCACAGGTGTCAGATGGGGATGGTGGTCACTTCTCAAGAGTCTAGGAGCAGCAGACATCTGAGTTAGAGTTGAGCAGCCTGAAACATCAAGCAGTTATTCAGGAGAGGGCTGTTATCCTTCTTACACCTCCTGGGGCTGATTGTCAAGGGTTTCATCCTCTACTGGAATCTTTTCAGAAGAGCCAGTGGTAATTGGCTTGGTGGTCGGAGCCCTGGTGGGAAACAGCTAAAATCAGGAACCCCTTGTCATAGGTCAGTAGAGCTCCCTGTGCACACAAAAGTAATAGCAATGACCACACGTTAACCTCAGACTCTTCAGTCGCTGCATGTTTGTCTTCCTCATTATACTGTCAATTCCCAAGAGAGCAGGGATCCATCTGTCTTTTTCCCAGATGTACCTGGAACAGCGTGGGAACTCAGGAAAAACTTGTTGAGCAGGAGAAGGAGTTGGTAATGCAGTAGGTGAGAGATGAAAGCGAAAACCTAAGGTTTAGGGTTGAGGCAGAACTCCCTCCTTTTAACGGTGTAGGACGGATGGGTAAAGCGGACAGCCACGATCTGGCTTGACATTCACACCCCAGGGAAGATCAGAAAAGGCAGAGTGGCCAGGAGTCACAGAGCAGAAACATTTCGCCTCCAGTTGGGGTGTGCAGGATATAAAATGTATGAAACACTCTTTCCCTTAGAGTCTACTTTTTCTGGCATTGGTATAGCTATGCCAACATTTTTTTGATTAGTATTTGCATGGTATAATTAATCTTCTTACCTACAATCTTAGGATGTTTCTCTTGTTGACACCCTCTAGTTTCAATGTCCTTGTGGACGTTGACTATCAGCCTTCTGAGGGTCAGTGAGTTCTGGGAGGGCAGGGGCTGTCTTCTTTGCTTTGGACCCACCCCACCCTCCCATAGCTTCTCACCCAGTGCAGTTGCTTCATGGTCTACCAAAGTGGGGTTGTCTCCCATCTCTCAACAAGGTAGGAATTTCACTCTTAATGAACAGTGAAGCAGAAGCCACAGGACACCAAGACACAGAGATGGGTCACATCTTCCACTTTCCCTTTACTGCATAAAAATCACAATGCCATGTATTACCTGCTCAGCTTCCAGCCTCTGCCTCCTTGTGCTTTTCTTCACCTGACCATTCACAGCTGTCCTGAGAGGGGGAATTTCCTGTCCCTTTGTATCATTTCACTCAGGACAGAAATGAAAGACCTATGATGACACTGAATTAGTGTTCTCTTACCTTATTTGAAACATTGAGGAACCACCTTCTTCCCAATTTTGCATAGAAATATAAATGTCAAGTGTAATTTTCAAGCAGGAGTTTTTGTTGACAATTTAAACACTGTGTAATTATAAGAAAGAACACTTCAACGAAGGACACTGACACAGTACTTAAGTCTTCCCTCTAGCTGCAAATAGACCAGAAGCATGTGGGCCTTGGTGTAGCTCACAAAGGAAACTTGTTATATGGTAGCATCTCATGGTCTTTCTAGGGGAGAGACTCATTGACAGCTTCCAATGGACTTCAATAAAGCTTGGCACATAGTAGGTGCCAGGGGATGCCTTGGAATGAATGAAGGATGATTGCTTCTCCTCAGGGGCCTAATCTTCCCATTTCTCTTGATTACAACAGGTCCGTTGACTGGATGGATGGACCATACACTCTGTAAGATCATTAGCGGCACCCAATGTAAGTAAGAGCAAATCTCCCATCCCCTTCCGAGCTCCTCACCCATTAACACACAACTCTCTACACTAGGAACAATCAAAACATCCCATCAGCCTGACATAAATGGCTCTGAAGCCATGTAGCTTATCTATGAAATCCTGACTTTAGGAAGAGCAAGTGAACATTCATCTAGGATGAAAAAAAATAGTTTTCTTTGCCCTCCCACTTCCTTTGGCCTCTCACCTTCTTTCAATGAGAGATGATGCTTGTTTAGGTCTTTCCTCGTGGCTAAGCCAGAGCTTTGACTGAGTCATTGGAATAGCCTCAGCCAGCTGTGGGAGAAGCTATCTGGAACTTCTAAACCAAGCCACTGTCATCATCAAGGTGGATGGCAAATCAGTTTCGTCCTTTGCACTAGTTCCCATCAACTGGTAGTGGCCGCATGGAGCACAGTTCTGGAGAAGGCAACTGAGGCCTTATCTAAGGCTTGGTGGAAAAGAATTTCTGATTGCTCATCAATCCCTACCTTGGTTATTATTATGAAAAAGTCACCCAAAACTTGGAAATAAGGCACAACGACATCTGTGATCTTTCTAGTATCAGGCCAGAGCATTGTCTAAAAGCCCTCTAAGAACCACCTGACCCTCCAAGGAAATGTGAACTTACATATTGACAAGGGACCCAGCTCTGCAAGGGTAGATAGTAACTTGGAAAAAACTTGGAGGGTGCAAATTACAATATTTTTATGCAGTAGAGATGCAGATGATTTCTGATCAGCAGAGAATATAGACCCAAACAGTATGAACATATTGTTTGTAGAACCTTAACCAGTCTTGCAGTTTTGTATTGCATTTAGCAATCTAATTCTAGCATCCTTCTATTATTTTAAGAGCGCTATATTTTATATATCAGTTCTCATATCCTCTCTGAAGCCAGCTCTGCCATCCCACTGGTTCTCTCATTATGAGTTAAATAAAACTTTGGTGCATGCTCACTCTGCATTTGTTTGAGATTTTAATATTTTCTGAAACTTATTCCTTAACAGTATGGAAGGAGGAGGGAGGTGGCATGGAAGTTGTGAGCTTTTTGCTTGTGGCCTGGAGTCCAGAGGAAGAGAGGGCTTTGAGGATGTTGCCTACACAGGCTTCTGTTCTGCAGTTCATCCCAGGCTCTCCATCTGCCAGGGACCCAGCTCTGTAGGTAGAGACACACATTTGTGTATTCAGTTGCCTGCTTGGGTCACCCAGTTATCTAGTGATGAGAGAGATCATGTTGCCTTTCAATATTAGAGGAGATTTTGGAGACCTAATGAAACCCCATCAACCTTATGCAAGGAAATGATGTGTCACCTCAAGCCCAGCTCAAAGAAGTGAGCTTGAATAAAACTTCATTTGGTCCAAAGCCTTCTCCACATCACAACATCTTTCCTAATGCTCTCATGTTCCAGCTTCCCTCCCATCAGTACCACAGCACCCTATAATTAGCAATATGGAGTAATAATAACTAATGCTTATTGTATGCATAATATTTACCAGGTAAATTCTAAGTACTTAATATAACTTAAGTCATTTAATATTATAACCACTCTATAAGATAGGCACCATTAATTATCATCCTCTCCATTTACAGATGAAGGTACTGGAGCACTAGAAAAATAAAGTAACTTCCCCCCAAGATCTCATAGCTCATCAGTGGCAGAACTGAGATTTGAACCTTGGAAGAATTTATGCTATAACCACTTCACAATAGGCTCCTTTCACAAATTAGAAGTTGCACAAATTCAACTTAAAAAGCTCAACTCTTGGGATGATGAAAAAGTTCCAGAGATGGATAGTGGTTATAGTTGCATAGCATTGTGAATGTACTTTTTACACCACTGCATTACATACTTAGAAGTGGTTAAAATGATAAATTCGTATGGTATGTATATTTTACCACAATTTTTAAAGAACTCAGTTCTACTACATACTAGCTGTGTGACTTTGGGCAAATTAACCTTCTAAGTCTGATTTCTTATCTAAAAAGGGAGATGATAACAGTACGTGCGTCGTGGGGTTGCTGTAAGGATCGAATTGGTTAATTCAAGTAAATTGCTCAGCAGAGTTCCTGGCACATAGGAAGACAGAAATGATTGTTAGCTTAACAAATAAATAAATAAATAAATAAAGGCAGTAAAGATTCTTATCAGGAAGAACACGAGGTGTGAGCTTCATTGTTTGTCCATGAAAGACTACCTTGTACTCTTGTGGGAGGAAGAAGCATTAGCCAATCAATCATCAGCCGTCCCACCATCCAGCCTCAACCTAGAAAGGACACACCAAGGTAACCTCATCTCCACAGCAAATGTGCTCAGATACAAAGAAGAAAAAACCAACTACTATTATCCTATGTTTGGGGGCCCTTATTAACTGCTAGGCACCAGCTAAACCCTTTGCATTATCATCCTATTATCATGGTAACTGTATGAAATCAGCATTATCACCTGCATTAGAGGAAAAAGAAGAAAATCCCTAACATGCAGAGAAGTTAAACAGCTTGCTTAAGGTCACCCAGCTGCTGAACAACAGACCCAAGATTTGAAACCAAGTCTACGCATCTTAGTCAGTTCTGACTGTTATAATAACAAATCACCATGCATGAAATGGCTTCAACAACAAACATTTATTTCTCACAGTTCTGGAGTGTGGCAAGTCCAAGATCAATGTGCCAGCAGATATGGTGTCTGGAGAAGACCCACTTCCTGGTTTTCAGATGGCCATCTTGTGGCAGAGAGAGAGAAAAGCAAGCTCTCTCCTTTCTCTTCTTCTAAGGGCACTAATCCCATCATGAGGGCTCTACCCTCATGAACTAATTACCTCCCAAAAGTTCCACTCCTAATACCGTCACATTGTGGGGTAGGTTTTCAACATATGAATTTGGAGGGCATGCATTCAGTTCATAACACTCTCTAAAAATAATTCCAAAATACCCATATTATACCACCATGCTGCTTTGCTACCAAGAGTGTGACATGTTTGGAGCAATATTAACCAGAATTCAAAACACAAAACAAAACGAATCACTGTGCAGGAGGAGGAGAGAGTTCTCCTTTGACCTTAAAATGGGAGAGACTAGTAGAGTCTCCCCAGTTCTTCTTATAAGCTTCCCTGGAAAAGTGTTCCCTCAAACACCAGTCTCCCTTTCCTCTCCCAACATGCCCAGGTCAAATCTTAGTCTCACCCCTTACATTATAGCCTGAAGCCTTCCGTCCAGGGGAGGCCACCTAATGACTTGGGATTATGAAGTTGTTTCTCAGTAGAAACCAAAAAAGAAGAGATGGGAATCCAGGGCCTGCCTGGGTCCCCATGCTACTGCGTCCCTGCAGGTGAGGCAGAGTCCTAGACAGAGCGAGAGGAGGAGCGGGCTTTTGGGATGGTACACAAGGAGAAATGCACACTCTATCCCTCTTTGTAGAGGGTGCATCCTTCTTGGAGCCATTCGCCCTGAGGACCCATGAAAATATGGGACTGTGTTTTGGGAGTGGGCCTTTGAAAACACTGTGGCGATGAGGAGGAGGAAGAGGAGGAGATAATTAAAATACTTGTGGCTGTAAGCAATGGAAACTGAGTTCTGACTCTTTGAACAAAATGGGAGTTGTTTATATATATATATATGAGATTCACTTAATCAAGGCAAGTCTGGAAGACTAGGTTTGAAAAATAGAATTGATGGGACCAAGTGCCTCCAAAGGGTCAAGAAACAGGAAACGCAACGACTGTCATTTGTGGGAGACTGCCATCATCACTCTTCATATCCCTCAATCGACATTCCATATCCTAGGAAGGTCATACATTTGTTCACGATGCCCAAGTCCTAAAGGTTAAGATTCTGGGAGAGGCAGGCTTTAGATCTCTGGCTTCCATAGTTGGAGGAAAAGCATTGCTTTCCACCAAGATCTCACACCTGGGGAATGACTTCCAAATAGGAAGGTAAGTGGATGCTGAACCACACAACGTCCCCCTTACCCCCACTCCTGCCAAAAAATTCCAGCCATTGCAATAGCAATGACATGTATTAATATCAGTAGCCCTTTTAGGATTTTTTCCAGTCCCAGTTTGCTTGAATACCATGAATATTCAAGATGAAAATGTAACTTTTGTGTTCATCAATGAAAATGTCTTGCACAAACATTTGTCTTACCTAAAAATCATACCCAGTCTAAAAAAATAGCATGTTTCCAGTTAAGACCTTCTCTATATGGAATTAGTTCATCTTGGATAGTTAGGAGAGAGAGCACAGGACAAAGTCAAAGAAAGAGGTTACATGATATCCAGCGGTGAATCATTACCTATTATCAAAATAGGAGGAAGAACAGAAAGTAGAGCTAAACAAAATTATCTCTCTGGTAAAATTCCCAGGGCAATTACCTGGTGGCCAGAACACTCTCACGTGGATGGAATAACCTGAGAAGAACAAATAATTTAGAACAAAAGTTTTGAGTTTCTTTGTTGATCTTCCTGCTTCCCATGGTAAGCTGGGATTCTCACTTTCGTCATCTTCATGTTTTGCAATATGGTAAGTAAGTTTTGTGATGATCCAGGACAGGGTGTCTTACCACACTAGACGCACTGTACCTACCACTGTTCTTCTAGCCAAGTGTGATTTCAGTAGTCTAGAATTGCCAGTGATCAGCTGAAATCTTTGATTTCCATCATGGGCCTCAGCAAGGATTTTGTGTCACCTTTTTCCAGAGGGACCATGCTCGCAGACTTTGGGGATAAAACCCCAAAGGAAATTTTAACAGAAAAATTGCTTTTCTATGGAAGAGGGCCACTAAACAGTAATATCACCCACCCTAACCTCCTTCATTTTTTTCTTTAGTCTCGGCTTTCTTCCTCTCCTAGGATATTGTGGCATTGCCTATTTTCTCCATCAAGCATTATTTTACTTCTCATTCTTCACTGAATCCTTCCCTAGAGTGTATATTTGTCAGAAATTAATTCTGTTGCAAAAGATGGAAACCCAACTCAAAATAGTTTAAAGGAAATGTATCTGCTCACACAATTTGGAAATCAGTCCAAACAGTAGATCAGCAGGTATAGCTAGATCAAGGGACTCAAACTATGTCATCAAACTTTGGTTTTTCCTCATCATTCTGGCCCACTTTCCTCTATCCTGGCTTCATTCTCTACCAGGCTCTCCTCTTTGTGAGCTCTAGAGGCTTCAGTTTAACATGGACATTACAGTGGAAAAGGATATCCTTTTTCTCCCAGAGCCCATTAGCAATCCTCCCACCATCGGGAGCCATGACTGGTTCTTCCTGGGTCATGTGCCCCCTTGCCCCGAACAAGTCACTGGAGCCAAGGGTATGAGTTGATTGGCCAGCCTGGGTCACATGCCCACCCCTATGATGGGGATGTAGAGTCCATTGAATGACAGTCTCACTAAAATCCTCCCCCAAAGGAATGCTGGGCAGGCAAGAGTAAGCAACTTCAGACTACAAACATATCTTCAACCTTTACATTAGTTCCCAAACTCTCTCCCTTCCTTTTGCTTCTTATTTCTTGCTGTGGAATTCTGAGTTGGGTATTAAGCTGAGACTCTGAAACACCCACCTGGTCCTGCCATGGACACCACTACACCTGAGATCCCAGAGGGAAATATTGGCTTATAAGATAAATCAGTAGAGAAACATTATTTGGAGCCACTCCAGAGCAGGTGTTCAGGGGTCCTAGGTCCCTGAGTGGACGACTGTGTGTGAGTTGGCCTGGGAAATTTTACTGGGCAGGAGATACCAGCACCTCGTCAGAGCTGTTTGCATGGAATTACTCTTCCTCAGAATTACACCATCCAGAATGACATTGCAAAACATGGTCTTTATCACCAGTATAATGAAACTGATGAAATTTAATGTTCCATTCAATAGTATAGTAAAGTTTATTTGTAGGCCTTTATCAGCTCCCTGTGCAATAAAAGAAATCATATTTTCCCTGGATGCTTTTTTCTAATTCCTTCCTCTTATCCTGGGTTGTGAGGATGGCCCACTTGCCTCTGCCAGCATTGGGAAAATACAGAAAGGGAAGAGATAAAGGAGAGTGGGTGAGGGTTTGCATGGAATTTGCATGTGATGCTGTGTGGCCAGGTATTAAATGTACCTTGTATCCTGCCCTTGAGCAGAAAGCAGGACTGGGGAAGATAAAATACTTTTTGCCAGGAGTCCTGTTGTTGAATTACCTGTTCATCATGCCTTCCACCAAGAATACGACGAATTGTGGATATATTGGGGGCTTCCCTCTGCCATTAGCTCTTACTGGTTTCTTACAGTAAACCAGGGACATCATTTACTGTGCAGACATGGTCAGGGCCTGGATTTCATATGTAATACTTGTCTCTTGTTTTCTGAGAACCTATAGGTATTGTGCTAAAACTGAAATATATTTTAATGCTTATTAATACTTTCAGGTAACTTAGTCTCTTCTGGTTTAAAACAGGGTCTTCCAGGTGAATATGCAGTGGAATTCAAGATCCCCTCCCCTGCCATCTCTTCTTCTTTTCCTTGCCCTAATCCTAAGAATCTGGGTGCGTAGGAGCTGGTGTATTTTCCTGGCACCAGGGAAGCAGTGTTGTCTCATCTTCACTGGCCTCTGATTGGAGTTCTCATCCTCGCTTTAGCCCCTAGCTCAAGTGGCCTCTGCTACAGTATTCCCCTGAACCACCCCACAGGTGCGCTGGGTCTTCATTCTGGAGCTCTTCACTACTCTCTCCAGGAGACTCAGCAACTATTCCAGACCCCCCACTCCCACCCAAACCCAGGGGAGTCATGGCCGGAGTGCTGGTGAGAGGTGGTCAGTCTTTCTCCAACCAGATAGGCCACACTGTGGTTTCTTGCCCTCCGAGGTAACCCCAAGGTAGTGTGGAAGCACTCCTATGGGAAACCAGCTAGGAGCTTCTCTGATCCAGGATTCTGAGACCCACCTGGGTCTGTATTCAGCACCTTCTCCCCATGCCTCACAGTGATTTCAACCCCTGGGAGGCTACGGAACAGAAAGTAGACCCTGTTTGATGTCTCCAGCTCTCTCCCACTGTCCTCAAAGAGATTCCCTCTCCTTCTGTGACCTGACCACAAATCCCGCAGCCTGCTTACTCTATGGCTTAGAGCAGTGGTTCTCAAAGTCGGGTGTGCATCTCCTGGAGGGCTCATTACAACACAAGTTGCTGGGCCCACCCCCAGAATTTCTGATTTAGTAGGTATGGTCGGTAGAATAATGGTCTGATATATGGCTAATGATAATGGCACAAGAATTCCTGGAGCCTGTGAATATGTGACCCTCACATGGCAAAAGGGACTTTGCAGACATGATTAAGTTAAGGATCTTGAGGTGGGAGATGATCCTGGATTATCTGTGTGGGTCCAAAGTCATCACAATTTCCTTAAAAGAGTGAATCAGGAGGGTAAGAGTCAAAGGAGATGAGATGAAAGAGGCAGAGGTCAGAGTGATGCAGCCACAAGCAAAGAAATACAGAAGACTTTTGGAAGCTGGAAAAGGCAGGAAATGAATTCTCCCCTAGAGCCTCCAGAAGGAACACAGCTCTGCTGACAACTTTACCCTTGTATGACCCGCTTCAGAATTCTGACCTCCAGAAGTGTAAAATAATAAATGTCTATTGTCTTAAGCTGCTAAGTTTTTTTGTGATTTGTTACAGCAGCCATAGGAACCTAAAGTACGATTGGGTTGGCTCCTGAGAACCTGCGTTTCTAATAGGTTCTCTGGAAATTAATAAAGAGAAACCTCATTTTAAATGGAGCCAGGAGGCCAGAAGGGGGTGCTCTCATGCCCGACCACTAGAGGAATTGCAGACCCATCAGAAAGAGAGGTACTTTGCATCTCCAATAGGAAGAAGGTTACTACTTTACTACCCAGCAGGAGGAAGAACTCCTTGCTGGGCAACGTTCCAGCCAATGAGAGACTGTCACAGCTCAGCCAATGAAAAGCCACTACACTTCGAACTCCCAGTTTCCTCCAATGGACTCTTTGTTTATAACAGCTCCTCCCAACTCCCCCTTCTCCTCTATAAAAGAAAAGACCTCTCTGTTCTCTAGACTTGCCTGTGGTTTGCCATAGATTGCCTGTCCCAAGTTGCAATTCTTTGCTGTTTTGAATAAACTCATTTTGCTGGTAAAATAATAACTGGCTGTTTTATTATTTTAGGTCAACTGTTCTCAGGTGGTGCTGATGCTGCAGGTCCAGGGACCACACTCTGAGAACCACTGGCTTAGAGTGAAACACACAATCCTCAGTCCTCCAAACCTTGGGCAGCAGGTTGTATAAAAACTTTGTTCTCTCAACATCCAAATCATGCAAATGGAAGCCTTGGGCTTCATAACTCTTATCCCCAAAAAGTGCCTATTTTGGAAATCAGCACTTAACACTTGATTTTTTTTCTTCTTTTTTTTTTTCTGTTCTACCCTAAAACAATGCTGTAGAACCACTGGACAGTCAGCATGACCAGCCATTAAAAATGTATCATATTAGTATTTTATAACTATTTATCTCACTATATCTTTTTTTTATTATTTTCTTTGGGGTGAAATCACAGAGCATTGTCAGTTTATCTACTCTCCGCAAACCTCCATGGGGTTGGAAAATAGAAAACCTGCACATTCTAGAAAGGAAATGGGACAAAGGGAGGTTTGCAATGAGCAAGATATCTGGACCTCTGCTTCCCTCATGTCAAGCTGGGTTTTTTTCTGGTTACTTTCATGCCCCCTCTGTTCACCAGCTCCTCCCCTTTTGCCTCTACCAGGTGAACTTGGCTACACCTCCCTTAGTGTCTGACGTTGCTCCTTTCAGCTGGCCTTCTCCAAGTGATAATGCTGCCTTTTCCATCCTGGATGCTCAGGTGGAGGCCACAGGGATGGTTACTATGGACACCAAACCCAGCCAGTCACATGCCCCATGTCTGCCAAAAGACCTCAGGGGCACTGCTTGAGACGGGAGACCTCATCTTATTATCCCCAGGGCTCCTGGTAGAGGAAGGGAGAAGAGGGGCATGGAGCGCTGATTACATACAATGAATCCAATACCTTGGAAGCAGTAGTTACAGTAGGATATCAATGCACAGTGAGAAAGACTCGATTTGACTGTGGTCCTTACCATTTCCTCCTCCTTTTCTCCCTTTCCTCTCTCTTTTCCCTCTTCATCTCTCTTTCTCTTCTGCCTCTCCTGGCAGGCAGTGTAGTCCAACCTGGATTTCAATTCTAGCTCTGCCTTTTGTTAGCTGTGTGACAATGAACTAGGAACTTAACTTCTCTGATCCTTAATTCCCTTACCTATGAAGTAGGGGTGAAGTTTCCTACCTCCATTCTCAAATGAGAACTAGATGAGAGAATATCTGAAATCTATTCAGTGTAAACACCCAATTAATGCTCTCCATGGTGATCATTTCCACCCTGCAGTAAGTCCTACTGAAACCTCACAACCCAGACTGAGACTCAAACCCACCGTCTTTTAACTGAAATCGCACACCTGGTCTCACGACTTAATGAAGCTCAGGTTCTTTATGTCTCATCACAGAAGGAATTCAGTGAGAGACAAAGTGATACGTAAGAAGTAGATTTACTGAGAGAGATACACACCCCATAGACAGAATTTGGTCCATCTCAAAAGGCTTGAGAGCACCCCAAAATATGGGGTGGTTAGTTTTTATGGGCTGGGTGATTTCACAGGCTAATGAGTGGGAGGATTATTCCAACTATTTCGGGGAAGGGGTGGGGATTTCCAGGAATTGGGCCACCGCCCACTTTTTGGCTTTTTATGGTCTGCCTCAGAACTATTAGGGCGCCAGTGGGTGTGTCATTTAGGTAATATGTTACAGTGAGCGTATAATGAGGCAGAAGGTCCCCTGGAAGTTGAATCTTCTGCCATCTTGGGCCTAGTCGGTTCTAACCAGTTTCATGTCATATGCTCAATGTCTATGTCATTCTTTTCAAGGTTGTGCCCTGCCCTCTTCCCTGCTGTCTCACTATTCAACCAACAGAGTTCACAGGGGCTGCAAGGTAGGAAACCACAACTTTAATGGGAAGCTCGAGATTGCCTTTCATTCCAAGACTCTAAATAACATTTCCCACTGATTTGCCTACATGGCCTCATTCTTCCAGTTAGGCATGCTTAACACTCTGGGCATGCTCTTTCCATGGCTGTGCATTTTTTTGCTAAAATAATCAAATATGCCAGTAGGGCTAAAGGAAACAAAGCAGAGCCACAGATAAGACATTTTCCCCGGTGCATAAAATGCAAAGGGGCTCTTAGCAGAGATGGCATGCTGGACGTCCAGGAGCACTGGGGAGACGTCCATTACAGAGTAGGTTTGCATTAGCATGAGAAAATTGCGTTCCCTAAGGATATAGTCCTGGCCGTAGTCCTCTTGCACGTCAGGGGTGAGGTGGTCCAGGATGTTCTTCTCCAGCTTGTCCCACATGTCACTCGTGCCTGTGATGTCTGAGATGCAAGAAAAAAAGAGAGGCTCAGATGCTGGGAAGGCTAAAACAGGCATGTCCTACCCCTAATTGGGAAGAAGGCCCTTGTGAATTGGCTTCTGTTGGGAAGGACATTCCCAAATGCCTTTTAAAGTATGTGCTTTATAATGGCAATTCTATTCTTTTAAACATACATACAGAACAGTGCACAGATGAATAGGTTTGCACAAACCGAATAGCTCATGTAACCAGCAACCAGACCAAGAAAAGGACAAACCAGCCTTGGCCACCTTCCCAGGAGCCACTGTCAGATGAACAGAGTAGAGTAGCTTTGCCTGACTTTAGACATATGCACACATGGATGCATGTATTGTGTAGTCAGTAGCTTTCCATTCTGTAAATATGCCATAAATTATTTATCTATTATACTATGATGGGCGTTTGGGTTGTTTTCAATTTGAGGCTCTTACGAATAGTGCTGCCACAAACATTCTAGTACATATCTTTTCATGACTATTATATACAATATAAAATATAATGTATATAATATATATTATCTATACGATATGTATATACCTATGTATATACATACACGTAATTTTAAAAAATATAGCAGTAACGCCTGCTTCTGTGTATAAAATTAAATATATAATGTTGGGAGTTCCCTGGTGGCCTAGTGGTTGGGATTCCGGGCTTCCGCTGCCGTGACCTGGGTTCAATCCCTGGTCAGGGAAGTTCCCACAAGCCACGCGGCCAAAAAAAAAATAAAAGAAAAGGTTAAAAAAATATGTAATGTTGAGCATCATGCTATCTATTTTTTTTTAAGTCTTTCTTGAATTTGTTACAGTGTTGCTTCTATTTTATGTTTTTCGTTTTTTGGCCCCAAGGCATGTGGGATCCTAACTCCCTGACCAGTGATCAAACCCATACCCCACCCCTCCCATCCCCACAACCCCGCCCCGGCACTGGAAGGCGAAGTCTTAACCACTGGACCACCAGGGAAGTCCCTCATGTTATCTATTTAATAAATATAATTTTAATTTCATTTTAAATAATACATTAAATTTTAATGTATAAATTATATGTGATTAAATATATAACCATATATTTAATATAGAAGTAAATTCTTGCTTATTATATAAAATCTAATAGTATCTATATATTTACTTTAAAATATAGTAGCAATGGCTGCTCATTATATAAATACTGAATAATAAGGAGATGCATATGTTTTTAAAATTAATCTCCTCTGAGGAAACTTACAGTATTATGTGTCATTCTACACTCCCTCCTTGCTCATACAAACATATAGATATGTTTGGCTTTGGCTTAATTTTATTTTACCAGGAACAAACAAAACACAAAAAGGATCATACTAGACGTATTTTCTAGGAATTTGCTTTTTTGTTTGTCTGTGGGTTTTGATTTTTGTTTGTTTGCTTAGTAATGAATCACAGACCTGCCTCCTGGTCAATGGCTATAGTTTTAAACCAGAGCAGCAGAATTTTCCACTGAGCAGCTTTTAGTCACCATTTCTCTATCAAATGACTTGCCAGTCGTTCCTAGGTTTCACCATTTCAGGGAACGCTGCCATCACCAGCTTTGCACAATGTATCCTTTTGTTTTTCGGCGTTCACTTCTTTAGGCTACGGTCCCCAAAGGGTGGCTGTCTGGTCAAAAAACACATTCATTTTGAATTTTTTTTTTTGTAAATTAATTATTCTATGGCGTTTTTTTTCCTTTATTTATTTATTTATTTATGGCTGTGTTGGGTCTTCGTCTCTGTGCGAGGGCTTTCTCTAGTTGTGGCAAGTGGGGGCCACTCTTCATCGCGGTGCGCGGGCCCCTCACTATCGCGGCCTCTCTTGTTGCGGGGCACAGGCTCCAGATGCGCAGGCTCAGCAATTGTGGCTCACGGGCCTAGTTGCTCCGCGGCATGTGGGATCTTCCCAGACCAGGGCTCGAACCCGTGTCCCCTGCATTGGCAGGCAGATTCTCAACCACTGCGCCACCAGGGAAGCCCCCATTTTGAATTTTAATAGCTAGTACCAGATTACTTTCCAGAAAGGTTGCAGCAACCCACACTCCCTCCTACAAAGTGTGTGATTGCTCAGGGATTGCTTTGGGGATGAGTCTTTGCTAGCTTGGGTGACTCCTGGATACCAGGACTGCAGGGGAGTCTCGCTATGAAATGTAAGCCAGTGAAATCCAATTATACTCATGGAAATGCAAACGGAGTTTCAACTGCTCATTTCTTTTCATGAAGGCACGACGGTACTTAAAGAAATGATTACCCTGACAGTTACTACTCCAGAGACTTCTGCATCTTAAGAAACATGTTTGCATGAACTATTGTTCCTCCAGCTACTTCTGCCCCAGTCTCTACTCTCACAGGGGATTCCTTTTCCTCTCCACTTCCTCCCTCTTTAAACATCTCATGGACTTTCTAATCACTCTTGTGCCTACCCTGTCGAAAATCCCCAAAACTCTCTTTATTGGTGACAAAGCCACCACCCTTTTGTCAACCTTCATCTGCCACTTTTGACACACACTTGCCCATCCCCTGCCACTTTGGGGCTACACACAATAAAACTGGTAAGATGACGTGGATCCAAATCCCATCTCTGCCTCTTATCAGCACTGTGGCTTGAGAAATTCCTTAACTTCTCTGAGCCTCGGTTTTCTACCCATAAGATGGGAATATTATGAGGCCTACCTCATAGGTGAGGATTAAGTGAGATTGTACACATAAAGTCTTAAAATCTGCGAAGCGTGCAATATGCTTGAGCTATTTTTTATTGCAGGGTACCCAAAAAATCTGATATGTCTCCCTGAATGTCTTCAGGAGCTCTCTGTGTCCCTAAAGATTCCTTGTCTCATCCCCCACTTCAAATGTCATTCTCCAAACTTAAGTCCTCAGCTCTCCACCGTCTGGCCTCTTGCCTTTAGAGAGCCCATCAAATGTCAGCTTTAAACTGAGGACATCCTGATATAAAAGAAAGAACCAGGCTCTGCACCTAGGGATCTGGTTTCAAATTCCCCACCATCGTGGTGTCACAGACATCCATGCTGAGCTATATATTACCCACCCTACTTCAGTGTCCTCACCTGGTGAATGACGTCAATTAAACCTACTCCTCAGGGCTGTGATGCAGATTAAGACATATATGGAAAGGATGGGAGTAAAACTGGAATGATAATTAAGGAAACAATTTGGAAATATCCAATAAAGTTGGAGATAATTAAAATCTATGATCCAGTCATCCCATTCCTGGGTATATATGTCATAGGAAAAATCACACACACATATGCCACAGTAGGTGTGCCAGAAGGTCCACAGCTGAATTGTTCACAGTCGTCCAAAAGGGACCCAAATATCCCATCGATAGTAGAAAAATTGTGGCATATTCACGGAATACTAACAATGAAAATGAATGAACTACAGCTACACACAATATAAATGAACTGTGAAAACATAATGTTCGGTGAAAGAAGCCAGACGCAAAAAAATACACACACATTGATTCCATTTAAAGTTCAAAAACCAGTAAAGCCAAACTATTGTTTGGGGATGCATGTATGCATGGAACACTGTCAAGAACAGCAAATAAACGAATGTTACAAAAAGTACGACAGGTTACATGTTGCAGGGAGGAGAGGGCTAAAACTGGAGAGGACCATGTGAGGGCTTCTGAGAGCTGGCAATGTTTTATTTTTTTATCTGGATGTTAAGTACATGAATTTTTATAATATTGATAATTTATTAAACTATGTGTGTATATGATATATTTCTCAATTAAAAAAATAAGATCAGGAAAGAATGTACGGAAAATGGCTAGTGCCTGATAAGAACAGCTGCCCAAAATGCTAGCTATGACAATTTCAGTGAGTCCTTGAAACTGTAACTTAACTGCAGGGTTGCTCTCTGGTCCAAAGGGAATCTTGCATCTGTGTGTTGGAAGTTTTCATTGGCTGTGTCACCAAACTCTCAATCCTCCTGCCAGGTTCAAAATCAAATTCATCATTCTCCCCTTCCACTAGCTGTCAGGCAGCTTTTTGTGCTCTGTCTCTCAGGCTGCCATATTCGGCATCATCTTTGACCACCCCCACCTCCTTCTCCATCAACTCCCCTCAACTCTCCTACCTGCCCAGGGAGTCCCCAAGTTGGAAACCCCTCTCAAGACTTCACCTTCCCTCCATTCCTACTGCCCTGGTCCCGCCTCTCAACCTGAGTGGCCCAGGTCTCTTTCCCTCGGTTTCCTTCCCAGATGAGCCCTTTCACCGAGTCTTCGTGCTCCTCCTGGACAACTCTGGGAGATCCTGGCTGCTAAATGCTTCAAGACAAAGTTCTGCTTTTCTTTTAGATTTTTATCTGGTGCATTTGGGTTAATATTCAAACCTCTAGGGTTTGTTCTTTAGTGTGTTAGGCATCCCTCCCAGTGCGTGGTCTTTTATTAGATATGGTCTTTTACGTCTTCATTTCGATCACCAATTACATGGTTGATGACCCAGAACTAAGGGCTGAGCCATGGGGGTCGTCTACATCTGCTCAGGGTCCAGAAATTCAGGGAGCGGAGAGGAGAGGATGGCCATCTCCTCCCGGGGTAGAAGGATGTGGGTCATGTCCTTCAGAGGGGAGGAGGTTGTGTTTGAAAAATACATAACATCAAAACTTAATTCCTTGGTGAAAGGAGGCAGGGGAGCAACTGTACATTGCAAAACCTGGCACCTGCCCCTCTATGCTTAGAAGAAGCCCACCCATCCCAACCCCTCTTTGGCCCACCACTGAGGGGTTCGGCTTGAACTCTATCAGAACAAAGGACCTTCAGCATCCCTTCCAGAATTAATATTGCAGGGCTCTTGGGCTCAGACACCTACTTGTTCGGAAGCCTCCGGGCTGGATGACAGAGACTTTAACTCCCCATTTGGATAGCTCTTGTCTCATGACTGCTGAAAACATGGTCAGAGCTGCCTTGGATGAGCTATAGGCTGCCATCTTCTCCATTGGAACCCCTCCTATGGGAATAATGGGAGAAAAAAAAATCAGGTCTGATGTTTTCATTTGTTCATCCACTACGTATTTAGATGGCACCTACTTCATGCCAGGAGCTGGTATCAGTGGTGACTAAGGCAGAGAAAGGAAGACAAAGGCCCTCTGTATGCAGGTGAACGCATATTCTTGGTCACATCATTGTCTGGCTTCCTTTGCTTTCGCTTTCCATGCCTGCTTCATCACAGCTGGTCCAATGGCAAACCAAGTGTAAGGCTCAATCTCTCCCAGCTTCTAAGCTAAATGTGATTTAGTTGGGATAAAGAGCATCTGCCCCAGCCTCTGACCTTCCAGTTTGGCCAACCTACATTCTGAGGTTCTGGATGGACATATCTTTGGGGAAGTGGGGGCAGAGTGGGCACTGTTCTCTCCATTACAGAGCTTGTAGTTGAACAAATTGGGTTTAATACTTGTTGCAACAAGGAGTAACACACGCCATAGGGAACCATGGGGCATCTCTGTAAGAGGGTATGAGCAGTCAGAATGGCTGTCATCAAAAAGTCTATAAATAATAAATGCTGGAGAGAGTGTGGCAAAAAGGGAACCCTATTACCCTGTTGATGGGAATATAAATTGGTGCAGCCACTATAGAAAACAGTATGGAGATTACTTTAAAAACTAAAAAAAGAGCTACCATACGATCCAGGTATCCCACTCCTGCATATGTATCCAGAAAAGATGAAAACTCTAATTTGAAAAGATACATCATACACCCCAATGTTCATAGTAGCACTATTTACAATAGCCAAGACATGGAAACAACCCAAGTGCCCATCAACAGACAGTTGGCTTAAGAAGCTGTGGTATATATATATATACCATATATATGAAATGGAATAGTGCTCAGCCATAAAAAATAATGAAATATTGCCATTTGCAGCAGTATGGATGGACCTGAGACTATTAGTGTAGTAAGTCAAAGACAAAATTATATGATATCACTTATATGTGGGATCTAAAAAATACTACAAATGAATCGATATACAAAACAGAAACAGACTCACAGACATAGAAAACAAACTTATGGTTATCAAAGGGGAAAGCGGGGGGAGAATAAATTAGAAGTATGGGATTAACAGTTACAAGCTACTATACATAAACTAGATAAGCAACAAGGATTTATTGTATAGCACAGAGAACTATATTCAATATCTTGTAATAACCTATAATGAAAAATCTGAAATATATATATATGAACTACTTTGCTGTACACCTGAAACTAACACAATATTGTAAATCAACTAAACTTAAAAAAAAAAATTCAGTAGACAAATTAGATGGTAGTTCAAACACAGTTGAGAATTTGTTACCTAAAAGCTAGATCTGAGGAAATCACTAGGGATACAGAGAAAGTGGAAAATAGGAAAGAGAGGTATGGTAGGCAGAATAATGGTCCCTCAAAGATGTCCAGAGATGTCTCTGGAACCTATGAATATGTTAGATTATATGGAAAAAGGGGAACTGAGGTTGCTAATCAACCTTGAGATCATGAGCTTAGCCTGGATTATCCAGGTGGGTCCAATGTAATCACAAGGGTTCTTATAAGTGAAAGAGAGGCGAGAAGGGCATTGGAATGAGAGAGATGGCCTGATGTTGCTGCTTTAAAGACAGAGAAATGGGACCATGAACCAAGAATGCAGGCAGCCTCTAGAACCTAGAAAAGACAAGGAAATGGATTTGCTCGTAGAGCCTCCAGAAGGAATTCAGGCCTGCCAAAACATTGGTTTTAGCCCAGTGAGGCTCATTTCAGACTTCTGGCCTGCAGAACTGTAAAATAATAAATTGGGGGTTAAAAAAAAAGAGGGTGTGAGAAAGGACTTATTCTAGGAGGGCTAGCTAGTGCTGGGGGCAGATGCTCTTTATTCCACTTGAATCACATTTCTTTTAGAAGCTGAGAGAGATTGAGCCTTAAACTGCGTCTCTCATTGGACCAGCTGTGAGGGATGAGCTATGGAAGGCAGAAGCAAAGGAAGCCAGAAAAGTGGTGTGACCTTACTTGGAATAAGGTTCTCTGCAGATGTAATTAAGGTACAAATCTCAAGATGAGACCATCCTGGATTAGGATGGGTCCTAAATCCAATGATGGCTGTCCTTGTAAGAGACAGAGAAAGAGAAGACACAGAGAAACAAGGGAGCAGACCATGTCAAGATGGAGACAGAGATTTGACTGATGCTGCCACAAGCCTAGGAATTCCTGGGGCTACAGAAGCTGGGACAGGCAAGGAGGCATTCTCCCTTACAGCCTTCAGAGGGAGGTGGCCCTGCCAGCACTTTGATTTCAGAACTTCTGGCCGCCAGAACTGTGACACTATAGATTCCTGTTGTTTTAAGCCACTCTGATTTGTTACGGCGGCCCTAGGAAATGAATACGGGTGTGTTCCTGGTGTCCTTTCACTGGAAAACACGAGATTATGAAGGGGTTCAGAGCACCCAGGAGACCTCATGGGGAACCCAGGATGACTGAGCCCATGACATTAAGGGTCCCAGGTTTGGCAAAGATTTCCCTGGTCAAAGAAGCATCCACTGGCTGAATTGATAAACTGTGATACAGCCGTACAATGGAATACAACTCAGCTGTTAGAAGGAATGAACTTGATACTCACAACAGCATGGATGAGTCTCAAAATAATTATGGTGAAAGAAAGAGCCGGACAAAAAAACAGTATGTATTGTATAATTCCATTTATTTATAAGTCTAGAAAATGCCAACAAATCTATAGTGATAGAATGGATCAGTGGTTACCTGCTGGGGGGCCAGGGTATATGGGTTAGAATGGGGGACAAGGAAGTCTGGGGAATGAAGGTCATGTTCACTATCTTGATTGTGGTGATGGTTTCCTAGGTACATATCTATGGACCTTGAGGGCATTATGCTAAGTAAAATAAGTCAGACAGAGAAAGACAAATACCATGGGATCTCCCTTATATGTGGAATCTTAAAAAAAAAAAAAAAAACACACACAAAACACTAACTCATGGATACAGAGAACAGATTGGTGATTACCAGAGGTGAGGGGTGGGGTGCTGGGGAAATGCATGAAGGTGGTCAAAAGGTACAAACTTCCAGTTAAAACATAAATACATTCTGGGGACGTAACGTGCAACATACTGACTATAGTTAACAATACTGTGTTGTATATTTGAAAGCTGTTAACAGTAAATTTTTTTTTCATAAATTTATTTATATTTTTTATTTTTGACTGTGTTGGGTCTTCGTTGCTGCGCGTGGGCTTTCTCTAGTTGCGGCGAGCAGGGGCTGCTCTTTATTGTGGTGCATGGGCTTCTCATTGCGGTGCCTTCTCTTGTTGCAGAGCACGGGCTCTCGGCGCATGGGCTTCAGTAGTCGTGGCTCGTGGGCTCTAGAGCGCAGGCTCAGTAGTTGTAGCGCACAGGCTTAGTTGCTCCGCAGCATGTGGGAGCTTCCCGGGCCAGGGCTCGAACCCCGTGTCCCCTGCATTGGCAGGCGGATTCTTAACCATTGCACCACCAGGGAAGTCCAAGAGACTAAATCTTAAAAGCTCTTATCCCAAGAAAAAAAATTGTAACTGTGAGGTATGGATGTTAACTAAGCTTATTGTGGTAATCATTTCGCAACATATACATGTAGCAAATCATGTGGTACACCTGAAACTAATACAATGTTATATGCCAATTATAGCCCAATCAAACTGGGGGCAGGGAATGTAGGCATTGAAGTAGAGATACCTAGAATAGCTAATGTCAATTATCATCATGATTCTTACATGATTATTAAAGCTTTGGTCTGGGACTTCCCTGGCCGTCCAATGCAGTGGACGCGGGTTTCATTCCTGGTGGGGGAACTAAGATCTCACATGCCGCGCGCGGTGTGGCCAAAATGAAAAAAAAAAAAAAGCTTTGGTCTGGCTCACATAACTTCCTTTTGGGAAACACTCATCCTTACCTCCCTGTCTTTGTAGGAAGGCTGTCAGTCAACGGTTTGTCCTCATTCAGAGAGGCAGACTGACTGATCATAATATCCTATCCCCTGGACCCGGAGATTGGCTTGGGGCTGGGCACGTGACCTCAGCTGAGCCAGAGTCCTGACCTAGATCGTGGAAGCGAGATGCTTTTATGGTTTATTCCTGGCTACTTAAGTGTGATAATGGTGCAACACCGGCACTCCCAGGGGCCATTTCTGCCCCCACACAGGAGAAGGGAAACAAAGGGAAACAGAGGAGCGAGAAGGGAGCTCAGAAAGCTGGAGGTAGGGGTTGAGGACGGAAACGGGGAGTGGAGGTGGGGGAGAGTTACGATGACTCGGAACTTGGTTCCAAACAGTCGGTGAGCTAATCACCTCCTTCTCCCTTAAGTCTGTCTGAGGTTTGGCCCTGTCACTTAAAAGGAAGAGTCCTGAGGCTTAACTGGTGAAATTTCAGTATAGTATCTGGCATCAAACATTCAACTGTGGTTCCCATCTTGTCACGTATGACCAGCTGATTCTTATTTAAGTGATTTTTAGTTTCACCAAATCTTAAGAGTTCAAAATCCAATTCCTTCCTTTGACTGGGGAGAAGGGCCAAAGAAGTTAAAGCAACTTGTTCAAAGTTTCAACCCAGTCTGTGCGGTTAGACTATTCTCATTTCTCCACGGTTTTTTTTTTTTTTTAATGTTTCTTCTGATTCTTTTTTTTTTTTTTAATTTTTTTTTAAATTAATTAATTAATTTATTTTTTTATTTTATGGCTGTGTTGGGTCTTCGTTTCTATGCGAGGGCTTTCTCTAGTTGTGGCAAGCGGGGGCCACTCTTCATCACGGTGCGCGGGCCTCTCACCATCGCGGCCTCTCTTTGTTGCGGAGCACAGGCTCCAGATGCGCAGGCTCAGTAATTGTGGCTCACGGGCCCAGTTGCTCCGCGGCATGTGGGATCTTCCCAGACCAGGGCTCGAACCCGTGTCCCCTGCATTGGCAGGCAGATTCTCAACCACTGCGCCACCAGGGAAGCCCCTCTCCACGGTTTTTAAGGTGAGGTGAGCTTGGCCAGCTGGAAGGGAGGTTAGCAGAGGGCAGCAGTTAAGAGCCAGGTTCTGGAGCCAACACTGCCTGTGTTCAAATCCCAGCTCTGCCATTGATTAGTAAAAGCAGTTAAAGTTAGGAAAACCAGTTTATGTTTATGTGCCTGTCCTTTAATCTGTAAATTAAGAATAATGATAATACATGTATCACAGGGTTGTTATGAAAGTTAAGTGAATTAATATATTAGAACAGTGTTTGGCACAAAGTAAGCTCCCTATTAGACCTTCCTATTATTTGCCAAGGCACTGGGATTTTTAAAAGCTCCCCCAGGTGATTCCAATGGGCAGATAGGGTTGTTAAACACTTCTAGAGAACATCCATGATTTTTTTCGATCTATTTCTGTCCTCTGGACATGTAAATATTAATACAGCTTGGGCTCTGGAAAAACTGAGATCTCTGTTTTGGTTGTAGAAGTTGTGATCTCAGAAGTTGGATAGTGACCTGGCAGTGCTGTTTGATCCTTGATCCAAGTCTCACAGATGTGGGGCCTAAGGTATGTTGTGTTTCAAGAGACTGAAATTAAAAGAGACTTTCTAGTGCTATGCTGGAAGAAACGTTTTTTGTTTATATGTTCGGTTTTGCTTGTTTGTTTTTGAGCTACATATACCTTGGTCAAAATATATTTCCTTTAAATTATGTTGAGTGAAAGCCAGTTTCAAAAGGTTGCATTACTGTATGATTCCATTTATATAATATTCTTGAAAGAAAATTACAGAGATGGAAAACAGATTCGTGGTTGCCAGGAGTTGGGGATGGGGTGAGCGTGTGGATGTGGCTATAAAAGGGGTATCTCAGGATCATTATGGTGCTGGAAACATTCTGTATTTGATTGTGTTCATAGTTACAGGAAGCTATACATATGACAAAACTGCACAGACCTATAAACACACACACATAAATGGGTGCAGATATAACTGGTGAAATCTGAATAAGTTCTGTGCATGGTACCAATGGTTTTGATATCGTACTGTAGTTATATAAAATGTTATCATTAGGGGAGTCTGGATGAAGGGCGAACAGGACTTCCCTGTACATTTCCTTGCAGCTTCCTGTGAGTCTATAATTATTTCCAAATAAAAAGTTTAAAAATGCATACTCCCTTTAAGACACGCTTAGGTGGCTTCCCTGGTGGTGCAGTGGTTAAGAATCCGCCTGCCAACGCAGGGGACATGGGTTCGAGCCCTGGTCCGGGAAGATCCCACGTGCCGCGGAGCAACTAAGCCCGCGTGCCACAACTACTGAGCCTGCACTCTAGAGCCCGTGAGCCACAACTACTGAGCCCGTGAGCCACAACTACTGAGCCCACGCACCTAGAGCCCGTACTCTGCAACAAGAGAAGCCACCGCAATGAGAAGCCTACGCACTGCCACGAAGAGTTGCCCCCGCTCGACGCAACTAGAGAAAGCCCGTGCACAGCAACAAAGACCCAACGCAGCCAAAAATTTTTAAAAAAATTAAAATTTAAATTTAAAAAGAAACACGCTTAGGTCAGGAGAACTGCCTAGCTCCCATGTAGGTCTTTGGCCATACCAAGGTCATAAGGTCTCCTAACATTTTGGTAAATAAAACTAAAAAATTAAGTTTATTGAAGTTTGGCATGGGAGGCCCAAAAATCAAGGCCTGGCTAATTTGAAATATTAAAACATAAGAGAAGCGCCCCCTAAGCAAGCTAGAGCTTTTGAAACATTTTCTGCCAAGGCTGCAACTGAATTTAAAGTGACAATATACTTCTTCCTCATTCCATTCCACGCTCACCCCCATCACTGATGGACGTGGCTAATGCAAAGGCAAAACTTTGCCCTTAGAGCAGTACTCACCTAGGAGGTACCAAAACTGAATGCTGGGGTTCCCTCCAATCGACTCTAAGTAGCCAGTGCTGGTAAATGGCTCAGAATATGGTGTGACCTTGTTATTCAGCGACTTAATGGAACACCCAGTCAACAATGGGACGTGTTTTAACCAACCACGTACAGACCTATGGACTCTTTCCATCCTTCATAACTGCAAATCATCTAGCCCTACTCGGTGCAGCTACCATGAAGGCAGCATCCTCCCCCTCTTCTAGAACATACCAGTCCCCCCCACCCAGCTTTTCTGCCTCAGGGAACTACTCAGTGAATCTGTCCCCTGGCAAGCATAAACTCAGCACTCACGTTTCTGATCACTCTGGTGGTCCTTGTCTTTCTGGTGGTCCTTGTTTTGACCTTATGGCATACTGTTGGCCGTGGCTAACACGGAGGGAAACTTGAAGTTACAATCCTGGAGCTTACAGAATTGTGAGGCCCTTTCCCCACACCCCCCTCGGGGGGCTCGGTCCTGGTCTTTGCCTGACTCCTTTGGTGTGGCATAAGCAACAAGTTAGTAACATTTCCCAAGGTTCTAGCATTCAAATGTTCTTGATGTCCCCTGAGGTAACACAGGGCCTCACAACACTCATCCTAGCCATAATGATCAACACCTACCAGGAGATCCTCTTGTTCCTGATCTAAAGCTAACATATGACCATATAGGAATTATGGAAAAGAAAGGGCTTTCCAAGCGAGTGCTCTATTAACACAGGGCAGAAATATTGCAGCTTTTCAGCCTGAGGCTGTATAGGTAAGGTGTGATTTTTTGATTTATAATAAATACGTATTTGGTCATGGTCACTGTTCCTGGCACAGGGCTTCTAAAACCCTGGGAATTTCCTAAGTGATGAGAGTGGCAAAGGTTAATGAGGACTTTTGTTATGTTAATGAGGCAACGAGAACCTCTCCTAAGAATGGGTGGAGGGCTGGCTGCAAGCGGATCCAATCTTGTGATTAGAGGGTTGGAACTTTCAGTCCTACCCCGACCCCGGGGAGGGGAGAAAGATTGAGATCAATCACCAATGGCTAATGATTTAGTCAATCACATGCTATAATGAAGCCTCTATAAAAACCCCAAAGGAGGGGGTTGGGAGAGCTTCCAGGTTGGTGAGCAGGGAGATTCGGGGAGAGTAGCGAGTTCAGAGAGCGTGGTAGCATCACACCTTTTCCCTGTGCCTTGCCCTGTGTATCTCTTCATCTGGCTGTTGATTTGTATCCTTTAATATCCTTTGTAATAAACCGGTAATCCAGTGAGTAAGCAGGTTTCCTGAGTTCTGTGAGCTGCTCTAGCAAATTAATCGAACCCAAGGAGGGGGTAGTTGGTACCTCTGATCTATAGCGCATCAGTCAGAAGCACAGGTGATAACCTGGGCTTGCCACTGGCATCCAAAGTGGGGATGGGGGGCAGCCTTGTAGGACTGAGCCCTAACCTGTGGGATCTGATGCTCTCTCCAGGTAGAGAGCTTCAGAATTGAGTTGAATTGTAGGACACCCTGCTGGTATCTGAGCATTGCTTGTTGGTGTTGGGGAAACTCCTCTCTCCAATATGGAACCAGGTGCAGGACACTTTTATAGGGGTACCAGGGTCCCATGCCCACAGCAGCTTTCTCATTCTCTAATATCTTCCCAAGCCAGAACACCCATGACCTTGTCTCAGGAGAAAGTAATGAGGGCTCCCAGCTGGTTTCTGCCTCCTCCAAGGTCAACTGGACTCAACTCAAGTAACCAAGTCCAGGGAATTCCCTGGCGGTCCAGTGGTTAGGACTCTGAGCTTTCCCTGCCGAGGGTCCGGGTTCAATCCCTGGTCGGGGAACTAAGATCCCACAAGCCATGCAGCGTGGCCAAAAAAAAAAAAAAAAAGGAAAAAAAAGTAACCACCACCTGGTGGTCAGGTGGTTAAGATTCCGCGCTTCCACTGCAGGGGGCGTGGGTTTGATCCCTGGTTGGGGAAGTTCCACATGCCGCGTGGTGCGGCCAAAAAAAAAAAACTTTAGGCATGGTTAGCAGAAATTGGAGACTAATAGCATCTGATTGTTCCCTTGTAATTTGACAATCTCTGGGGATTCGACAACTGTTTGGTATCAAAATCAATGTCTGAGACCTTGTTCAAAGTGTGATTGAGAAGCAGCAGTAGCTGGGAATCTGTTAGAAGTGCAAGCCCTCAGGTCTCACTCCAGACCCACTGAATCAGAAATTCTGGGGATCGGGCAGAATTTTTTTCTTATTGTGGTAAAATACATAAAACATAAAATTCACCATTTAACCCTTTTAAGGTGTACAATTCAGTGGCTTTTAGTACGTTTACAATGTTGTACAACCAATAGCACTATCTAGTTCTGTATTTTCAACGCCCCAAAAGGAACCCCCATACCCCAGCCCCTGACAACCACTAATATGCTTTCTGTCGCTATGGGTTTGCCTGTTTTGGACATTTCACATAAATAGGATTGTCCCAAGATATGGCCTTTTGTGTCTGGCTTCTGTCACTTAGCACAATCTTTTCAAGATTCACCCTTCAGAGTATCAGTGCCTCATTCCTTTTTATGGATTAATAATATTCCATTGTATGGATAGACCACATTTTGTTTATTAATTCATCAGTTGATGGACATTTGGGTTGTCTCCATCTCTGGCTATTATAAATAATGCTATGAAAACCTATGTACAAGTGTTTGTTGGAACACCTGTTGTCTGTTCTCTTGAGCATACACTTAGGAGTAGAATTGCTGAGTTGTAACTCTGTGTTTAATTTATTGAGGAACTGCCAAGTGTTTTCCACAAAGGTTGCACCATTTTACGTTCCCACCAGCAACTCAGGAGAGTTCCAGTTTCTCCAGACCCTTGCCATCAAGTGCTGTTTTCTGGTTTTTTGATTATAGCCATCCTAGTGGGTGTGAAATATTATCTCATTGAAGTTTTGATTTCCTGCAGTCGTTATTAAGTAGCCCTCCTGGTGAATCAAATGCATCTGAAGTTTGAAAAAATTGTCCAGGGACCAGTAGCAGTCACTTACGAACTAGTTATAGAAATACAGAATCTTAGGCCCCCCTCAGACCAACTCAGTCAAATTCTGCATTTTAACAAGACCCCCAGCTGATCACTATACACATAATGTTTGAAGCACTGGGGTAGGAGACAGCCCTAAATTGCTAACACTTCCTAATCATTGCTTAAACGTACTAGCGTTAGGGTCTGTGTTTTTTTGGCCCTCCCCCCCGCCCCCCGTTTCCCTGGTGTGTTCTTGCTTGGTAATCTGGAAAAGTGAGAGGAACACAGAATTTGGAGTTAAATAGACCCAGTTACCAGCACTGATCATTGCTTACCAGCTAGATGATCCTGGGCTAGGGTGTGCTTGATCTAAAAAGGAATCAGTATCTGCATCCTGCACATGTTAGAACTGAATGACTTCAGGGGTGTAAGCATCTAATTCAACTCAGCATGAAGACGTTCACACCATCTTGCTCTCCCCTCTCCCCCTTACTCTACGCTAAGCCCTGGCTAGTGTGAGAGTTTTAAGGAAACGAATCTCAGCTTTGGCTCCCTCTCACGTCACTGAGCAGCTGAGACTGGCTGAATGATTTGCCAGATGATTCCCTTAAGGCAGCTACCTCGGCAAGAAAAAAAATCCAGGAATGATCCCATTGTCAACTTCTCCGGACTAAGTAAGACCAGGCTCAAGTTTGGAACTGTGAAATCTGCCAGATACCTAAAATCTGTAGACTTGTAAGACTCTCTGAGGCCACTTACTTTGGTGTAAAGTAATTTTCATGCATTTTAAATAGCTCGATGTGATGGGCAACCATTACTGTCTCTCAGTAGAGAGGTCCCTGTTACTAGGGTACTTTCTGTGTACCAGTAACTGTGCTAAACACTCAGAATCCACAATGCATTTAGATCTACAGTTGAGACCAGAAGTTCTCAACTGGGGCTGATTTTGCACCCCACCCCCACCCCAGTGGACACGTGGTAATATCTGAAGGTCAGCACTGGGTGCTACTTGCATCTAATGGGTCAAGAACACAGATGTTGCTAAACATCCTACAATGCATCGGACAGCCCCCCACAGAAAGAATTAGCCTCCCCCAGATATCGATAACGTTCAGATTGAGAAATGCTGCCTTAGACTCAGGAGCTGTGTCACCCTATCACGACAGAAGATGAAATGGACACAGACAAGTGGGGCTACTTGCCCCAGATCACCCAGCTAGTAATACAAGAGCACGAGTCAAAGCACAACCGGCTCAAAATCCCTGAGGCCTTAGTCGTTTTATAAGGTTTGCTTTCAGCTGTTCTCATTCAAGCACAGCTTACGACATAACACGGGTATTTACTCTGCAATTTCTTAAGAGGAAAACTGGCCAGAAAAGACTTTTAGACCTCTCAAACATAAAGATTTTTCAAGTGCCCTTTGTACAATCAATCAAAGAGTCATCTCCCACTTCCTTCAATCCTTGGTTAAATATTTATCAAACTTCCTTGCCAGGATTTAGGTTAAAGAGCTATTCTATTTCTGTGGGAGGGATGATAAACATGATTACAGGGGGGTGGAAAATCCTCCCAGAGAAGATGTGGTCAAATGTGGAAGTAATGACCTGTTGGGATTATTTGCCCAGGAGCCAGTGCGTGACAGGGAGCAACAGGATGGAACAGTCACAGGTGGCAATGCCAGCGGTAGGCAGGATAAAAAGCCACAGGTGCACACAGAGCCAGCCTCTTCATGGCAGATGGCTTTTGGGTCTCTAACCCTACCATGTGCCAGGTGCAAGGCTGATGCTTAAAACCGTGTCATTTCATCTCATCTCAACATGGGCCTAAGAAGAAACGATCATTATTATCCCCATCGTAAAACGCAGAAGCTGCAACTCAGAAGTTCAGCACTTTGTCCTAGGTCACTCCATTGTCAGTGGTAAAGACAGGATCAAAACCTAGGCAGTTTATCCCCACTGAATTTTCCAGCTTCTGAAAGTTACCTGCATTCTTTGGCTCACGGCTCCTTCCTCCATCTTCCAACCTCTCTTTGAGTCTGACCTTCCTGCCTCCCTCTTATAAGGATTCTTGTAACCGCATCAGACCCACCTAGATAATCTAGGATCATCTCTGCCTTCAGATCCTTAACTCAATCATACCTGCAAAGTCCCTTTTGCCAGGTAAGGTCACATATTCCAGGTTCCAGGTTTTAGGACATGCATGTATTTGAGAGACCACTATTCTACCAAACCGGTTGCCTACTCACAGTATCCTGAGACACTTTCTTTGGGGTTATTTACTACGCAGCAGTGGATAACTTGAATAGAGTCAGCAGTTCCAGCTCAGCTCCTCCTGGCTGATGCAAACTTCCATGATAAATCTACATCATTGAAATTCTTGTCATGCAGAGGGTGGCCGAGGTGCCAGACTCAAGACAACCTGATGGGTCAGGGCAACCATGAACTCCTTTTGGAGAACACTTACTGGCTGTCTCTCTCTCTCTCCATACCTCCATCTTCAAAATGAGAAAAAGACCAGGGTGAACTCCCAAATAAGTACGTTTTCCAAAATTACTGTTACATTAGCTTTGCCAAGAGACACATCATCAAGTTGGCATCACATTGGATGTTAATTTTGTGGATTGGTGGTTGGTTATATAGTCTCTTTTACACATGCCATGACTTTTCTGATTCTTGTGTTACAGTCTAGCTTCTTATCCCCTTGCTCAAAAATCTTTTCCATTGTTTCGCAAAACACTCATCAGCAAAGTGCTAGGGATTCTGCTGAACTCCTCTGCCCCTCATCAATGAGGGAAACTATAAGCATGATTTAAGATCTTTGGCTCCTGTCCTCTTACAAACACCTGCCCTGTCAAGTACATACGTTTCCTTTCTGTTCTGCTTTCATGCTATTGTTTTAACAACTTTATAAAATTCCCTGGGTGGTTTCTGAGTCCTGCAAATGAACCTATTTCTAGAGTTTCCTTGAAACATAAGGATTCAAAGCTGGATGTGATGAAGGAAGACTCCATACATCTTGGTGACTGACTGGGTGGGAGAAAAGGAGAGAAAGGCACAGGGAGAAACAAATCCAAGAAGGCTCAAAGCTCTGAAACCTAAAAGACTAGGAGTGAACAGAAAGAAGTCAAGAGAGGAAGCGCTGAATGGCTGATAGAAAGTTTAGCTTCAGACATGTTGACTTGGTGACGATGGTAAGATACTGGAATGGAACTAGTAAGGCTGGGTATAAAAGATTTTGTATGTCCAGTGGTGAGAATAGGAGTGAGGTGTGTGATTTATTTTAACCCTCAAACATTTTCCTCCAGTGGAAATATGTGACAAGTCCATTCAACGTCTTGGCTTAGAAAAAGTTTTAGAGGTCAAGTTGAAGGTTTATGAATGGGCATCCTCTGTAGGATAAATTCGTCACTCGCCCATTCATTCATCTGCACACTTGCATTTTTTAATTTATTAATTGAGCTTCTACTTCATGCCAGACACTGGGCCTATAGCAGGTAGTGTGCATATCAGTGATACGTAAGTAAAATCTTATGAACGAATGAGCTGCTCAAAGTTGAGAACCAAGAGAGGAAGAGAAAAATCTTCCTTGTCACTGTGTCAAGGAGAAGGCAATGATAAGTCATTGCAGTAAATATTTGTTGAATGAGTGAGGCAAAGGAGCATGTGAGACTTTTCCAGATGTACCAGATTGTACCAGGGAACTGAGAAAAGTGAGGTTTCCACAGAGGTCAAAAATGTAAAGGCTAAGTTCAGAAGAAAGTTAAGGGTGAAATACTGCAAATGTATTTTCTCAGGATTTGTTTGCTTTAGCAAGGTAGAAAAAAATTGGAAATATTTTGGGGTTCTCATAAAATTTGAAACACAGTACTCATTGCTCTTAACCACCTTAGACGTCTCTCTCTCCATCCTTTCTCCTCCTCCCTCCCTCTTTTCCTTCCCTTCCCTTTCCTTCCTTCCTCCCTCCCTCCCTCCCTTCCTCCCTTCCTCCCTTCCTCCCTTCCTTCCTTCTTTCCTTCCTTCCTTCCTCAGGCCAACAAGCAACGCTAGTGACACACTCACATAGCTAGTAAGTTAGAAGTTGCCAAGTTAGAACCAGGTAAGAAAATATGAGGGACAACGATTGTCTAGAAAATACACAAAAATGTCTCCCTTAAAAAAAAAAAACAAAGAAACCAAAACCAACCAACCAAATAGTTGGATCCTTTATTTAAAAAAAAAAAATCTCACTCAGAACCAACTGATCCAACAGTGAAGAGTGGTATTCCTCAATGTGAAGGCAGGATCCTGGAGTCCAGAGCCCACCCTCTTGGCTTCCCTCTCACCTGTGCAGTGGCCCAAAAGACAACCCCATGGACACCACTCAAAGCTGAGTAAGGCTCTGAGGAACCCCAGTTTGGAAATATCTGTTCTAGAAGAAAGAATGAGACATCACATACATGGGCATTTTTTATGGAAGGGAGATTGGTAAACCCTTGACTTGTTGACTATCTGTTCTTTGAAATGGAGAGAGATGAGTTATCAAATGTCACACCCTGCCACAACTGCCTTGAGATTGCAGAACGATGGGAATTGTCTTATGGAAAATACTAGCAGGCAGCCAACTGAGACACAGGGCTCTGACAGTGCCAACAGAGTGAAGACATTTGCTGTTCATCTCACAGGGAAAAACAGAGTGTGCAGAATTCAGGGAGGGTTGAGAACAGGTTCCCTGTCACGATGACGTTAACTGTATGCAGGGTTTCCTTTCCAAATCTAGGAAGCTTGTGCATTAGCGGTCACACTGTGAAGATATGTGAGAGCCCTAAATCCCCAGTAATGAGTAGATGAGTTAGAAGGTAGGTAAGAGTCAGTACATGAAAGGATTTGAAAGGAAAGGAAGGTTTTATTGTACTCAGATCAACGGTAAACACACGATTTGACTATTCTTCACCCAGCCCTGCATGAGAGTGCCCTGCTTTCTTGTTCAGCCCACAGGGAGCACTGCGAGTCACATCTTGCATGACTGGCACCCACGACCTTGTGGGGAAAGGCCAACTCACCTGCCATGCTGCTGATGTTCACCAGCCTCCCCTTGGATTTCCTAAGAAGAGGCAAAAATGCCTTTGTGACTTCCACGGCCCCGAAGAAGTTCACGGCCATGCATCGTTTGTATTCGGTCATGGGAATGAGCTCCCCGTCAGTTGGGAGGCCAAGGACCCCAGCATTGTTGACCACAGCCCACAGTCCTGAGGACAGAAGGGAACAACTCTGAGGTCAGGCAAGATGGGAGAGTGGGAAGATTTTTAACCCTTCAAGCTCTGAAGTCAAAAGGACCCCTTTGAGATTTAGGATCTAGGCAGATGACTTCAACTCTCAAACCTTAGTCTCCTTGATTACTTGTGAAATATTAAGCAACGGTTTTTCGGAGGTATATTCTTTTGCCCCAAAGCCCTTTCCTACATCCGGGCAGCTAGATATTTGTTATACCTATGGAGGGATGACACAGCAAGGAGGAGGTTTAATCAAAGTCTACCTCATGTTTCTCCCTCAAAGGAGTGTGTGGAGACAGAATGATATCTTTAGGACATGCAGATATAAGACGATATATCTTACGTGCAGTGCAATGATATAAGATCCTGTCTTCCCTTTTCCTTCGACTAGAAAAGATTCCTTAGTCCAGGAAAACTAGAAGTGCCAAGAGCTAAAAAGATTGCAGAGTCCCTGAGCTCTAGTCCCTTCCCCAGCCAGCCTGATCCCCTCGACTGACCAGGATCACCAAGAGGGCTTGTTCACACACAGGTCGCCAGGCCCCACCTCCAGAGAATCTGACTGGGGGTGTCTGGGGTAGGGCCTGAGAATCTGCATCTCTAACAAGTTCCCAGGTGATGCTGATGCTGTAGGCCTGGACCACACTTGGAGAACCGCTGTCCACAACCGGTGATTTTTCATCTTTGCACATTAAAATCACCTGGGGAGCTTTTTAAAACCCCAATGCCCAGGCCACACCCCAGCCAATTAGATCAGAAACTGTGGGGTGGTGAAGAAAGGGGACCTTGGCATTAGTAGTTTTTAAAATTCCCTACCTAGGTGATTCCAATGTACAACCAAGCTTTGGAGTCATTGCCCTAAACGGTAGCAGAGAGGTAATACAAAAACTCCAGATGTTTTGGGGGAGGGGGATCTGGAGCAGAAGTGAGTGACCTGGGTCCTCTTTTTTTTCTAATTTCTGGGCTTTTCAAAAAATTTTTATTTATTTATTTTTGGCTGCGTTGGGTCTTCGTTGCTGCACACGGGCTTTCTCTAGTTGCGGCGAGCGGGAGGCTACTCTTCGTTGCAGTGCGCGGGCTTCTCATTGCGGTGGCTTCTCTTGTTGCGCAGCACGGGCTCTGGGTGCGCGGGCTTCAGTAGTTGTGGCGCACGGGCTTAGTTGCTCCGCAGCATGTGGGACCTTCCTGGACTGGGGCTTGAACTCACGTCCCCTGCATTGGCAGGCGGATTTTTAACCACTGCGCCACCAGGGAAGTCCCTGGGTCCTCTTTACAGAGGAGAAACATCGGGGTGTGTTCAGCTAGATAGACCTGAAGCAGATTCTCTGAGTTCCCTGAGCCTCGGCGTGGTTTAGGCCGGCTGTTTCTCAAGGTGTGGTCCAGAACCAGCACCATCAGCATCAATTGGGAACTTGTTAGAAATGCACATTCTGGAGCCCCACCTCAGACCTGCTGGATCAGAAACTGGTGATCAGAAATTGTTGTTGAAGCTCAGCATTGTGATATAACGTGCCCTCGAGGTGGTCCTGATGCACACCCCAGTGTGAGAACCAGTGGGATGTAGAGGAGCAGAATGAGCCTCAGTGCCAGCAAAAGCACAGAAATGGCAGGAGGCACCAGCCCTAACAGTGCCTTTCTGGTGGCTTCCAAGAGGTAGGTAGCTGCCAACCTGCATGAGGGCTGGACAGAGCACTGGACATCTCAGCAGAGTCCAGCATGAGGCACTGACCATCGGAGATGAAATGTCCCATCCCCAGGAATTTAAGATGCTACCCTGGGGAAATGGGATAAAGCTCAAAATGACTGAAACAGTTTTCGCCACGTGGCAGAAAGACGGCTCAAAATAGAAACTGCGTTGACTTATAGAAAATAAAATTACATTTCTTGCACACCTGAGTTGGTGGTCTGACATTTACATGCAATAGTGATTGGGAGCGTTAAGTGAGATGATGCCTGGCACGTAGTAAGAGCTCAACAGCTATTACGAGGATGGTGATAGGAGGAGAGGATGCCTCCACTCCCACCTCCAAATGATGGTTTTAATTCACTCAGCCTGATGCACACCTTTGACCAGTCCACATGCAGGTGGCAGCTTGAGAATGCCCTAGAACAGGGGCCAGCAAACATTTTCTATAAAAGGGTGGATAGTAAGTGTTTTAGCACTGCACGTCCTACTCACTCAACTCTGCCATTACAGACAATCTGTAAATGAATGGGAGTGGCTGTGTTCCAATAAAACATTATGGACATTGACATTCGTATTCCATATAATTTTCATGTGTCAAAAAAATCTTCTGATTTCTTTTAACCGTTTAGAAATGTAAAAACCACCCTGAGCTCACAGGCTACACAAAAACAGGTGGCAGATCTATAGAATATTCTTTAAATGACGAAGTTAAAGAGATAGAGAACAGGTTAAAGATGAGAATAGGGCTCTAAAAAGGTAGCATGAGAAAGCCTGGTGGTGATGGAACAGTTCTGTATCTTGAGTGAGGTGATTTTTGCACAAAGCTACACGTTACAGAATTGCACACACACATACGCACTTGCATATATAGCTGGTGAAATCTGAATAAACTCTGGGGATTATACCAATGCCAATTTCCTGGTTTTGATATTGTACTATAGTTATGCAAGATGTTGATACTGGGGGAGACTTGCGTCTACTATTATTTCAAAATAAAACGTTAAAAAAAAAAAAAAACAGGCAGGGCCACAGCTTGCCAACTCCTGCCATAGAACTCTAAGCTGGCCAATAAGCCCATTATACCTGTAGGACTTAATAATAGTTTTTAAATAATATTAATTAATAATTAACAATATGTTCATAATAATTTTAAAATATGCGTGTAGGAACACAGCACAGTTGCTGGCCCTCTTGCAGGAGCTGAGGTTTTCTGGTTTATCCACGTGGCCCAGAGGGTTCTTTAGCAAACATCCTTCTTAGTGATTTTTAATGAGCCTATTTTACTGCTGCACTTTCTTTTTGACTTGAGAGGCTGAAGTCGAGAGAGACCTCGAGGGGAGCAGGCAATTCTGTATTGGTATCGTATTGGTGTATTGGTAATGCTGCCTCAGAGGAGGATTGCTCTCCAGAAGGCTGGCCCCAAAATAGCATGGGCTCATACCTTGGAAAATGTACTCGCTGGACCCCTTCATCCCAGGACACTGGGATAGTATTAGCGTATCAAGAACCACTACTTTGGGACTTCCATGGGGGTCCAATGGTTAAGACTCCACACTCCCCATGCCAGGGGCACGGGTTCAACCCCTGGTTGGGGAACTAAGATCCTGCATGCTGCACAGCGTGGCCTAAAAAAAAAAAAAGAACCACTATCATTCATTATGGTCAATACTGTCCTTCTGGGCCTCACCAGATGGGTCTGTATTGAATATCTCCTAAAGATACCATCAAGTCAATAATAAGAGGGATAGTAAAAGGCAAAGCCAGGAAAACTACCTTTCTAGAAAATAACCACACACTGCTAAACTTGCTGAAAATTAATTTCTAATTACCAACCATCTATTTTTCTCTCCTCCTCTCATTTCTCAGATGTATATTGAGCACTTACTATATGCCAGGGGCTGTGCTTAATGTTGAATGACTGGAAAATAGGAGTTCTTACTGACTGCTTGCCTCATGTCAGGGACTCTTGTAAGTGCTCCGTATATAATAACTACTCCTTCAACTACCAAATGAAGCAGATAATATCGCTCTCTTTTTGCTGGGAAGATCAGCTGTAAAGAGGATGTAAGCAGGAAGTGCTTGAGGCCTCCACGGAAAACCCCCAAGTGAAGGCAAAACAGGAGAAAGCAGAGCTAAGAAACAGAGACTGGGTGCTGATGACGTTGCTTAAGTGCCTGGATCCAGACATGCCTGAAATCAGTGGGCCTTTTTAGTTATATAAGCAAAAGACATTCCCTTTATGCTTTAGCAATTTTGAATTGGGTTGTGTCACTTGCGTCTGAAAGAATCCTGTTGGAGACATGGTTCTGGTTCTCAAGGAACCTTGTGGCGAGGAGTGAGAGGTGGACAGATTTGTATAATTGGTAATACCAGTGTGTGCAAGGGATATCAGGTGAAGGTCCAGAACAGGAAGTGAATGACGTTACCTGGATTACCAGGAAGGTCATGCAAGAGATGTTTGAGCTAGATCTCCTGTGAGAGTAGAGTCTGCAGCTGGACAAAAGCAAAAGTCTAGAGGAATGGAGTGAGGCAAGAGGGAAATTTGGGTAAGAGGAAGCTGGACGTGCAAAGATGTAAACTTGTAAATTCTATTCTGGAAACCATTGCAGAATTTACTGAGTGGACCAGCAGGTATTGCAGATTAAGGGTTTGGGAAGGGCCGTTTTCCTGAAGGGCCTTCGAATCCTTGTTAAGGTGTTTGGTGGTGGATGGAGAACCACAGAACCATTCAGTGAGGCAAAGCATAGGCCTTGCTCATGGGAGGAATGCAAGACATGGAGGCTCTGATTATCAAAAGGTTTTCAGGAAATGGATGACACTATAAGATGTGCACCTTGTAGAGACCACTCTCCATTTGGAAAGCAATGGGGAAGGAAAGCCTAGTTGCAAGGAGGCCATTGTGGGAGCTCAGGCGGGAGATGAGGGCCCCAGTTAAGCCGCAGCTGCCTGGGGATGATAGGAAGGGGCGGGATGATAAAGATCTAGGACGTAGAATTGACAGGACTCCGGACCAATAGGATGCAGAAATCGAGGGTAAGCGGCAGGTCTAAGTGACCCCCCAGGTTGCTGACTTGAATGACAGATTAGGTGGCAGTGCTGGCGTTTGAGCCAGTGTCTGAGTCGTCGGATGCAGGAGGGTAAACTGATTTGCAGACCGGCAGCAGAGAAAAAGATTATGAGGTCAGTTTTTGACAAACTGAGGTGGGATGTCTGCTAACCAATTTTATATGCATATAGGTCCTGACGTTTAGAAGAGAGCTAGGTTGGTAACACACATTCAGAAGTTATTGTATTAGATCGCAGTGTTTCTCAACTCTGGCAGAATATTAGCATCACCTGGGGAGCTTTCAAATGTATTGATACCTGGGACCCCCAAATGGGATCTTCTTTACAGTGGACATTCTCAGCAAAAGGAGAGCAAGAGTACTGGCCTCACTGTGGAAGTATTAGCTGAGTTATTTTCTGTAGATGCTGATTTAATCTGTTGGGGGAAGGTCCCAGGTTGGGTGGGTATCACGGGTGTGTGACCTGTGTTTCAGAAAGGTCTCATGTTTGGTTTAATTTTCTGCTGGCACCACCTAAACATCTTAAACATTTTGTAAACGAGGGGCCCCACATAATTCGCATTTTGCCCTGGGCCCCTCAAGTTACATAGCCCATCCTGGGCCCAAGCATAGGTATTTTAAAACACTTCCCAGGTGAGAATTCCTGGTATAGAGAGAGAACAGTATAGCCTGGGAAACATGGAGTGGGAAGTTTGGGGATGGAGTCCTCAGTAACATTCACATTTAGGGGAATAGGGGGAGGGGACGGAGGAAAAGGTTCATACAGGAGAAGCAGAAAGAATGATCAGAGAACTAGGAGAGCAAGAGGGGGCTGGAGACCCCAAAGCCCAAGCAGGGGAGGATAATCAACACACTGAAAGACAGCAGAGAAATTAAGAGCTTGGTGTTTAGGATAATACTGATTCGCTTGGCCAGACCAGTTAGGGAGGCATGGTGAGAAGTGAAAACAGGGCGGCAGGGTTCCAAAGAGCTTGGCTGTAAAGGAAGAGGAAGAGACAGGCAGTGGCTAAGGGAAGGCAGTGATTATGAAGCTATTTTCTTAAGTCTAATACAAGTTAATATCAGTGAGAGGAAAGAAATGAGGAGGGGCAATAATTAATGGGAGAGTGACCAAGCAGATGTTGGAGGGAATGGGATGGAGAATTCTGTAAGTTCTGAGGACGGACCACACCTGACTCATTCCTAATGTCTTCATGTCTGTGAAAGGTGCCAGCGTGTGGCAGGTGCTCAGTACAGGGGTGTCCAGGTGCCAGAACAGACTAGAGGACAATGGTAATTAGAGGCTGGAACCAGTGTTGGGCATTTGCAAGGAGGGTGGAGGGCATTCGAGGGCGCAGGTGGCTGAAGGCAGTACCTCCGTTCTGCACCTTTTCCTTCACTTTGCTGTGGGCATCTTTTATCTGTTGCGGGTTGGTGATGTCCAGCTGGAGCACGGAGAGACGCTTGGAGCAGGTTCTTCGTAATTCCTCCGCTCCTGATCCCTTTTCATCCAGAACTCCAGCAAATACTGTGAAGCCCAACTCGTCCAGATACTTGGACAAGGCATGGCCAATCCCAGAATCGCCACCTGCAAGGGGTCAAGGCAATACAAAGTGGGCTCAAACCACGATGGTAGGAAAAAAATCATTGAAGAAGAAAATCACTGCATGCTATTTATGATGGTCCATGTTCTCTGGAGAGAGTAGGTCTTGAGGAAGTTTGTTTTTTTTTTTTTTTTTTTTTTTTGCTAAGTGGGAAAATGGGCAGAGAAGCCACAAGAGACAAATTTCTCTGTATGAAAAAAAAAAGGGAGGCGAGGTAGAATTTGAGGTGGGGGCGTAAGTGGGAGGAGAAATGCTGATGAGGGGGAGGGGGTCCAGGAGTGGCTGGTGGCCAAAGAACGTAGGAGGGGAAACTAAGACATCTAATGGAAGCTGTTTTATTAGTCTCCGCATGTAGTATTTTATGTAATAACCTCCATCACTACATAAAATGTTCAGTAAAACGTTCATTACAAACTAATACTTTGGAGTTGGTTTCTTCATTTTAAAGATGGAGCAAAGTGTCGGGTCCTGATTCATAGTGGACCCAGGACAATAGCAGAGGCTGCCCACAGGGACCAGTTCCTTCTGGATTATGAAGGATGAAGGCCCATAGCCACCTGCCCTTCTCACCTCCTCAGAACTTTTTCCCTAGCCATGGCCTTCTCCCAAACCACTGAATAGACATCAGTCCTAGGAAGACAGCTGCAACAGAAACCAGATAGAAATCCCTAAGTGCACTGCTTTGTGAAACCAGAGGATAAGATCATATGTAAAATACATGTCAAGCCTACCAGAATCTGAGATGGGAGTTTACCCAACCCACTCTGGAGGATATTATGGACCCTAGAGAAATTGTGTCACACCCACAAGTACAAACGTAGATACCTGAAATTCCGAAGATGAAGATAATGTGGACATAAAATCACCCTTTGAGCCATACCAGAAAAAGCGTGTAACAATATGTTTCTACAGCTCTAAAGACGAGAGATCATCTTCACATTGGCTGTGTCAGGCAGTCTTTCCTGTAAACCTTGGGGGAATCTGTCTTGTCAGCAGTTGGGGGCTACAGTCAGGCATCCCCCTGAGAATCAGAAAATTCAGGAGATCAGCATGCTGACAGTCAACTCAAGGATCAGTATGCAAGTGATCAGAAAAGATGTCTGACTTCAAAGCTAACAAGACCTGCCTGGAATCTGACCAGAAGTGTTGCGGTCTCCAAAGAGAGGGTAATCACCATCAAAAGGCAAAAGGACAGAGAGACAGGCATTCACAGATACTGCTGATAAATGTGAAGGGCTGAAATCTATGACCATTTTCGATACTGAGACCCAAAAAGTCTCAGTATCTGTCCTAGAGGAAAAACTCACATGTATTCAGAGACAAAGGATGTTCTTTACAGGACTGTATATAATAGCAAAAGAAGGAATTAACCTTACCATCCATGAATTGGAGAATGGTTGCATAAATTATGGTACCTATGATGGAATATGACACAGCGATTTTAAAAGATAGGGTAGAACTATATAAACTGGCATAGATACCTGCTCCAAGATACTTTGTTAAGTGAAATAAAATGTTACAGTTACAGCCATTATTATACAGAATCCAGCTTATGACCCAAAACAGGGGCGGAGGAAACTAATTCTCTACCTACCCATGCATGCAAATATAGAAGGAAGGATTTGCAACGAGAGACACCAAGATGGTAATAGTAGTTGCCTCTAGGAGGAGAGGCAGAATGGACGGAGCTTTGTTTTACAATGTTTTCCATTTTTGCTGCAAGAGAGTACTGATTTTTCTTGTGTAATTCCTCTTCTTTTAAAGGTCATGCCAATTAGAATGAAGATGGGCCCTATAAGTGTAGGAAAAGGTATTACCAAGAGGCCATTGTAGGTGGCGTCTGCAAACACTGCCCAAGAGGGTGCAGCCTTAGGAAGAGGTGCGGGCACTTCTGCCCCTCCTAACACAAGATGAAGGCGTCTGGTTACCATAGTTGATTGCACTTTACTTTGTTTCTTGTACGTCCACATCTACCTGTGTGTGCATGGTTTCCTGCCTGGTCCTGGTAAGAGGAGGAGACCGTACCATTTGAGGCAGACCTAAGCATCTGGGCCACGTGACAGATCTCTGCTGTGCTGTAAATTAGCACATTAGAATTCTGGTTTTAAAATATAATACTACATGCATATAACAATTTTGCGAGCCCTGCAGATGTAGCTTTGCCCTGTAGAAATGGACCTGCAGTTGGACAAATCCAGCTTCGGAGTCTGCGTGGAAAGATTGTGAAGGAGTGTGTGTCTTGTATCAAAGCTTCTTATTTATGATATGTAAGTAGAATAGAGCAAATGTTGTTTGAATCTTTGTTATTTTTAGTGCCATTTCTCTAGTAAAGCTAAGTATTTTAGAGGAAAAAAAAAAAAAAAAATGATCTGAGGCCAGATCTTTGACAGTGGCAAGTTCACCAGGTGGTGGGTGCAATGCATGTGGCCTCTCCCTGGAAACCACCAAATGTCACTGGTGGTCAAATCTGTCTTGTAAAATTATTCTCCCCATGTCTCCAGTCGAGATTATCATTCCCATTTTACAGATGGGGAAAGTGAAAATGAGAGAGGCCAAGGTCACAGAGATAGAAGGGATGGACCTGAATCCCGGTGCATGACTCTTCCTCATCCTGGACCACCTTCTCCTTTATCTGTGAAAGCAGAGAAGGAAGGTCTGGGGAAGCCAGCCTCTGAATGAGCCTCTTGTGGCCCAGCAAGGAAGGATATGAATTAACCTGAAAATAACTAACTCAGAACCAGACTGGAGTGAAGCGTGGACCTGGAGCCAGGTGATACACACTCTGCTGGGTGAGAGCAGGTGTTCACAGAAGGCCCCTCCCATTTGCGACGCACCACACCCTGTGCTTCTGCCTCCTGGGTGGTGTGGCTGGGCATATTGGGGCCATGGGTTTTAAAGCTCCCAGTTCCCCTGAAAGGTTTGTGTCATATCAGGATGGCAGCATGTTCCCTCTGCGCAGAGAGAATCATCCTGTGGTGCAGAGATGCAGGCTGTGGCCTTCAGCTCCACGCAGCAAATAAACTCAGCCAGGGTGCATACCAAGGAAGGTGAGAAAGGGTCATCTATCAGTGGCTGAGTGGATAAACAAAACGTGGTCTATCCATACAAGGGAATATTATTCAGCAATAGAAGGGAATGGGGTTCTGATACACACTGCAACAAGGTTGAATCTTGAAAACATTATGCTAGGTTAAAGAAGGAAGAGACACGCTGATCCTGACCCCATTTTCTCTGAGTAGAGAATGATCCAAAGACAGTTTCGAAGGTAATGCCTTAGACCAGCTTAGGCAGCTTCGTGAATCCAGGATCTAACTCTCTTCGGAAAGTCCCTAGGAAGAGCCTGGCCTACGGGAGATGCTGGCCACAAAATGAGAGATGACATATTGAACTTTACCGAGCCCTGTGGTCCTGGAAAACAGCAAAAGTTAAAAAACACTTCCACTCTTTGTGTTCTGGGAAATAGTTTCCTGCACAGGAGTCACCTTCTCCATGTGAATTAGAGAGGATTCAGGGATGCCCTCCTTGTTTACCAATGACAAGGCCAGACCCAGGCCCTCCAAATTCCCACCCTTTGCTTCATAAATGACAAGCTAAACTGTTTGTCCCCAGTGAGTCACTGGAACAAAATGCTTGTTAACCAGACTTTGGTATAGATTCTTTCCTTCCCCCAGGTCCTGGCCCACCGTCAGCCTGAGGCAGCAGATAGCCCCTCCTGAGAACAGGCTGGCCTCAGAGAAGATGGTCCCTCCTCTGCCGTCTGATCACTCCTGGCCTATCCCCATTCCCCTCACCTGGTTCTTTTCAGACTTGTTCACCCTCCCCATGAAAGCAAAACTCTTTTTTGACTAACCCTTGAGATACTTGCAGACCTGTGGTCAAAGTGTTCCCTTCACTGCAACAGTCCTGCCCCTGGCCCCATAGTAATCCTATAAAGTCTTTCCATACAAAACCTGGATTTGTTTTTTTTTTTATTTGACAGTGAATTAAGAAAGCCAAAGTTCACGGGGGACCATTTGTTTGTCCTTACCAGTGAGAAAAGGTAGCATAGAGGCCTGGTTTTGAGCCTGGCCCCACCATCCCTACCTGTGCAACCCCGGTCAGGTTATTTAACCCCTCTGTGCCTCAGCTTCCTCATCTGTAAAACAGGCTTGATAATGGTGCCTACACCAGTTGATATTTGTGATGTGCTTAACAGTGCCTGTAATTACTATAATAGATCTTTTTTTTTTTTTTTTTTTTTTAATAATACTAGGCACATGACATCCTTCTTGACTTACAGGCCTTTACATTCATGATATTGGTAGATGGGGAGTTTGCCTCTACTGACAGTCAGCTAAACATCTTGGTGAAGACTCAGACTGCTTGATTCTGCCTCTCCCATGTCTGAGCCTTGGGAAATGTTACATACAGTCGTGTGGATCCTCCACTTCCTCGTCTGGGAAGTGGGGTTATACCAGTACCTCCCTCCTAGGCTGACCCTGGAAGTCAACAAGACAGAGGATGTTCTGCACAAGGCCCAGCCTGTCATATGTGACTTGTTATCAGTAGCGTGGCTCTAACCCAGACATCATTTTTGATCTCCTGTCAGAGATCAGGCTATGCTAGCCCTGGTGTCTTAGGGCTGTGCAGGGGTAAGAGGGCCTTGGGAAAGTATGTGGCTGGGGAGCCGCTCCCTGTCAAGATAGAGTAGCCCTTGTGCACTCCAGAAACCCAAAGACAAGGTGGGGGCCTTTGTGAAAAGGCAAAGTGTTTCATAAGTTACCCAATAGTAACCTCTGAAGAGTATCATACCTAGTATGACTCTAATGCTTACCAAGGTCCAGCCAGCCTCACACATATTAACTCCAACCACCCTGGGAGATAAGTCATTTTACCATCATCGCTTTACAGAGGAGGAAAATGAAACACAGAAGGGTTAAGTCATTCAGCTGCACATGGCAGAGGTAGGCTGGAACCCAGGCAGGGCTTGGCATATAAACATCTGGAGTGTAAAATATTCAAAGCTTCCGGAGCACAGGGCTTAGCATATAGTAGGTGATCAAAAAAAAGCATGAGTTGGCTAAATGGGCATTTAAGAGGGCGTTGGCCTTGGGACATCCCTGGTGGTCCAGTGGGTAAGACTCTGTGCTTCCAATGTAGGGGGCCCGGGTTCGATCCCTGGTCAGGGAACTAGATCCTGCATGCATGCCACAACTAAGAGTCCACATGCTGCAGCTAACAAGCCTGCATGCCGCAACTGTAGATCCCACATGCCACAACAAAGATCCTGCGTGCTGCAACTAAGACCCGGTGCAGCCAAAATAAATAAATAAATAAATGTTAAAAAAAAAAAAAGAGGGCATTGGCCTTAATGCCTTAAAAATGCAGAGCGAGAGAGAGAGTCCTATGGCACTAGGGTTCCTGACTCAAAATAAGTCCCAGCAAACATATTGAGTTGGATGTCTACCCCAAGAGAGGGTGGGGAAAATGCTGGGGGTGGTTTTAAGCTATGCCCTTTGAGATCATTCTATCTCTAGTGGCCTAGAAATCCATCAGCTTGGAGCAAGCAACGAGTACTAGAGTCCCATTTTTGCAGAATAGGAGTGAATGTGAGATAGTGATTTATTCTAAAATATTAATAAATTCAATTTGTGTGAAAAACGGAAACGTGAATCCCTTTAATCCAGAAGAATTAAGAGTTGTATAGTTTCAGAGCTGGTGGGCTAATTGTAAGTGGATCTACGCTATTACCACATGGGGGCGCCGGATTAGCTGTTGAACAGAAACACGTCCCATCATTTGTTGGGTCAAGTCTTAAATTAGGCAAGTTGTGAATAATTCGAGTTCCGAAGTTCTTCAGGGCTATGTCCCTTGAATGAAACACACCCACCCTGTAAAGACAGACTGCATGTGCTCTTGGACACAAGCTGGTCCCTTGGAAGCTGCATTCAGAAAGAGAGATGAAGGGGGAAGAATTTGCAAGCCTGTAAACAATTTCTAGACATTAGTAAAACATCATATAAGTAATAAAACTTTAAGAACAACAAGATAAACAAAAGAAGAAGAAACTATCCATAACCTCACCAATCTAACATAACTTTTGTACTTTTTCTTCTAGTCTTTTTTTCCTATACACTATTCTTTAACAATTACAGTTATAGCACACACATGATTTGACAACTAATTTTTAAATTAATATTACATAAACCAGTTTTAGCTATTTCTACATAGTCTACAAAACCATAAATCATCATTTTTCACTATTGGGTAAAATTCTCCCAGTCAAAATGCAGTAGAGACAGAAATGATGAGAGCCTGGGTTCTTGAGCCAGGATACCTGGGTTCAAATCCTTGCTCTGCTACTTACCAGCTGTGTGACCTTGGCCAGTTAACCTCTCTGTGCCTCAGTTTCCTCATCTATAAAGTGAGGTGATACTAGGACCTGCCTCATAAGATTGTTAGAAGGATTAAATGATTTTATGTACTAAAGTAATTGGACCACAGCCTGGCACATGGCAATTACTATCCAGATGTTAGTTAAATAAATGGCAACTGGGTTTTTTAAAGTTTTTAATCCATGCTACTCCTTTCATTGGCTACTTCTAGTTCCTGGAACCAAAAGGATTTTCAGTTCAGTTCTTATCTCAGAAGGTCATCACAGCTATTCTAACCACAGTGATGAATTGGCCAAGGACTACCCTCTGCTTTCTGCCAGTGGTCCCATCTCTCCCAGACTCTGTCCCTAAAGCTCCTCCAAGTCTCCCCTTTGTCAATATCTTTGAACAACAGCAGCTTAAAGCAGAGCTTCTCAGTGGATGAGTGTCTTCAGAGGTATCAAGGCCCATTCTCATAGTGGAATTTCAGTTCTATCAGTGGAATAGACAAACACAAATTGAGGACCTGCTATGTATTGATACCAAATAAGAGGACACCGTCTGAATATGTGTTTTTGCTTGGCCCACACACTGTATTTTGTAAAAAATTTGAACACTTGGAGTCCAGCTATTTCACCTGAAAAGCCAGATCGATGGTTTCTCTTGATTAACCAGGAGATGGGCCAACCCCAGGCCTGCGTTCCTACAATGAAGTCAGGAGCTCAAGCTGAGGATCCCAAAGCTGCCCCCTCCCACGGGTCATGCTCTCAGATCAAGACTCACCACTTCCTAGGGCGCATGCGCCTTTCTATGGCCAACATCCTCACCACTGGGACTCGCCCCCCCACCCCACCCCCGCCCCGCCCACAGCCCAACACACAGGCAATTCTTTGTCCCACTTAACAAAGTTCATCTGGGGCTAGCCCTGTTTATCTGGAAACCTGTGGAAAACTAAGGAGGAAAGGACTTTCCCCTCCCTTGTTTAAGATTTAAGCAATCCATCAGGTTGCCACCCTCATGTTGACATGGCCTGTTCCCTATAAAATTGATTGAGGTATAATAAAATGGTAGATAAATAGAATAAAACTCTAGTGCACATAAGACTTCCCTGAGAGCCATACAAGGCTCAGCTCCTAATCCAAGAAGAGAAAATACTTGACAGTTGTACTACTGACACCCCACCTTCCTTGCCCATGGCACTCTTAAAGGATAGTAACTTGCTGGGTGGTGAGGCCCTGGGAAATACCTAGATCTTTCACGTCAGTTTTTTTTTTTTTAACATCTTCATTGGAGTATAATTGCTTTACACTGGTGTGTTAGTTTCTGCTTTATAACAAAGTGAATCAGCTATACATAAACATATATCCCCATATCTCCTCCCTCTTGCGTCTCTCTCCCACCCTCCCTATTCCACCCCTCCAGGTGGTCACGGAGCACCGAGCTGATCTCCCTGTGCTATGCGGCTGCTTCCCACTAGCTATCTATTTTACATTTGGTAGTATGTATAAGTCCGTGTCACTCTCTCACTTCATCCCAGCTTGCCATTCACCCTCCACGTGTCAAGTCCATTCTCTACATCTGCGTCTTTAGTCCTGTCCTGCCTCTAGGTTCTTCAGAACCTTTTTTTTTTTTTTTTTCAGATTTCATATATATGTGTTAGCATACAGTATTTATTTTTCTCTTTCTGACTTACTTCACTCTGTATGACAGTCTCTAGGTCCCTCCACCTCACTACAAATAACTCAATTTCATTTCTTTTTATGGCTCAGTAATATTCTATTGTATATATGTGCCACAACTTCTTTATCCATTCATCTGTCGATGGACACTTAGGTTGCTTCCATGTCCTGGCTACTGTAAATAGTGCTACAATGAACATTGTGGTACATGACTCCTTTTGAATTATGGTTTTCTCAGGGTATATGCCCAGTAGTGGGATTGCTGGGTCATATGGTAGTTCTATTTTCAGTTTTTTAAGGAACCTCCATACTGTTCTCCATAGTGGCTGTATCAATTTACATTCCCACCAACAGTGCAAGAGTGTTCCCTTTTCTCCACACCCTCTCCAGCACTTATTGTTTGTAGATTTTTTGATGATGGCCATTCTGACTGGTGTGAGGTGATACCTCATTGAAGTTTTGATTTGCATTTCTCTAATGATTAGTGATGTTGAGCATTCTTCATGTGCTTGTTGGCAATCTGTATATCTTCTTTGGAGAAATGTCTATTTAGGTCTTCTGCCCATTTTTGGATTGGGTTGTTTGTTTTTTTGATATTGGGCTGCATGAGCTGCTTGTAAATTTTGGACATTAATCCTTTGCCAGTTGCTTCATTTGCAAATATTTTCGCCCATTCTGAGGGTTGGCTTTTCATCTTGGTTATGGTTTCCTTTGCTGTGCAAAAGCTTTTAAGTTTCATTAGGTCCCATTTGTTTATTTTTGTTTTTATTTCCATTTCTCTAGGAGGTGGGTCAAAAAGGATCTTGCTGTGATTTATGTCATAGAGTGTTCTGCCTATGTTTTCCTCTAAGAGTTTGATAGTGTCTGGCCTTACATTTAGGTCTTTAATCCATTTTGAGTTTCTTTTTGTGTATGGTGTTAGGGAGTGTTCTAATCTCATTCTTTTACATGTAGCTGTCCAGTTTTCCCAGCACCACTTACTGAAGAGCCTGTCTTTTCTCCATTGTATATTCTTGCCTCCTTTATCAAAGATAAGGTGACCATATGTGCGTGGGTTTATCTCTGGGCTTTCTATCCTGTTCCATTGATCTCTATTTCTGTTTTTGTGCCAGTACCATACTGTCTTGATTACTGTGGCTTTGTAGTATAGTCTGAAGTCAGGGAGCCTGATTCCTCCAGCTCTGTTTTTGTTTCTCAAGATCGCTGTGGCTATTTGGGGTCTTTTGTGTTTCCATACAAATTGTGCAATTTTTTGTTCTAGTTCTGTGAAAAACGCCATTGGTAGTTTGATAGGGATTGCATTGAATCTGTAGATTGCTTTGGGTCATTTTCACAATGTTGATTCTTCCAATCCAAGAACATGGTATATCTCTCCATCTGTTGGTATCATCTTTAATTTCCTTCATCAGTGTCTTATAGTTTTCTGCATACAGGTCTTTTGTCTCCTTAGGTAGGTTTATTCCTAGGTATTTTATTCTTTTTGTTGCAGTGGTAAATGGGAGTGTTTCCTTAATTTCTCTTTCAGATTTTTCATCATTAGTGTGTAGGAATGCAAGAGATTTCTGAGCATTAATTTTGTATCCTGCTAATTTACCAAATTCATTGATTAGCTCTAGTAGTTTTCTGGTAATATCTTTAGGATTCTCTATGTATAGTATCATGTCATCTGCAAACAGTGCCAGATTTACTTCTTCTTTTCCAATTTGGATTCCTTTTATTTCTTTTTCTTCTCTGATTGCTGTGGCTAAAACTTCCAAAACTATGTTGAATAATAGTGATGAGAGTGGGCAACCTTGTCGTGTTCCTGATCTTAGTGGAAATGGTTTGAGTTTTTCACCATTGAGAATGATGTTGGCTGTGGGTTTGTCATATATGGCCTTTATTATGTTGAGGTAAGATCCCTCTCTGCCTACTTTCTGGAGGGTTTTTATCATAAATGGGTGTTGAATTTTGTCAAAAGCTTTTTCTGCATCTATTGAGATGATCATATGGATTTTCTCCTTCAGTTTGTTAATATGGTGGATCACATTGATTGATTTGCAAATATGGAAGAATCGTTGCATTCCTGGGATAAACCCCACTTGATCATCGTAGATGACCCTTTTAATGTGCTGTTGAATTCTGTTTGCTAGTATTTTATTGAGGATTTTTGCATCTATGTTCATCAGTGATATTGGCCTGTAGTTTTCTTTCTTTTTGACATCTTTGTCTGGTTTTGGTATCAGGGTGATGGTGGTCTCATAGAATGAGTTTGGGAGTGTTCCTCCCTCTGCTATATTTTGGAAGAGTTTGAGAAGGATAGGTGTTAGCTCTTCTCTAAATGTTTGATAGAATTTGCCTGTGAAGCCATCTGGTCATGGGCTTTTGTTTGTTGGAAGATTTTTAATCACAGTCTCAATTTCAGTGCTTGTGATTGGTCTGTTTATATTTTCTATTTCTTCCTGGTTCAGTCTCGGAAGGCTGTGCTTTTCTAAGAATTTGTCCGTTTCTTCCAGGTTGTCCGTTTTATTGGCATAGAGTTGCTTGTAGTAATCTCTCATGATCCTTTGTATTTCTGCAGTGTCAGTTGTTACTTCTCCTTTTTCATTTCTAATTCTATTGATTTGAGTCTTCTCCCTTTTTTTCTTGATGAGTCTGGCTAATGGTTTATCAATTTTGTTTATCTTCTCAAAGAACCAGTTTTTATTTTTATTGATCCTTGCTATTGTTTCCTTCATTTCTTTTTCATTTATTTCTGATCTGATCTTTATCATTTCTTTCCTTCTCCTAACTTTGGGGTTTTTTTGTTCTTCTTCCTCTAATTGCTTTAGGTGTAAGGTTAGGTTGTTTATTTGAGATGTTTCTTGTTTCTTGAGGTAGGATTGTATTGCTATAAACTTCCCTCTTAGAACTGCTTTTGCTGCATCCCATAGGTTTTGGATAGTCGTGTCTTCATTATCATTTGTTTCTAGGTATTTTTTGATTTCCTCTTTGATTTCTTCAGTGATATTTTGGTTATTAAGTAGTGTGTTGTGTAGCCTCCATGTGTTTGTATTTTTTACAGTTTTTTTCCTGTAATTGATGTCTAGTCTCATAGAGTTGTGGTCGGAAAAGATACTTGATACGATTTCAATATTCTTAAATTTACCAAGGCTTGATTTGTGACCCAAGATATGATCTATCCTGGAGAATGTTCCATGAGCACTTGAGAAGAAAGTGTATTCTATTGTTTTTGGATGGAATGTTCTATAAATATCAATTAAGTCCATCTTGTTTAATGTATCATTTAAAGCTTGTGTTTCCTTATTTACTTTCATTTTGCATGATCTGTCCATTGGTGAAAGTGGGGTGTTAAAGTCCCCTACTGTGATTGTGTTACTGTCGATTTCCCCTTTTATGGCTGTTAGTATTTGCCTTATGTATTGAGGTGCTCCTATGTTGGGTGCATAAATATTTACAATTGTTATATCTTCTTCTTGGGTCGATCCCTTGATCATTATGTAGTGCCCTTCTTTGTCTCTTGTAATAGCGTTTATTTTAAAGTCTATTTTGTCTGATATGAGAATTGCTACTCCAGCTTTCTTTTGATTTCCATTTGCATGGAATATCTTTTTCCATCCCCTCACTTTCAGTCTGTATGTGTCCCTAGGTCTGAAGTGGGTCTCTTGTAGACAGCATATATACGGGTCTTGTTTTTGTATCCATTCAGGCAGTCTATGTCTTTTGGTTGGAGCATTTAATCCATTTACATTTAAGGTAATTATCGATATGTATGTTCCTATTACCATTTTCTTAATTGTTTTGGGTTTGTTATTGTAGGTCTTTTCCTTCTCTTGTGTTTCCTGCCTAGAGAAGTTCCTTTAGCATTTGGTGTAAAGCTGGTTTGATGGTGCTGAATTCTCTTAGCTTGTCTGTAAGGGTTTTAATTTCTCCGTAGAATCTGAATGAGATCCTTGCTGGGTAGCATAATCTTGGTTGTAGCTTTTTCCATTTCATCACTTTGAGTATGTCCTGCCACTCCCTTCTGGCTTGCAGAGTTTCTGCTGAAAGATCAGCCATTAACCTTATGGGGATTCTCTTGTATGTTATTTGTTGTTTTTCCCTTGCTGGTTTTACTTTTTTTTCTTTGTATTTAATTTTTGATAGTTTGATTAATATGTGTCTTGGCGTGTTTCTCCTTGGATTTATCCTGTATGCGACTCTCTGCACTTTTTGGACTTGATTAACTATTTCCTTTCCCATATTAGGGAAGTTTTCAACTATAATCTCTTCAAATATTTTCTCAGTCCTTTTCTTTTTCTCTTCTTCTTCTGGGACCCCTATAATTTGAATGTTGGTGCGTTTAATGTTGTCCCAGAGGTCTCTGAGACTGTCCTCAATTCTCTTCATTCTTTTTTCTTTATTCTGCTCTGCAGTAGTTATTTCCACTATTTTATCTTCCATGTCACTTATCCATTCTTCTGGCTCAGTTATTCTGCTATTGATTCCTTCTAGTGAATTTTTAATTTCATTCATTGTGTTGTTCATCATTGTTTGTTTGCTCTTTAGTTCTTCTAGGTCCTTGTTAAACATTTCTTGTATTTTCTCCATTCTATATCCAAGATTTTGGATCATCCTTACTATCATTACTCTGAATTGTTTTTCAGGTAGACTGCCTATTTCCTCTTCATTTGTTTGGTCTGGTGGGTTTTTACTTTGCTCCTTCATCTGCTGTGTGTTTCTCTGTCTTCTCATTTTGCTTAACTTACTGTGTCTGGGGTCTCCTTTTCGCAGGCTGCAGGTTCGTAGTTCCTGTTGTTTTTGGTGTCTGCCCCCAGTGGCTGAGGTTGGTTCAGTGGGTTGTTTAGGCTTCCTGGTGGAGGGGGCTGGTGCCTGTGTTCTGGAGGATGAGGCTGGATCATGTCTTTCTGGTGGGCAGGACCACATCCGGTGGTGTGTTTTGGGGTGTCTGTGGCCTTATTATGATTTTAGGCAGCCTCTCTGCTAATGGGTGGGGTGTGTTCCTGTCTTGTTAGTTGTTTGGCATAGGGTGTCCAGCACTGTAGCTTGCTGGTCATTGAGTGAAGCTGGGTCTTATCGTTGAGACAGAGACCTCTGGGGGAGTTTTCGCTGTTTGATATAACGTATAGCCAGGAGGTCTCTGGTGGACCAATGTCCTGAACTCAGCTCTCCCACCTCAGAGGCACAGGCCTGACACCTGGCCGGAGCACCAAGACTCTGTCAGCCACATGGCTCAGAAGAAAAGGCAGAAAAAAATAAATAAATAAAATAAAATAAAATAAAATGAAGTTATTAAAATAAATAATAAAAATTATTAAAAATAAAAGAATTTAAAAGAAATTAAAAAAGAAAAAACGGAAAGAAGAGAGCAAACCAAAAAACAAATCCACCAATGATAACAAGTCGTAAAAACTATACTAAAAAAAACAAAAAAACGGACAGAGAGAACCCTAGGACAAAGGGTAAAAGTAAAGCTGTACAGACAAAATCACACAAAGAAGCATACACATACACACTCACAAAAAGAGAAAAAGGGAAAAATATATATATATATCGTTGCTCCCAAAGTCCACCGCCTCAATTTTGGGATGATTCCTTGTCTGTTCAGGTATTCCACAGATGCAGGGTACATCAAGTTGATTGTGGAACTTTAGTCCGCTGCTCCTGAGGCTGCTGGGAGAGATTTCCCTTTCTCTTCTTTGTTTGCACAGTTCCTGGGGTTCAGCTTTGGATTTGGCCCCACCTCTGCGTGTAGGTCGCCTGAGGGTGTCTGTTCTTCACTCAGACAGGACGGGGTTAAAGGAGCAGCTGATTAGGGGCCTCTGTCTCACTCCGGCGGGGGGGAGGGAGGGGTACGGATGCGGGGCGAGCCTGCGGCGGCAGAGGCCGGCATGACGTTGCACCAGCCTGAGGAGCCCCCTGCGTTCCCCCGGGGAAGTTGTCCCTGGATCACGGGACCCTGGCAGTGGCGGGCTGCACCGGCTCCCGGGAGGGGCGGTGTGGAGAGTGACCTGTGTCTGCCCACAGGCTTCTTGGTGGCGGCAGCAGCAGCCTTACCGTCTCATGCCCGTCTCTGGGGTCCGCGCTGATAGCCGCAGCTCGCGCCCATCCCTGGAGCTCGTTTAGGCGGTGTTCTGAATCCCCTCTCCTCGCACACCCCGAAACAATGGTCTCTTGCCTCTTCCGCAGCTCCAGACTTTTTCCCGGACTCCCTCCCAGCTAGCTGTGGCGCTCTAGCCCCTTCAGGCTGTGTTCACACAGTCAACCCCAGTCCTCTCCCTGGGATCTGACCTCCGCAGCCTGAGCCTCAGCTCCCAGCCCGCACCCATCCCGGTGGGTGAGCAGACAAGCCTCTCAGGCTGGTGAGTGCAGGTTGGCACCGATCCTCCATGCGGGAATCTCTCCACTTTGCCCTCTGCACCCCTGTGGCTGCGCTCTCCTCCGTGGCTCCGAAGCTTTCCCCCACCGCCAACCCCCGTCTCCGCCAGTGAAGGGGCTTCCTAGTATGTGGGAACCTTTCCTCCTTCATAGCTCCCTCCCAGTGGTGCAGGTCCTGTCCCTATTCTTGTGTCTCTGTTTTTTCTTTTTTCTTTTGCCCTACCCAGGTACGTGGGAAGTTTCTTGCCTTTTGGGAGGTCTGAGGTCTTCTGCCAGCGTTCAGTAGGTGTTCTGTAGGAGCTGTTCCTCATGTAGATGTATTTCTGATGTATTTGTGGGGAGGAAGGTGATCTCCACGTCTTCCTCTTCCACCATCTTGAAGGTCTCTCTCACATCAATTTTTTAATGAAAATAGATGCATTTTTCCTGGAATGTAACCTTTATGAATAATTCTTCTATACTATTGATATTCCTATGTTAAGGTGGGCAACTGAGATGCCAAGAGATTATATACTCATTCAAGGCTACACAGCTGGGATGTACTAGAGTTGACTCTCAAACCCAGACTTGTTCTTTCACATTCTTTTACTGCTATGATTCATTCATCATCTCCTTGAGCACTTGGTGGGGGTGGGGGGGTGCACAAAGTGGGGACACCAATGATGAAAGCTCTCTGCCTGAGAGCTCTTCCAGAAGGAAAAATGCAATGGGTTTATTCTCAGTGGTGCATGAGGGAGCCACTCCTAGCCGTGCAGCAAAATAAGCAACCAATCAAAGTAGCTCTTCTGGATGTAGAGAATGGACTTGAGGACACAGGGAGGGTGAAGGATAAGCTGGGAGGAAGTGACATATATACACTACCAAATGGCATGGACATATATACACTACCAAATGGAAAATAGATAACTAGTGGGAAGCAGCCACATAGCACAGGGAGATCAGCTCGGTTCTTTGTGATCACCTAGAGGGGTGGGATAGGGAGGGTGGGAGGGAGGCACAAGGGGGAAGACATATGGGGATATATTTATATGTATAGCTGATTCACTTTGTTATAAAGCAGAAACTAACACACCATTGTAAAGCAATTATACTCCAATAAAGATGTTAAAAAGAAATAAATAAAATAAAATGTATTGTTAGAGGAAAAAAAAATAACGATTATATCCTGTGGGTAAGATAAAAAAAAAAAAGTAGCCCTGCTGGGTTTGAGCAAGTGGCTGGATTTCCAGACCACAGTCCAGTCCTGAAACCTCTCTTGAACTCCACCTGTTGCCATTCCAAATTCAAACAGAATTCATCACCAATTGCCCCCAGTTGCTTCACCTTCTGGAATTTCTTATTCTCCTAGATGACATCACCCTCCTTCCAGTTACTTAGGACCAAAACCTTCTCTCCCAGTCCTCACCTCCATTCAGTACCCATGCCTTTCATCCTAAGACGTTGACATCTATCTATAGCTCCTTTTCTGCATTTCATGACAAAAAAAAGCCAACTCAGCTCAGCTTCCCATCAGATTGCCACCAAGTTAGGGATATACATCCTCAAATGCCACAGAAAATGACATCATAATTGTCCAAGATTTCATATTACATCTGTTAAGAGTATGCCAGTTAAGAAACACTGGACATGAAACTCAGTACTGACATCCCCGAAATTTATGCTGATGGGCATGATGTTCAGTCAGCTGAGATGGCCAGAATTTCAGAAATCCTCAGCCAAGACCAGAAGCCATTAGAAAGAGGTGAGTTAAGTATCTAGACAAGAGTGTGAAAACTCCTTCTTGGCAGTACTAGGGGACTCAGCCAAACCTCCCCAGACCATTTCCTCTTAGGGTGCCTTTTCAGAGACTCAGAGAATACTTCTAAAGAATCTATTAAATGCCCACCTTCTCAAAAAGAAATAGGAAGAATCTATTCAACAATTGGTGTCCATGACCATAAAAAAAGTGGTGCTCTGGCTTTCCCTAAATGCCACTTTTAACTTCTGACACGTCTTCCTGCCTCTCTTCACCTTTATTCATTCATTCATTTATTCATTTTTCATTCACTAAGGGATCACTGTGTTAGGTCCTAGAAATACCACCATAAAAGAAAGACATTTCCCTGCCTTCATGAAGCTTACTGCCTAGAACAGAGGTTCTCAATCGTGAATCCCACTAGAATCACTGAGATACTCTAAAAAATGTCAGTACCCAGACCCCATCCCCAGAGAGTCTTAATTAGTTGGCCTGGGATGGGGCTTAGTATTGGCAATAGCTTCTAAAGCTCTCCAAGTGATTTCAGTGTACAGCCAGGGTCGAGAATCACTTAAGGCAGGGATCTCAGTCACGGGTGAATTTGTCCCCCTGGATACTTGGCAATATTTGGAGACATTTCTGGTTGTCATAACTCTGAGAGTGCTATTGGCCTCCAGTAGTAGAAGCCAGGGATGCTGCTGAACATCCCACAGCACTCAGGGCAGACCCCACTACAAGGAATGATCCAAATGGCAATAGTGCTGAGGTGAAGAAACCCTGGTGTGGGGGAAGACAGACATTAAGAAAAGTCCTGGGAACTACAGGCCATAGTTTTTGTTTACAGAGAACTTAAAGTCCCTCCTTTAGTGAACACCCCATTGGAGAAGAATACAGGCAGGAAAGAGAAAGAACTAGGTCACCTCCATCAGGGCAGGGAATCTACTGGGTTATCTACTACACTGTTCAGTCCTCTGTGCCTAAAACAGTGCTGGGATCTAGGTCCCAAAAGTCTGAGAGCCTTATGTTTATATATGTTACCTTATTTCATGCCCAAGATCTCAGGGTAAAGTGGGTCTTTTTTTAAAAATAGATTTTAATTTTTTAAGCAGTTTTAGATTTATAGAAAAATTGGGAAGAGAGTATAGAGAGTTCCCATATACCCTGCAGGCAGTTTCCCCTATTATTAACATCTTACATTAGTATGCTACATTTTCTATAATTAATGAACCAATACTGAATCATCATTATTAACTAAATTCCATACTTTATTCAGATTTCCTTACTTTTTACTTAATGCCCTTTTTCTGTTCCAGGATCCCATCCAGGATCCCATATTATATTTATTCATCCTATCTCCTCAGGCTCCTCTCAGCTGTGACATTTTCTTAGACTTTTCCTTGTTTTTGATATCTTTGATGGTTTTAAAGAGTACTGGTCAAGTATGTTGCAGGATGCTCCTCTATTAGAATTTGTCTGATGTTTTCCTTATGATTGGACTGGGGTTATGAGTTTGGGGGAGGAGATCACAGGTAAAGTGCCACTTTCATCACATTGTATTGAGTACATACAGTCGACAAGACTTATGAATGTTGATGTTGCCCTTGATCACCTGGATGAAGTAAAGTGGGGAGGTTTCTCCACTATGAAGTTGCTCTTTATACACCCGCCCCCACCCCTGCCACCTCCTTCCATACTGTACTCTTTGGAAGGAAGCCTCTATGCATAAATATCTACATAAATTGTTTGGAATTCTTCTGCATTGGAGATTTGTCTCTTCTCCCTCATTTATAAATGTATTCATTTATTCATATCATTATGGACTCTTGGATGTTAATTTTATACTTTGGGTTATAATCCAATACTACTTTATTTTATTGCTCAAATTATTCCAGCTTTGGCCATTTGGAGCTCTTTCAGTTGGCTCCTATAAAATTATATCTTTTTGGCTTCCCTGGTGGCGCAGTGGTTAAGAATCCGCCTGCCAATGCAGGGGACACGGGTTCGAGCCCTGGTCCCGGAAGATTCCACATGCCGCGGAGCAGCTGGGCCCGTGAGCCACAATTACTGAGCCTGCGTGTCTGGAGCCTGTGCTCCGTGACAAGAGAGGCCGTGATAGTGAGAGGCCCGCGCTCCGCGATGAAGAGCGGCCCCCGCTTGCCACAACTGGAGAAAGCCCTCGCACAGAAACGAAGACCCAACACAGCCATAAATAAATAAATTAATTAATTAATTTTAAAAAAAAAAAAGAAAAAGAAAAGCAAGCAGAATATTGTTTAAAAAAAAAATTGTATCTTTTTATTTCCATTTTATAGGTGAGGAAACCAAGCTTCAAAGAATATAAAGTTTCCATCCACCATCACTAAACTAACAAGAGCAGAGGTGCAATTAAAATCATTAGATTCTAAATCACAGGGTGGTGGTTTTTTTTTTCCTATTCACCATGTTTCATCTGAATATAGTCAATCTTTGTAAATCAGTGACTAGTGTATATTTCACCTGATGGAGTTACTTAAGCAACAACAGTTTTGAGACTATCAGTCTGCTGTGTACATTACAGAGAAACTTCCTTGTCTTTTTTTTTTTGAATTTTTGAATTTTATTTTATTTATTTTTTTATACAGCAGGTCCTTATTAGTTATCTCTTTTACACATATTAGTGTGTATATGTCAATCCCAATCTCCCAATTCATCCCACCACCACCACCCCCCCGCCACTTCCTTAGTTTTTTTTTTTTACTTTTTATAATGTACACCTTGATGAATTTTCTCAGAGTGAATTCACTCATGCAGCCACAACCAGATCAAAACACAGAACATTACTAGCTCACCAGAAATCTCCCTTGTACCTCCTTCCAGTGATCCCCACTCCATAAGTTACCATTATCCTGGCTTCTAACAGCGGATCACTTGTGCCTGATTTTCACTTTAAATAAATGGAGCCATGCATTACTCCTTTTTGAAGCTGGATTCTCTTGTTCATTCTGCTTTGTTTTCACGTGGTTTGGTTAGTGGAATTTTTTTTCAAAAGGTTCCAACCCTGTATTTCACAAGAAAGTTTACAAGCAAAGTAACACTTGTAAAAACATGTTAAGCAACTCCGTAAAAAAATAGCACACTACTACATAAAAAGTAAATTTACTTAAGATTAACATAACACAAAGAAGGGAAAACTACCTAGAGATGTCTTTAAATTCCCCCATTGTCCCAGGGTGGCTTAGTTCCTCCTCCCTATGATTATCTCTAGTTTCATCTGCAAAGGACTGCCTTAATAATATCTCTGTGCGTCTTTTACACAGGAAAGGTGTTTCCTGACTGACAGGATGTCCGTCTTGCCAACATGTAGCCAAAAACTCACTTGGCTGCTTCTAACATATAATGGTACAAGATGCTACCTGCCAAAGATGACTAAAATACTGCCCAGAAATCCAAGAGATCTCTGATTTACAGAAGTTCTCTATTTCCTGTTTCATTAACAATCACCGCCAATGACTTAGTTCCTTCCAACAGGGTTGGGATGTCCCTGCCACCACACCCCTCTGATGCCACCATGGACATTGTTCAATCAAAGCCCTCTCTCCCTTAGAACCCACTCCCCCCCATATGCCTAACCAACCAGAGACAGCAAAGAGAGGAAGCTATTTGCCATCCCTACTCACACACAAAACATTGTGTTATTTTCTAGTTGGATCCAGACTTTCATTCCATTGTTTTCTAGTTGGAGTCTGGCTTCTAATTTCTACTCCATCTTTACCATATCTCTCCCCGACTTATGAACCTCCTCTGGCTCCCTCTTGTCTGATAAGTAATGGATGAAGTACCCTGCCTGGATTTCAATAATCTCTATAACACGCCCAACCAAGCCCAAGATTAGGCTCTACCTTGTATTCCAGTCAGGCTGATTTCTTCATCATCCCACACATGTCCTGCTTTTTTCCATCCTGTGTGTTCCTGCCTATCCTTCTGATAATCATACATTTATTCATTAATTAATTCTTTCAACAGCTATTTATTTTTTGTTGAAGAATAGTTGATTTACAATGTTGTGTTAATTACTGCTGTGCAGCAAAGTGACTCAGTCACCCGACATTGCAGCATCGTCTAGCGAGAAATCTCCAGCACGAAACTTCACAAACCACTTTTGACACTTTCGAGCAGCCACAGCACTTCTCCATACACGGCACAAATCTTTTCTCGCGTTTCAGTTGCATTTTTACCTTTCTTGAAATAATAAAGTGTAATATGCTGAAAATGTTGCTTTTTTTTTCATCTTCAACATTAAAATGGCTGCACAAAAATTCACCAATTTTGATAACTTTTTTTTAAATGCGCACTGATATGACAGCTGTCACAATACAGTCTAACAAAATTGTTTCGAGTGAAGTTAAAGACAACTAGGTGCTACTAGAGCCATCTTACGGAGAAAAACCGAACGAACTTTTGGGCCAACCCAATACATTCTTTTTCATATTATTTTCCATTCATGGTTTATCACAGGATATTGAATATAGTTCCCTGTGCTATACAGTAGGACCTTGTTGTTTATCAATTCTATACATACCAGTTCGCATCTGCTAATCCCAAATTCCCAATCCATCCCTCTCCCACGCCACTCCCTCTTGGCAACCAGCAGTCTGTTCTCTATGTCCGTGATTCTGTTTCTGTTTCATAGATAGGTTCATTGTGTCACGTGTTAGAGTCCATATATGAGTGATATCATATGGTGTTTGTCTTTCTCTTTCTGACTTATTTCACTTAGTATGATAATCTCTAGTTCCATCTATGTTGCTGCAAATGGCATTATTTCATTCTTTTTTTATGGCTGAGTAGTATTCCATTGTATATATGTACCACATCTTCTTTATCCATTCCTCTGTCCATGGACATTTAGGTTGTTTCCATGTCTTGGCTATTGTGAATAGTGCTGCTATGAACACAGGGGTGCATGTATCTTTTTGAATTATAGTTTTGTCTGGGTATATGACCAGGAGTGGGATTGCTGGATCATATGGTAATTCTATTTTTAATTTTCTGAGGAACCTCCATACTGTTTTCCACAGTGGCTGCACCAACTTATATTTCCACCAACAGTGTAGGAAGGTTCCCTTTTCTCCACACCCACTCCAGCATTTGTTATCTGTAGACTTTCTAATGATGGCCATTCTGACTGGCAGGAGGTGGTACTTCATTGTAGTTTTGATTTCTCTAATAATTAGTGATGCTGAGCATCTTTTCATGTGCCTACTGGCCATCTCAACAGCTATTTATTAAGTACCTACTATGTGCTATGCACATAGTAGATCATGGGGGTACAGCAGTACATAAAACCACCCAAGTCCCTGTCCCATGGAACTTACATGGTAGAAGGAGATGGGATACATCCAATAAACACGCAAACAAATGCATATGATATTAAGAAGTGAGGAGTGCTGCGACTGGGGAGGAGGATGCCAGGTTCTGTATGGAGGTCAGGGAAGGCACCTCTGTGCAGGAACAGTTGAACAGATATCCCAGGGAAGGCTGTATAGGCACAGGGAAGAGCTCTTAGGACATAATTATTAGAGGAAGAACAAGGAGGCCATTTTGACCAGAGCAGAGTAGGTGTGGAAGGGAATAATAGGTAAATCAGAGCAGTGGTTCAAGGCCAGTTCATGTGGGGCCATTAAGCCAATGGTTCTCAACTGGGGCGATTTGGCCCCCACCCCAGGGGACATCCAACAGTACCTGGAGGCATTTTTAGTTATCACAGTTGAGTGGTGCTACTGGCATCTAGTGTGTAGATTCTAAGGATGCTGCTTAATATCCCACAATGCACAGGGCAGCCCTACAACAGGGAAGTATCCAGCCCCAATGTCAATGGTGCCAAGATAGAGAAACCCTGCCTTCAACATGGTGATGACTACAGCTTTTATTCTAAGTGTGATGAGATGGCATCAGAAAGTTTTGAACAAAGGAGTGACATGAGCTGACTTTGATTTTAAAAGTATCTCTTTAGTTACTGTGTAGTAAATCATAACTTGAATAGTAGGAGTGATATAAAGGCTACCATTTATTGGCCCCTTATTATATTTGAGACACTGTACTACACACCTTAACTAGGATATCTCAGTATTTTCATTCATTGTTCCTACCACTACCTGACATTGTATGACATATTGGTATGTTAACTTTTTTTTTTATAAATTTATTTATTTATTTATGGCTGTGTTGGGTCTTCGTTGCCGCTCACGGGCTTTCTCTAGTTGTGGAGAGCGGGGTCTACTCTTCATTGCAGTGCACGGGCTTCTCATTGCAGTGGCTTCTCTTGTTGCGGAGCACAGGCTCTAGGCGTGCAGGCTTCAGTAGTTGTGGCATGCGGGCTCAGTAGTTGTGGCGCACGGGCTCTAGAGCGCAGGCTCAGTAGTTGTGGCACACGGGCTTAGTTGCTCTGTGGCATGTGGGATCTTCCCGGACCAGGGATGGAACCCGTGTCCCCTGCATTGGCAGGCGGATTCTTAACCACCGCGCCACCAGGGAAGTCCCGGTACGTTAATTTTTAAATATTTGTCTTTCCCAGTAGAATGCAGACTTGATGAGGGCAAGAACTTTGCTTTGTGACCTGTTCAATCTCTAGCACCTAGCACAGTGCCTGGAGTACACTGGGAACTCTGTGTTTGTTGAGTGAATAAATGGCTCCTAGGGTCAATCTGTTTATCCCCATTTCACAGACAAGAGAACTGAGTTTCAACATTTGTTGCCTGGACCACAGCTATGAGTAAATCTCATTTGTATTGTGTGGCCCATTCCCAGGAGAACAATCTCCAAGTGTGGTGACAATTCCCAGAAAGAAAAGTTCCCAATGGATACTATTCTAGGTGACTTGTCTAAGTAGCTATTGCTACACCTTAGTAATTTTTGACATCCGTATCTATTTATTCATTCATTCGCCAAGTTTTTACTGAGATCATACTGTGTGCCAGGCACTGTGGTAGGCACTTGGGATATATTGATGAGGAAGATAAATGTGATCCCCATCTGTATTAGTCAGCTCAGGCTACCATAACAAAATACCGTAGACTGGATGGCTTCAACAACAGAAATCCATTCTCCCACAGTTCTGGAGGCCGGAAATCAGAAACCAGGGTGCCAGCATGATCAGGTTCTGGTGAAAGCTATCTTCCTGGCCTACAGGAAGAAATCTCACTGCAGGCCTCCTCACTGTGTCCTCACATGACAGAGAGGGAGCAAAGGAGAGAGAGCTCTCTGGTATCTCTTCTTGTAAGGACACTGATCCCATCATGGGGGCCCCACCCTCATGAATTCATCTAAACCCAGTCACCTTCCAAAGGCCCCATCTCTGAATACCATCACTTTGGGGGGGGCGGGTAGGGCTAGGGCTTCAATATATGAATTTTGGGAGAATGTAATTCTTTTTTTTTTTTGGCTGCATGCGCAGCTTGTGAGATCTTAGTTCCCTGATCAGGAGTCGAACCCGTGCCCCTTGCAGTGGAAGCATGAAGTCTTAACTACTGGACCACCAGGGAATTCCTGGGGAGAACATAATTCAGACTATAGTACCATCTTCACAAAGTTTACAGTCCAGTGTGGGATACACACATTACCTGTATGATATAAAAAAGAAAATGATGAATTGTTTTAAGTGTTACAGAGGAACTAAATGAGTGCTGTGATGAATAACAGAGGCAGAAGGGACCAGCCTTGAGGAGGCAGATCGTGGAAGAGTTCTCCAAGGAAGTAACATACAAACAAATCACCAAAAATTTAGTACAAGGAAAAATACCTCATTAATAACTTTTACACCAATTACATACTGCAATGATAACATTTTGGATATATTGCATTAAGTAAAATATATGATTAACATTAATTTTACCTGTTTCTTTTTCATTTTTTAAAAATGTGACTACTAGAAAAACCTAAATTACTTATGTGGCTTTCATTATATTTCCACTGGACAGTACTGCCGTGTGCTATTCCCTTCCAGCTAAAAACACTAATGGAAAGGGAGAAAGAGCGACACCCCAAAGAGATGAAGTGGAGGTGGTGGGGATGGAAAGCAACATGTCGGGAGGCTGAGAAGTCGAATTGGCAGAAATGACTAAGTGACATTTTCAGAACAGAACAGTCTGCTAATGGTTCCAGGTTTCTTTTGGGGGTGATGAAAATTTGGGATTAGTTAGTGATGACGGTTGGATAACCTTATGGATATACTAAAAACCACTGCATTGTACACTTTAAATGGTGAATTTCATGGTATGTGAATTATAAGTCAATAAAAAGTAAGATATAAAAAATAATAGAAGAATAGGGCAGTCTAATATCTACCGTGTCTGCTATGACAGAAGAGCCTTGAATTTTCTGGAAAACTTACTACTTTCAGCTGATTTGTGTGCGTGGTGTGTGTGGCTTTTTTTTTTTTTCCTTTTTTGGTAGGTGGTTTGAGGGTGAGTATTTAAGGAGAAGGGGCTCTTAAATGTTTTGATGGAAAGCAGTGTGGAGAACAGGAGTTCACCTTCACTGGAAATGAGAGTCAGAGCTGACTTGGAGAAAGATTGGGGATTTGCAAACATGTTTTAGAGAGCATGGATGGACCTCTCACAGGGTATCATATAGGGACTCAAGCAGATGATATCTTGACTTAATGGGGCAGGGTGACCCTCCCTGATATCTGAGTCACTTTGATTATTTGCTTGATTAAATCAAAACGTGAACTTCTATCTATGGTTATATATTCTAGGTTAGAACCTCCTTGCATAGTGCCAAGGGGATACCCTGCCCATGGGCGACTCTCCACATCCAGCCTTGTGTTGGTTCCCAGCAGCAACCAGAGGTGAAGCCTCCCTCAGGGACAAAAACACACACAGTCAAGTTTTCTCTCTGCATAGTCTCAGAGTTGATTTATAACACCTTTAGAAGCTAGCCCCAACCAAAGAGTCTCACTCATTAATTCACTCAGCTTCTCTCTGCCTCACACTGGGCTGGATGCTGGGGGTAGAATGATGACCGAGATTGACCCAGTCGCTGCCCTCAAGGGGCTTACAGTCCGGTGGGAAACTCAGAGTCCATGGCTGGCACTCCGGACTTTTCCCATTCCTGCTAAATTTACCATTGGTTATGCTGGTATTTGCTGTCTTAGTTTGCAATCCCTGCCATTGTTTTTAACTCAGGAGAATGAAAAATGGTGACGATTTCAAGGATCTCTGTCTCCTCTGTAGACTCTGCACAAGGGGCATGTTAATCTTAGCCTGTTTGGAATGCGTGCCTCTTCCAAATCTCCCCTGCTCTTAGTGCTTTTTGGCTTGGCTTCTTTTCTCTGTGGTCCAAGTCACTAACTCCCTGATCTGCACGGGCTCTGCGGGTCCTTATGTTTCTGCACCTTCAGTGCACCCAAAGCCTGTGCTGCTAGGAAAAGTTCTTAGAAAGCACTTTAGTTAATGAGTTATGATTAGATGAAGGATCAAAGAAACACGGAGAACCGGAAGTCGTGACCAAGAGATGTCATTTAGCAAAGTGTTTATTTTATCAAGAAATAACGGAAGAATGAACATTTCTTAGAAGTTCAGTGGACATCCGTTGTATTTGCTGCTGTATAAGGCAGGATATCTTGAGTAAAGAGATGGCAAATTGGGTGATTGGAAGGAAAGTCAATAAGGGGTGTGGGAAGGGTAAAAGGACAGTAGAACACCCCGGGCATGTAAAAGTCAGGATCCCCTTTCCTAGGCCTGAAGGGGCAAAGGGAGGGATTAGATACTGGAATCTAGAGAGAGTGAACTGTGACCTTCCAGCAAGGGAGTTAGGCAGCCCCCAGTGACCCTACAGGGAGGGTGCCAGGAGGACTAATCTGATTTCACACTTCTCCTTTCCTGCAACCTCTGACCCTTGCTCTCCATTGGCTGAGGTCAGTCTCCAGGATGGAGAGCAGAGGGAGGAAGATGCATGGAGAAGGGGTGGGTGCAGTGTGGATTTGCCTGTAGCCGGCACATCTGCTCAACATCCGTTCCCTCTTCTTCTGGTGATGGGACCTTGCTTTGGTTTGAGGGGATGTTATGAGTTGAATTGCATCCTCCAAAAAGATAAGTTGAAGTCCCAACCTCCAGTACCTCAAAATGTGACCTTCATTTGGGAATGGGGTTGTGGCAGATGAATTAGTTAACATGAGGTCATACTGGAGTAGGATGGGCCCTTAATCCAATATGACTGGTGTCCTTATAAGAAAAGGGAACTTTGGACGCACAGAGGGAAGACAGTCATGTGAAGATGGAGGCAGAGATTAGAGTTATTCTGCCACAAGCCAAGTATCACCAGGGGCCAATGGATGCTGTAAGAAGCAAGTAAGTATCCTCCCCTAGAGGCTTCTAAGAGAGCAAGGCCCTACTGACACCTTGATTTTGGAGTTCTGGCTTCAGAACCGTAAGACAACTTAAAAGTGGGCAGGGGGAGGGATAAATCAGGAGCTTGGGATGAATACATACACTAATATATATAAGATAGATAACCAACAAGGACCTACTGTATAGCACAGGGAACTCTACTCAATATTCAGTGATAACCTATATGAGAAAAGAATCTAAAAAAGAATGAATGTAGGTATACATATAACTGAATCACTTTGCTGTACACCTGAAACTACCACAACATTGTATAGCTCAACTATACTCCAATAAAATTTAAAAAAGAAACCAACTTAAAAACAACTATTCTGATGTTTTAAGCCACCCAGTATACGGTCCTTTATTACAGCATCCCTAGGACACTACAGAGGGGGCTACCCCTTCACTACCACGTGGCATCTTGGTTGGATAGCCCAACCCTGCTGGAGCTGGGGAAAAGGATATTTTCCGCCAGGATGTGGATTTTGAGCATTAAATAGAGAGATGGACAAGACCTAGATTCAGATCCTTGCTTTGCCGCTTGCTGGCCTAGTGGGACTCGGATGAGCCAGTCCCAAGGGAAATGCATACCCCAGGGGCTAGCCTCCTCTTGCGGGCTTCTGAGAAGGTAGGGCACCTCAAAGGGATGCTTCCTGGGACTTCCCTGGTGGTCCAGTGCCTAAGACTCCATGCCACCAGTGCAGGGGGCCCGCGTTTGATCCCTGGTCAGGGAACTAGATCCCACATGCTGCAACTAAGACCTGACGCAGCCAAATAAATAAATAAATACATATATATTTTTTTTTTTACAAAAGGGATGCCTCCTGAGGGAGCTCCTGCTAGGAACAAACTAGAACTTATTGATAACTCCACTCACAAGGACTCTTTCCTAGAACCATCTTGGAGACACGGAGATTCCCTTTTCTGGTGAATGAGGAAGAGGAGGGCCTTATTCCCCACCCTCAGTTCCCTGGGTTAAAGAGTCAGTCGGACAACATCATCATCAAATTCATTATTTGCAAAGCCTGGAGAAGAAGGAGGAACAGAGAAACTGGAGGACCCAGGCCAGGCTTCCCAATTTTCTGCATGAAGCCAGAAGGCCTACATGAATGTGAACCCATAACAGAGAGGGGCACAACCTGCCCAGACCCATGACCTACCAAGGAGGGATCTGGGATAGGCCATTTTTCCCAGGGACCGGCCCCGTAGGAATCATCCCAGCAGACTGGCCACAGTGCTGTCACAAAAGCATGGATACAACGTGATCTCTGGTCACACTGAACAGAGATCGTTGGCGGAACACCTATGATATGCTTTGGCATCAAATAAGGCCTGGAGGATACAGTGTTGATTCCTGACCTTGGCAATGGTGAGCTCTGACACAGACCTGCTCCAGCTGCCAAGGACACAGGAAGGAGCATGAAAATCACCTGTGATCTGGGAGAGAGCAGGAAGGAATGCACAGCTGATGAGACACTCAAGGATAGTGTCCCCATTTTGTAGACAATTAAATTAAGGCTCTGAGGTATTCATTACACTGTTCCAGGTCACACAGGTCTGGCTTCTGGGAAGCCAGAACTTGCTGGCTCCAAAGTCCATGCTTTTTCTACTGTGCTAGATCATCTCCCACTCACATGTCCAGCAGTCCTGGCTTATTCATGCATTCATCTGTTCATGCATACACTTGTTCAATACATGTTTAGTGAGTATCTACTATGTGCCAGCAGCTGTGTTAATACAGAACTGAGTGAACAGGTCAAGGTAATCTAGTGGGGAAAGGCTACGTATATTTAATTTCTGAGTGAGAAAAGTGCTATGAAAGTAAGATATGGAGAATGAGAATAACAGCTGGAGACTTAAAGCCCGGACGCGAGGGAACACTTGCTCAAGAAGGGAATACTTAAACCAGTGTAACACAACATTGTAAATCAACTATACGTCAGTAAAATTTTTTTTAAAAAGAATTAAACTAAACCAGTAGTGTTCCAATTGGTCAGTGATTTGGCCCCCATGGGACATTGTCTGGAGACATTTTTGGTGGTCACAATCAAAAATGGTGGGGTAGGGTGCTACTAGCCTCTAGTGAGTAGAGGCCATGGATGCTTCTAAACATCCTACAATGCCTAGGACAACACCAACCACAAAGAATTTTATGGCCTGGGATGTTAATGGTGACTGAGGAACCCTGATTTAGACTAAGATATGAAGGTGAAGAAGATGCCAGCCCTGTAAAGGGGCTCCCCTGCCCCAAGCATTCCAGATGGAAGGAACAGCATGTGCACAGGCTACAATGCCAGGAAAAGCTTAGTGTCTCAGGCTAAGGAGTAGGGGAGAAAGGTGTGGGATGAGAGGGAGCAGATCATGCAGGGCCCCTGGGCTTGGGCAGAAGTTTGGGGTTTTATTCTTTACCATGGAAAGCCTCTGAAGGTTTTTAAACCAGAGAGGGGCACTCTGGCTGCTCTGCAGAGAATGATTTGGGCCGGGGGGCAAGAGTGGAACCCCAGAGGCCCGGAACTGCCCAGGAAGAGATGATGGCAGCCTTGACTAGCACAGAGGTGGTGCAGGAGAGCAACGGGGGTATCGGCACTGGCAATGAACTGGATCTGGGGGGAGAAGGAGGAGAAGCAGGGATTCTGGTCTCCACAGGGTGCTGGGTAGTGTGGATCTCCAAGGTGGGGAAGACTGAGCCAGGGCCAGGTAGGAGGGGGTCCCGAATCAAGAGCTCACTTCCAGACATGGCAAGTCCGAGACACCCAGTGGACTTGGGTACATAAGGTGTTAGAGAGAGGAATTGCTTATAGGAGGCTTTGAGCTGTGCTCCATTCTCAATGTAGCTTCACCTGGGATGGGGCGCTGTAAGAAATACCAATGCCCAGGTCACACACCTTAGATCAGGTAAACCTGAGCTCTGGGAGTGGGTGCCCAAGCATCAGTATGCTCTAAAAGCCCCACAGATGATTCTAGTGCACAGTGACGGTTGACATCCCACAGACTCGTAGACCTGCCCCAAGGTGGAGACCTTCTCTGTGTGCACGGCAGCCCACAGTAGGCTGAGAAACCTCACCTTTGTGCATTACCAAAAGAACCCTCTGTTTTGTGTCTATTTAAAATTCTATCTCTGCTGCTTCTGAGACTGGCTGAATTCTGTCAAAACAATGAACTGCTCATAGTCTGGGATGTCCTTGTGTTACCTTCAGTTCCAAGCCCTTTGTTCTGAGACTCTTGTTTATAGCAGTGTCAGTCTCCTGGGGAAGCCCCAGGGCTGCTTCATCTCTTCCATTCCACTGGGGATAGAATATTTACAGTCTCCTTTGTGAACTTTTTTTTCCAAACAACTCCCAGCACCCTCTGCCACTGTGTACTCAAAGCAGAGAAGAATACATTCAGACCTGGCCTATTCTTCAAGCTCCAGTTCAATCCCCAATTTCCTTTTTTTTTTCCTTCCTTTTGACTGCCTTTATCCAATTCCCCCTTTCCCGCCTCTGGTAACGGCAAATCTGATCTCTTTCTCTATGAATTTGTTAGTTTGTTTGTTTTTGAAGTATAATTGACCTACAAGACTATGTTAGTTCCTGTTACACAACATAGTGATTTGGTCTTTCTATACATTTCAAAATGATCACCACAAGTCTAGTTATAATGTGTCACCATACAAAAATATTACATAGTTATTGACTACATTCCCCATGCTGTACATTTCATATCCGTGATGCATTTATTTTGCAACTGGAAGTTTGTACCTTTTAATCTCCCTCACCTATTTCTCTCATCGGCCGCCCCCCTCTATTTGTTCTCTGTATCTATAACTCTGCTTCTGTTTTATCATGTTTGTTTATTTGTTTTGGTTTTTAGATTCCACATATAAGTGAAATCATACAGTATTTGTCTTTCTCTGTCTGACTTATTTCACTTAGCATAGTACCCTCTAGGTCCATCCATCGTATCACAAATGGCAATATTTTATTCTTTCTTTATGGCTGAGTAATATTCCTGTGTGTGTGTGTGTGTGTGTGTGTGTGTGTGTGTATCTCACATCTTCTTTATCCGTTTCCTTCATTTTCTTTTATTTTTATTGGGTACCCATCGTGTGACTTGCTCTGTACCTGGCACTTGGGGATACCGTGATCAGTAAAAGTGATATGGCCCCTGATCTAGGGAGCTCACACCTTAGGACAGGGTGTCTCAACCTCAGTACTACTGACATCCGACATCAAGTAATTCTTTGTTATGGGGACCATGCTGTGCAATGTTTAACAGCATCCCTGGCTTCTACCCATTAGATGCCAATGGATTGTTCCCATGCCCCCAAGTTGTGACAACCAAAAATATCTTCAGACATTGCTAAAATGTCCTCTGGGAAGCAAAATTGCTCCAGTCAAGAGCTACTGCTCTAGAAGGAAGAAGACATCAAACAAATACTCATAAAGGTTGGCAAATGTGATGACAGGAGACATTCTGTTTAACTTGGCAGGAACAGAGAGATAAGAGTCCAACATGGAGACTACCTGTTCCAGCCCAGAAAAATAGCTGGTATTACTTCCAACATGAGGCTTTCTCTGATTACTTTATTGTCTTTTGTCTTCTCTAGTTTCCTGCAGTAGCATTCACTGATTTTGTAATATGCAGCCAGGCACACTACTAAGCATCTGGCATGCCTTATATCATTTTATTCTCGTAACTACCCTATAACCATAACTGGCACCACAAACCATTGACGATTCACTACGTAAGTGAATTGAAATGAAGTAAATTGAAGGAAAGCTGAGACAGTGACTGCTTGTACTTCTTCTTCATCCCCTGGGCAAGAGCCTCCCACTTCATCAATTACCACAATCTTTGTTGCACTTTCAATGTCTTCTTCATTGAGTCCTTCCTTTTGGGGCTCCAAAACCACTCCCACAAATTTCTCCCTCCCCAAAAGTTCTTTTGATCTTACTATTCCCTAGAGCGAATCTCCCATCTTGCTCCTTCCTTTTTCCACCAGTGTTCTCAGAACTTCAGAGTTGCTCACCAACACCATCCCCTCACTGTCCTTGCATTGGGGCTTCTTCTTATACCCTTTCCTGAAATGTCTCTAATCAGTTTCCCCAGAGAACTGAATCCAGAGGTATCTTGTCATCCCACTCAATCTGTCCTCCATATTGGAAGTTGTTTATAACTTTCCTCGTTGGAACTTTCCTCTTCCTTGGAACCCTACACCATTCAGATCTACCTTCTACCTCTCTTCTATAGACTTGGGTAGCCTTCACTGCCCAGTTCCCTGTCCCAATCTCTATCTACACTCTACTCTCAGGCATTGTTTTAGCTTTCAGAGCTTTATTTATCCTACCTATGTGGAAGACTAACCTAATTGTATCTCCAGTCTTGGGCTCCTTCTGGATTTTAGCCTCACTTTTCCAATTCATCTGGACACTCCACCTGGATACAACCTTGGCACCTCAGATTTGAAGTGTCTCAAACAAAAGGCTTTATCTTTTCTTCAAAGTCAATTCTTTCCCCTCAGCCTCTCAAAATCTGTTTCTCTTAGTAGGAAGAATCATTCTCAGTGCCTCAGAATCATTGTCTACATCCATTTGTTCATGAATTCATTCCTTGAGCTTGCTGTGGGCACCATGCTTTACATATTGCCTGCCCTCGTGGAGCTCACCGTCCATCTGGCAAGATAGACTGTCAAAAGAAATCACAAAGAGCTTTGCTGAGGGTTATAGTAGGGAAAGTCTAATGTGCAGTGGCTCTCTCCTCTTCTCTACCTAGACCCAATGAGCTAGCAAGTCCTCTGATTCTCCCATCATAAGGTCCCTCCAATCAGCTGCTGCTCTCCAAACTCCTGGCCTCTGCCCCAGACTCCTAGGGGGTCTTATCTCCTCTTACTTCTTCTCACTTCTCTGAACGCTCACATGTTGCATTGCCTTGTAATGTCCTGTTCCTCATCTATCCCCCCAACTACACTGTAAGTTTATTCAGTGTAATGAATGCATGCTATTTGTCCCTGTATTCCCAGTACCCAGCACAGGGTGCTCAATAATTATTGGTGAAATAATGAATGAATAGATTCTAATCCCCTTTGCACACTACCGAAAACTTCACAAAACTCAACAGTACACAAGGTAGGTTTGAAGTAATAACCTAGAGGTAGCCAAGTGACAGCCCCAGGGCACAGTTGGGAATATTTGGAAAATAGGAACTGACTCCCTGTGAGAAGTCACCTTGCACGGGGCACTAACGGCTTCTCATGGGAAACATAACAACCCTGCTGTTGGAGAGAAACCCTAGGGAAGTCCCTGCTTGTTCAGTCCTCAAGGTTTTCTGGAGCTGCCAAGGTGAGCCTTGCTGGGTGATAGAGCTCTCCTTCCATTGCTGAGAGTCTGCTTTACCGTCACACCCTAGGCCTGAATGTGGAAGCCAGAGATGCTTGAGACAGCTTAGCAGGTCTGAAACATTTGGCCATCCTTGTCCCTTTCCCCCAGAAGAGGCACACCTGCCATTCCCCTGTCTGCACTACTCTATCATCTGCTTGAACTAAAAGAAGGATAGAATACTTGCATTTAAATTCTAGCACTGCCACTTACTTATTTTATGTTATATGACCTAAGTTGTATAATCCCTTGAAAGCCTCAATTTCTTCATCTCTGAATGGGATTAATGATAGATATTATCTCATCGATCTCTCCATCATGATTTTAGAATATGGGTATTGGGCATGTTGTGAATATTTACCCTACTTTCATATATTTAAAGCTTTGCATATATTAAAAAAATTTTCTTATGAGGTATTGTGAAAACTGACTGAAATTAGGCATGGAAAATGCTAATCACAGTGGCTGATGCAGTTTCTAACACATAGGAAGCCTCCAATACAAGGTGGTTCTCAGCAGTACAGTGAAGTCACTATCCGTGCCATCAAAGTCTTGCCATGCTGGGATTATTTTATCTATTTATTGGTTGGTTTGTATTATGTTTTTCTCCACTGGAATTAAGCTTCATGAGGGCAGAGACCTTGTCTGTCTTTGCTCCCCATTGTATGTCAAGTGTGCTCAGGGGGCAGTTGACAAGTGGTGATTGGAAACGTGAAGACAATAACCAGTTGTGTTTCCCATCACAGCTCAAGTCAGTCACACATCCTCATCACTCTCGGCACCCCTCACACCCAGCCTAGGATTCTCATATAGAGGTAGAGACTCAGGAGGAGAGACAGCAGCTGAGCGCTATACCCAGAGCAAGGGCTCCTGATCCAATGCCCTCCAAAGACTCTCTCTCTAAGAGAAGAAGCAAAAAGACAACGCAGAGAAAAGGATCAAGACTGAGAAGAATCATGGGCGAAAACTCAAGAGGCTAGAGTGACCACATAGGGAGCTCTCAGATGAGGCCAGGGCTTAAAAGGGTAAGAACCAAACATAGGTACAGCACAGAACTAAGGGTCCTGACATGGGAGAAGCCCTACCCATGTAAGAAAAGCATCTGTAAGTGAAAACCTAGATGAGTCTGAGGCCTGCAGAAATGAGTTAACCACAGAAAGAAGGCTTGTCTTTCAAGTGATGGTCATAATGCAAAAGAGCAAAGGAGCAGGCAAAATGGAGGCCAATGAGGTAGTATTCATGAATGGTACAGAAGGCAGAATTACCAAACTCCTATTTCGCTTTTATCTCCTTTGCCAAGGAGATTACTAAACCGGACAAGATGGGGAAGGGTAAAAGTTATTATATTTCAGGAAGCATCTACTATGTGCCATGTAGCATACATGTATATTTGTAATCTTATTTAATCCTGAGAAGAGGTATCCATCGTGATTCCCTTTTTCCACAGGAGGAAAACTAACCTCAGAGAGGTAAAGCAACTTGTTCAAGGGCCCAGAGCTAGTCAGTGGTCTAATACCTTCTTTTAGATATTGTGTGTGTATGTGTGTGTGTGTGTTGGGATGGGTGTGGGGGGTAGGCTGTGGGCAAGCTGCCCACTATTGACCCCATTTAAGTTTGTAGTCAGACCTCCCTGGACCTCTATCACATAAGCCACAGTTCAGATACAGCATCCTCCACCCACAGAGCCGGTTTTCTGAGCCTAATATTAGGGCGAACACTTCTTCCTCACTGCCTATGCTTCCTTCCGTATGGAGGGATATCTATCAGTGTGACACTGGACCTTCTCTGTCTCCCACTCCTCCCTCCCCCTCGGGAGGTGGAGAAAAGCATCTGATTGGTGATTTTGACAGAAAGAACTGTACAAGACCGTTTCACTGGATGCAAAGGTCTTTCCTCTCTCTAACAGAAGAACCAAAAGGACAGTTCAGAGCAAATGATCAGGACTGAGAAATAGAGGAGAAAACTCAAGAGGGCAGAGTGTCACATGGAAGCTCTCCTCTCCTCCTCGGCATCGCCCAGCCTGCAGAGCGCCTGTGCAATTAGGCTGTGATAGCCTAGCTGTTCAACCCAAGCCCTACCTTGTGGGCAAGGCTTGAGTCTTTTCAACCCTGCCTTGACTGGGTGTACCATTAGTACTACACATCTAAGACACCTTCTCCAAGGCTTCCATCGGGAATAAAGCTGACATCTTGATTTCCACTTGTCTATGTCTATTAGTTCAGAACTCAGCTGGGGATATTAAAAAGGGAGTTATGGATTGACCCCACCAAACAAAGCAACAACGTCTAAGAAGAACCTTGCATGTACACTGATTTAATTTCACCGCATTAGTTCCAGTCTGATGTGTATTGCTCATACCGAGATGGCACCTGATGTTAAAAATGAGTTGACATCTCAAAGGAATGTCAAGAAATTGGAAATGGTCCAGAGGAGACTTAGTAGAATGGTGAAAGTTCTGGAAACCAGGTCATGGGAGGAATGATAAAACGAATGAGAAGATTTAGTTCAAAGCAGATTTGGCTATGATATGATGCAGTCTTCACATTTTTCAAGGGCTACCGTGCAAAAGAGTGGTTTAATTAGATTATGTGACTTCCAAGGGCAGAACTGAGTACACTGTTGGATATTTTAGGGAGGCATATTTTGGCTCATTATAAAGAAAATATTTACAACGATTAGCATTGGATAAAAGTGAAATGATTTCCCTGAGAAGGTAATGAGTTTTCCATTACAGGGGTAACCCCACTGGATTAAATGGATGATCCTGAAAAGGTCATTCAGGCATTGGGAGATGGCTGGTGGAAATAAAGTTTATCCATAGCTTGTGTAAATGCCAAAGTGGCAGAATGAGATGTTCTTTCCTCCTCATGATTTTTTTCCACCCAGTATCACAACGGGCTTGATACAAATGAGTCAGGCCAGGGGCCCCTTGCATGTGACCAGACCCTGACTGGGGCACAGGATGCAGTGGAACCCCAGCCCCTACACCATTGTCCCTACAATGATATTTCCCTAGGATGACTTATTGGTTTACTATCTGTATGTGAACACCCACTCTCTGTGGCTTCTAGAAGCATCTCTCAAACTTTAAGTGGGAAAAGGTGTTGGTATTGGGTGGGAGGATCCTAAGGAAGTGATTCCCTCCATCTCATATTCCAGAGCCTATTGCAATCATGCTCATTCTCATTCTTCTCTTTTCAGAGTTGAAGGACTCTTTCAGCAACCTCATCCTTTGACTATGTGGTCACCACCCTCATGCTGCCCTGTTTGGCTAAGAATGAGAGTTACCATCTACAGATAGCCCTTTATGGGTGTTATTTCTTTCCATCCTGGCAACAATCCCAGTGAGATCACTACTATGATTATCTCCATTTTACAGATAAGGAAACTGAGGTTCAGACAGGTTAATTAATTTGCCCTAGGTCAGAAAGCTAGTAAGTGGCAAGGCAGGAGCTGGTAGCCATATCAGTCATTGTCCTAAGTGTATGGTGTGAACCACTGCAACCTACTGCCCACCCTGAATGACAGTGACCAGACCTGCACTTAGATGCACATGTGTTGTTTCAAGAGAGGAACATAGTTTTGTTTCTATTCCTCTCCTTAATGATGCCCAGGTTTGGTTTGACTCTATAGGCTATTGGACCTCGGTAGGTGTGAGTCTTTAGAAAATAGAATTCAATGAAATCCAGATCCCTTTCCAGTGTTTCAACTGCCCTATCAAAGCCTTTGATCCATAAAAGTGGAATTTGGGTTCTATTCAATCTAAGACCATGCTGGCCACTGACTGTTCCAAATTAAAATTCACCTGGCCCAGTCCCTGGACCTTGAGTCCTCTGCACACAGAGGGCATTCAAGGTTCCTAATGGCTTCTGTTTTTGAATTTTAGAATTGTTTTTCAGTACCTTTTCATGGTGGAAATGAAGTTTATCCGTAGCTTGTGTAAATGCCAAAGTGTCAGATGAGATGTTCTTTCCTCCTCATTATTTTTTCCACCCAGTATCACAACGGGCTTGTTACAAATGAGTCAGGCCAAGGGAGACCCTTGCATGTGACCAGACCCTGCCTGGCGAGCAGGATATGTATCTTTTCAATGTCCTGTTTATGGCATGAAATCCATGGGAGATGGCAATTCTGAGCACAGAGGAAGGATCTCATGATGCAGACTAGTGGGCAAGGGGGTGGGGGTCAGGGAACACCAGGGTGTGCTGCATGTAGTGAATTCCATGTTAAAGAGGAGATGCCACTTTGTGACAGTGGTGAATGGGACAGACCCAGGGGTCCCTGTATCATCCAAGATGGACATGTTTCTCCATTCCGCTCTGTCTCCGCACGAGACTTCCTCATGCTCCCTGCTTACCTTGCCCCCATCTTGTCCTCTTTGGCCCCTGGATTTACTGACTTGTGTCATCCCCAGGTGTCTGTTTATCTCCATTTGTTTCAGCAAAATGGAACTATCTGAACCATCTACCCATTAACCTGCTATCTCCGGTCTTGCTTCAGAACCTTTGCCCACACCATGTCCTAGCAGATATATATTGACACCCTATGATCTAATGTAATCCCCAACTCTGAGGCTCAGCATTGAACCCCAATGCTGGAAGGTAGGGGATAAGGCAAAGGAATAGCATCTGGGAAGGGTTCATCTTTAGGAGCATAAATAGGGGATGCCAAAATCTGTGGGGTAATCAAGGTTCACAGAGTGACATAAACAAATGGAAAAGGCAGCTTTGGCCATGAGGGGGTAAGCAAGGATAATCTTTGTTCACTTTCTGAGATAAGAACTTGTTGGTACCATGAACCCTTCTGAAGAGAGCTAAGGACAGAGCCATAGAGGCCACCTAGTGGGAGGGGTAGGAAGAAGGACCCGGAGGAGTCAAAGGATGGAGAAGTGGGGGAGAAGCATGGACATGTAGTATCCCAGAAGGCAAAGGAGGCCGTGTCAAGAAGGAAAATATGGTCAGCAGTGCTGGAGTAGAAACAAGCTCTGGGGACTAGGAGGGCACCAGTGACCCTTGGGAGAGCAGCTTCAGCAGCCTGCTGGGAGGGGTTGGGGGTGTGACCAGAGGACAGTCTGTTCGTGCTACATCCTGGGTGAGCAGGAGCGTGCTTAGAACCAAGTCACCACGAAGCCCTGTCCAGAGCAAGCCAACAAGAAGTCACTGTAGAACAATGGGGCCTTCAGAGCTCAGCCATGTCACTCTGCCCTTTCTACACAGGTGACCCCAGCAAAAAGAACCGGCAGAGATAAGTACCTAAGCAAGTGGGCAGATTGGCACAAACCCATTGTGTCTAACCAATGACCACGAAAATGGGAGGACATTTCACCAGCTTGGTTCACTCATTCACGGCTCACTCACTCATTAACATTGTATTGGGTCTAACGTGCTCAGAGACTGAGGAGAGACTTGGTTATAAAAAATATCTGGTCCCTGCCATCAAACAGCTTATGATACATTTGGGGGACTTCATTCCATGAGAGTATCCGCCAACCTAAACACGTCATCTAGAATGCCTAATAAAGTCACTGTTCAAACCTTTACAAAATTACCCAAGTTAGCAATCCCTTTTTTATGCCTCTCTGTAGAGGGCTAAGGTTAAGCTCAAACTGAATGATAAAAGAGGATATGTGCTCATAAAAAAAAAAAAAATCTGACAGACCGACTGAATTATAGACTCACTGAGGACAGTATTGATTCATACAATATATACCAATGACCTCTTCCCTTGTAATATTAACCATCACCGTATTGCTTGTGTTTCTCCATCCTCCTTCTCCAAACCTAATCAAGGTCTAGGTCTGTATTCCCAACTGCCAATGACTTTTCACCTGCACTGCCCCCTCACTGCCCTCAAACTCAAACCCGAAGTCAAATTCACCATATGTCATCTCTCAGTTATCACCCTTTTCAAAGGTTTCCCCATCCATGGTGCCTTCATTTTATCTTCTCTCATGAGCATATCTTGCATCCAGTCAATTGCCAAGTTCTGTATCAAGCAGAGTCTTGTGCACATAAAAGATGTTCAACACTCACTTGCCGATGAATGGACACATTTTATATCCTGGAAAGCTTTGTAGGCTACTAGTAACTGTAGCTATAACACTGATAATAACAGTGGTTAAGAAAAAGGCTTTGGGTGGCAAATGGGTCTGATCTGGGTTTAGTCCCATCTCTGCTGCTTAGTAGTTCAGGGACTTTGGACACCGTTTCCTCATTCATGTTAGTTATTAGGGTTATGGGAATCAAATATAAAAGGTATGTAAAGCTCTGAGTGCAGAGATGTTATTTGCTTTAGTCCCTAGTCCACTGTCAATGTTTATCCATTTCAGTAGTCTACCATTAAAGTCAAAGGAGCCCAAATCCCAGGCTGATGCCAACAGTATTCCATTTTAGAACCTTAATTAGACTACCTAATAAGCCCTAGAAGGGGGTCACCATCGACCTAGACACTTTGTTTGGAGCATAAGTTAAAGACTTCCACATCAAACATATCTTTCTTCCCCTCCCTGATCTCTCTTCCTTTGTACCCAATTTCGAAAATTCCAATTAAAATTATTCAACTCAACAAATTTTAATGAGGGCTAGATGTGTGTCATACCTTATTAACCAGTTAGCCTGGAAGACCTCATTTTCTCTGTAGAAAGCTACTTTTCAGTTCCTAATGAGGCCCCTCCTGCACCCAACACTGGGACCCATGGCACTCTGGGAACCCTCCTGAAGGCACCCTCTGTACCCCACCTCATGGCTACAGTAAGCTGTGGCCATATCTGTCCCAGTGGACTAGGAAAGCCTCCAGGTGTCTGCCTTGCACACAGCAGATGCCAAATCAGTAGTTAACTTTCGAGATGGGCGAGAAACACTGGAGGGGCCAGGATGAAAGCCCTGAGGGTGGAAAATCAGTCACTTGTGTATCTTCTACCAGGTTCAAAGGGTAGGCTGAGAATGACAATGCACGACCTCGTAAGAAGGGGAAGGAACCCCCAGGGGACGTGGGTCCAAGGTTAAGGAAAACTGGGAACTCAGATCCCATCGCCCAACAACATAACAACTGCATGGTCTTTAACTTTCTTCCCCCACTGCTTCTGGACAATACATGGCACATACCAAGGACTCAATCAATAGTTGAATGAATAGAATGAATAAATGGATGTTTCTTCTTTCCATTTCGTTGTCAGCTGTTCTTTTTTCTTTTTGTTCTCTTCTTATTCTCCCTAACCTCAACGCTCACCTTGTCAACACACAGAATCTCCTATCTTCCTCCCTTCCTCTCCCTCTCTCATCTACTAACTCCATCTATGAGAGTGTGTGTGTGTGTGTGTGTGTGTGTGTGTGTGTGTGTGTGTGTATATCATTTCCAGTTTACAGAGGAGAAAGCAAAAGTTCAAAAGCCTAAAACTGGGTACTTTCAGGGATCACACTTCTAGTAAGAGGTATGTAGCAGATGTCATGCTGCCCCAGATCCCTTGACCATTTTTTGGTGCTCTAATCCATACCACCTTCACTCCCAGCCACCTGAACCTGCGACTTTGTCCAAGGGCTGCCCAGGATGCTGGGGTCCTTTTTGCCAGTGACCATGGAGAGCCAGAAGTGCCTGGAGTTTAAGCCTCCCCTCCTACCACCAAAGAGGATGGGGGTGACAGCCCTTAACTAATGATTGACAGGTGTGGGGGTATAAGGAGTACAGCTCCCTGGCCCACAATGGGGATGGCTCTCACCTGTGACCCCCCCGCCCCCCAGTGCCTCCAGATCTGCCCCGGGCGATTAAGCCAACATGGGACCCTCAGCAGGCTTCTCTTGATGCTGAACCCGGGCTTGGCCTCCTCCCCTTCCCTGTCCATCTTCCTTACTCTGGGACCTCTGTTCCTTGGAGAACTTCCTAATAAATCCCTTTCACACAAATCTTCATCTCAAGCCCTGCCCCTGGAGAACCTACCCTAAGGCAAAGTAAATGCAAGATTCAAAGCCAGACCTGTCAGACTTCAACATTCTTTTCACTGTATTGTGCTTGAGATGCTATCGCAATCTTGTGGACCTGTTCTTCACTAATCTTATAGTTATTTTAAAAATTGAATGGCTGCTGTGGCTTCAGGGGCCTTGAGGACAAATGTGTGTTCAAATGCCCTGTGCTTGCTTATTTCTTCTTCTTGCTATAAGTATATGTCTCAGAGACAAAAGACCTTTATCTTAGCAAAGTGAAGTAGGGGACTCAAAGAAAAAAAGGTTTTTTGAAATTGTTCTTGTCATTGTCCTATACCTGGGTCCATAATTAAGTAGGCACTAAAATGGACTTTCCCCTTTTAACATAATCTCTTTGTTAAATATTTTTGTTATGTAAGTTACATAACTATATTAGAGTAATTCTAAGGGAAAAACAAATCCAAGTACTCTGATCCAACCATTCACAGACTGTTTCCTTCCAGTGTTTTCCTCTTCATGTGACATAGATGCAGTCTTATCCAAACACCTAGATCCCCGGAGTGTTTTCTCTTAGTTCAGTTTCCATGTTATAACACAGTCCTGTGGTTGTCATTTTTAATTGTTGCCTATTTTTACATCCAGAGGATATACCGTAATTTGTCACCATTTCGGGTTTTCTTTTTTTTTCATTTTTAATGACATTTATTGTTTTCTTTCTAATTTTACCATTTTGATTGCTTTTGATATTTCACAATTTTAAATAAGGTTGTGTTGTCACCATTTTGATTGCTTTTGATATTTCACAATTTTAAATAAGGTTGTGTTGAACAACTTTGTGAATGTGCCATTTTGGTTTGCATCTACCCTTTTTTTACATTTCAGATTATTTCTTTAAGAGAAATGTCCAAATCTTGAATTATCGGATAAAGGAATAATATTTATGGTTTTGACGTATACTGAGACATTTCTCTCTGTATCCCCCGACACTAAAATGTGTACCAATTTATAACATAAGCCAACCTGAAACAAAAGTTACTCCAAGTCACGATGACTCATTTTTTAATGAGTTTTGGCCTAACTAAATGAAGTCATTTAAAATTTCCCTATTTAGTACAAAGGTCTTGAAAGCGTCTCTAGAATTATGTGGAATCTATGGCATTCTTCATGAAAATGACAAAGAACCTGAAAGGCACATTTCAGTCAGCCTTAATGTATGTCGTTCCTTTCTTAATTCTAAGCTTTCTAATTGCTAAGCATTTCATTGAGGGATTAGTCATTGGGCTCAAGTTGCCTAATTGAATCAGTCATTTTCCATGACACTGAACACAAGTCAGGACATTTCAATGGCTGATGTGAACTAACTGAATTGGGTGTGTATTTGGTGAGTTTCTGCATGCCTACATCTTCAAAAGCAGAGGATAAAGAACATTGACAAGACAAACAAGCAAGAGATAATTCCTATTTTCTCGGTTACCTTGAAGTTTGCCTCTGTTTATCCTAAGCTTTCTTATTCTTATCTATGAGCCTTAGAAGTGCTGCTCCCTGAAATTGATTTCCCAGGAATATTTGGACCTCCAGGAGATCATGTTTCATTAGTGTCAACCACAGCATCGCCATTATTTTCTTTAACATGCTTAATTGTTCTGTTTTCTTTCGTGCAAGTGGAAAAGTACAAAAAATAACTTTGACCTAGAATTACTCTGAAGACCATGGGTACTTGCTACTACACACAGAACAGAAAAATTTATACTGCTGTTATAGCTTTTCACCCAGCCAGCCCCAGAGAATTCAAGTGGAACAGTGGAAAACACAGCCAGTCTTCTGGATGCATTATTCCAGGTGATACCAGACATTCACAGAGATAAGCGTCCCATGGATCAGCTGAATTTTCTACCTTTGAACTGTTTTGGTTATTTTTGTTTTTCATCACAGAAGCTTTATTTCTGCAGCACTTCAAAACTCCAACAAGGGCCAACTTGCATCTCATTTTAAGAGAGAATTTCACTATTGAGTTAAAGTCGAAGGCAAGATAGACAAGTCACTTTCTAGTCCATTTCTCATTGAACTGGGAAACCGCCTGATTTGCTTCTGTTCACCACTCCCTGTTTGCCTTCACTCCCGCAGGTCACAGCCTGGGGGTTGGGGGCAGGGAGTGGGGTGATGACCTCCCGGCAAACGATTCTACAGCTGGTATCCTCACCTTGGCTGGGCTTTCTGGGTTAGGATAACGCTGGGTGATCCTAATTAAAGCCCTATCCAAGCTCAAACTTCACAACCAAACAAACCAGTTTTACAACACCCAGGAATTTAATTTGGCCTCACACTTGCATCGGAAAAAGAAACACAAAAGAAGGAAAAAGCTGGCAGCTCAGCCAACAAGCAGCCGCCTTCTGGACACACTGCCAGCTTGATCCAATTAGTAAATATTAGTGGTCCAATGACAGATCTGAAGACAAAGGTTCAGATGAGACCCAAGGTTCTTGACAGCAGTCGGGGAAAACCGCAAAATTTCCAGCTCAGGTAAGTCTCTTCGATCTTTAAAAAAATGAAGCAAGGTACAAGGATAACCTAAATTTGACAGCTTTTTTGCGCACCTAGGAAATAAGAGGCCAAGTCTAGAACGCAGCTGAACATTAATCTCAGAACGAAATTTGGTTTAAGCTTTAAAAAACCGAGGCGACAATCCTGGCTACAACGAAACAAACCGCGTTCACTTACTCATACACATGCTGGGAAATTAACAAACTCGTGGCTTAGGTGCACGTCCCCTTCCCAGTCCCTCTCACCATCAGCCCCTCAAGTGCACCTCCTAAAGAAAGCAAACCGAAACAGTGTAGTGAAAGACACTGGGGAAGTGCTTTCATTTACTCCATGCCAAGTATTTTCTTCTTAAAACTAATCTGAAAGAGTCCCCGTAAGGCAAAGCAAGTGTCAGTTCCTGCCCTGAGGGAGAATCGAAGTGCCGTCTGCTTACCAGTGATCAGCACCGCCTTTTGATCCGCAGGTAACAACTCTTGGCCAGAAAAGTAAGTATATACGAGGAAACATGACAGGGAGAAGAGGATCAAGCCCCAGAAGAGGGACAGCCTGAGCAGGCAAGCCCCTCCCCAGAGGCCCGCCAGGCAGACCACCTTTCTCCCCACCTGCCCTTGGCTCTTCTTGAGTTTGCAAAAAATTGTTCCTCCCAGCACTGCGGTGACAGTCAGGCAAAGCCATCCTGGCTCAGAGAAGAAAGTGCCCATTCTCAGAGACTCTCTGCTCCTTTCCGTGCTCAGGGCCAGTGAGTCAAGTGGGCAAAGACAGGCTGCAGGCAGCTTGGGTTATATGAACAGAGAGGCAAGAAGGGAGGGGGAGAAAACAGCCCCGGAACACGTTGAATGAGCATGAATTAAGCATACTCATACAGCCACATATTTCCTGGTGGGTAATTTAAACCAGTCTGCAGTTTAATATAAATACTAGAGCACTTCCTATTTGACTGCTCCCCGCATGCCCACTTCACACACAACACAGACGCATACTCACCCACAACAAACACGCATTTTTTTTTAATGACCTCTGGAGAGATAACTAGTTGGGTAATAATTGACAGAATTCAATCTGTCTGAACAGTGAATAACAAAACCTCTAGCTCGCAGGAAGTCTCTTCTGCTTTAGGAGCCTGTGGTGTGTCTGTCTGTGGAGCCCTTTTCCTGACTCGTGTGTGTGTGTGTGTGTGTGTGTGTGTGTGTGTGTGCGCATCACTGATTTTGCCCACATCTGCGGGACTCCTGCCATCCCCCACTAGAGTCAGGCTGAAGGGTTAGATGGAAAGAGAATATAGAAGTAGAGGAAGAGATTCTTGGCAGATGAGAACTGCTTTGGTCTCGCCAGAGGAAAGATAGGCCAGGGAGAGATAACACAATAATAACAATATAAATAATGGTCAATACCTATTGGTACTTATTTGCGCCAGGGGCCATGTTCAGCTGAGACCCTATTCTCTGCCAAGCTCTGCTCCAGGCACTGGCACTCAACAGTCAACATGTGCAGTCTCTTTGAACCCTATGTCTCTATGAAGTAAGTTCTATTACTGTAGTAATTTTATGGGTGAGCACCCTGAGGCACAGAGAGGTTAAGAGACTTGCCCAAGATCACACAGAAGTGGAAACAAGCAGCCTTGTTTCAGAGCTTTATGCTCTAACCACTCTACGGCCTGCCTTAGGAGAAAAGCAAAAGACAGTTAGTACATTATGTACTAGCCTTTCTTCACTTTAGCCTCATTTGAACCATGAAATATTTCAAGGTGGATGTTATTATGCACATTTTACAGAGAGGAAAACTGAGGCTGGAAGAGGATAAGTTACTTAAGTAAGAGTAGTGGGTCCAGACCCACACCCATGACTTGGCTGGATGCGGGATAGTTATGGCTCTCTGCTGGGGGCCTCAGCACTTTGTCAGTGGCTCCCATGCTGGGGCTGGGGCCAAACACCCATGTGGGTTTCCTGATGGTGCACACCCACAAAGGATGGAGCAAATCTCCTGGTGGCAGCCTACGTGGCTTTCCAGCTGCTCAGTCCTGGGGCTCCCAAGGAGAAGGCAAACCCTGCCGTGATGTAGGAGTCTAGGTAAGGATGCTTCTCGCCCTCTGATGGCGAAGGTGGTATGCTATATTGAGAACATGAGCTTTATTTTTTATTTTTTTATTTTTATCTTTTAATTGAATATAGTTGATTTACAATGTTGTGTTAATTTCTGCTGTTCAGCAAAGTGATTTAGTTATACATACATATAGATACATTCTTTTTTAAATATTATTTTCCATTATGGTTTATCATAGGTTATTGAATACATTACTCTGTGCTCTGCAGTAGGACCTGTTGTTTATCCATTCTATATATAATAGCTTACATCTGCTAACCCTAGCTTCCCACTCCATCCCTCCCCTAATCCTCTCCGCCTTGTCAACCACAAGTTTGTTCTCTATGTCCGTAACTCAGTTTCACAGACATGTTCATTTGTGTCATATTTTAGATTCCACATATAAGTGATATCATATGGTATTTGTCTTTCTTTTTCTGACTTACTTCCATCTGACTGAGTTGAATTGGATCTCCTTTTCATCCACATCATTCTGTCTTAGAGCTTTCCTTGAGATCTTCCTTGCTTGGCCAATGTTCCATTTCTGGCAAACTTGCACTTAACTTTACAGGGGGAAGGAGCCAATTGGATCAACTCATTCTTATTAATGATGCCAATGAGTCAATGTGTTGCTTCCTTCTGCCAGTAGAGGTGCCTTTTTGAAGGCGCCTTCTGAAGACAACATATCTTAACCAAAAGGGAGGATTTCTCAACCCCGGGAAGGGGGGGGAATGCTGAGAATCCTGGAATGTATACTTTCTTAGAGTCTATGGCTCTTGAGTTGAAACGGGAATTTGAAGAAGTAACGTCCCATCTAAAACAGGGATTCTCTCTGTAACATCCCCACCAAGTGGTCATCTTGTCTACTGCCTGTACGCCTCTCATAACAGGCACTGCAAAGCCTTTGAAGGTGACTTTCCAGTTCAGGACAGCTTGGAGTATTAGAAAGATCTCCTCTTGCGAAGTAAAAACTGACACTGCAGAAATACAAAGGATCATGAGAGATTACTACAAGTAACTATATGCCAATAAAATGGACAACCTGGAAGAAATGGACAAATTCTTAGAAAAGCACAACCTTCTGAGACTGAACCAGGAAGAAATAGAAAATATAAACAGACCAATCACAAGCACTGACATTGAGACTGTAATTAAAAATCTTCCAACAAACAAAAGCCCAGGACCAGATGGCTTCACAGGCAAATTCTATGAAACATTTAGAGAACAGCTAACACCTATCCTTCTCAAACTCTTCCAAAATATAGCAGAGGGAGGAACACTCCCAAACTCATTCTATGAGACCACCATCACCCTGATACCAAAACCAGACAAAGATGTCACAAAGAAAGAAAACTACAGGCCAATATCACTGATGAACATAGATGCAAAAATCCTCAACAAAATACTAGCAAACAGAATCCAACAGCACATTAAAAGGATCATCCACCATGATCAAGTGGGGTTTATCCCAGGAATGCAAGGATTCTTCAGTATACACAAATCAATCAATGGGTTTCACCATATTAACAAATTGAAGGAGAAAAACCATATGATCATCTCAATAGATGCAGAAAAAGCTTTTGACAAAATTCAACAACCATTTATAATAAAAACCCTCCAGAATGTAGGCAGAGAGGGATCTTACCTCAACATAATAAAGGCCATATATGACAAACCTACAGCCAACATCATTCTCAATGGTGAAAAACTGAAATCATTTCCTCTAAGATCAGGAACAAGACAAGGTTGCCCACTCTCACCACTATTATTCAACATAGTTTTGGAAGTTTTAACCACAGCAATCAGAGAAGAAAAAGAAATAAAAGGAATCCAAATTGGAAGAGAAGAAGTAAAGCTGCCACTGTTTGCAGATGACATGATACTATACATAGAGAATCCTAAAGATGCCACCAGAAAACTACTAGGGCTAATCAATGAATTTGGTAAAGTTGCAGGATACAAAATTAATGCACAGAAATCTCTTGCATTCCTATACACTAATGATGAAAAATCTGAAAGAGAAATTAAGGAAACACTCCCATTTACCACTGCAACAAAAAGAATAAAATACCTAGGAATAAACCTACCTAAGGAGACAAAAGACCTGTATGCAGAAAACTATAAGACACTGATGAAAGAAATTAAAGATGATACCAACAGATGGAGAGATATACCATGTTCTTGGATTGGAAGAATCAACATTGTGAAAATGACTGTACTACACAAAGCAATCTACAGATTCAGTGCAATCCCTATCAAACTGCCAGTGGCATTTTTCACAGAACTAGAACAAAAAATTTCAAAATTTGTGTGGAAATACAAAAGACCCCGAATAGCCAAAGCAATCTTGAGAAAGAAAAATGGAGCTGGAGGAATCAGGCTCCCTGACTTCAGACTATACTACAAAGCTACAGTAATCAAGACAGTATGGTACTGGTACAAAAACAGAAATATAGATCAATGGAATAGGATAGAAAGTCCAGAGATATGCCCACGCACATATGGTCACCTTATCTTTGATAAAGGAGGCAAGAATATACAATGGAGAAAAGACAGCCTCTTCAGTAAGTGGTGCTGGGAAAACTGGACAGCTACATATAAAAGAATGAAATTAGAACACTACTTAACACCATACACAAAAAGAAACTCAAAATGGATTAAAGACCTAAATGTAAGGCCAGACACTATAAAACTCTTAGAGGAAAACATAGGCAGAACACTCTATGACATAAATCACAGCAAGATCCTTTTTGACCCACCTCCTAGAGAAATGGAAATAAAAACAAAAGTAAGCAAATGGGACCTAATGAAACTTAAAAGCTTTTGCACAGCAAAGGAAACCATAACCAAGATGAAAAGCCAACCCTCAGAATGAGAGAAAATATTTGCAAATGAAGCAACTGGCAAAGGATTAATGTCCAAAATTTACAAGCAGCTCATGCAGCTCAATATCAAAAAAACAAACAACCCAATCCAAAAATAGGTAGAAGACCTAAATAGACATTTCTCCAAAGAAGATATACAGATTGCCAACAAACACACGAAAGGATGCTCAACATCACTAATCATTAGAGAAATGCAAATCAAAACTACAATGAGGTATTACTTCACACCAGTCAGAATGGCCATCATCAAAAAATCTGCAAACAATAAATGCTGGAGAGGGTGTGGAGAAAAAGGAACCCTCTTGCACTGTTGGTGGGAATGTAAATTGATATAGCCACTATGGAGAACAGTATGGAGGTTCCTTAAAAAACTAAAAATAGAACTATCATACGCCCCAGCAATCCCACTACCGGACATATACCCTGAGAAAACCATAATTCAAAAGGAGTCATGTACCACAATGTCCATTGCAGCTCTGTTTACAATATCCAGGACATGGAAGCAACCTAAGGGTCCATCGACGGATGAATGGATAAAGAAGATGTGGCACGTGTATACAATGGAATATTACTCAGCCACCAAAAGAAACGAAATTGAGTTATTTGTAGTGAGGTGGAGGGACCTAGAGACTGTCACACGGAGTGAAGTAAGTCAGAAAGAGAAAAATAAATACTGTATGCTAACACATATATATGGAACCTTAAAAAAAAAAAAAGGTTCTGAGGAACCTAGGGGCAGGACAGGAATAAAGATGCAGACGTAAAGAATGGACTTGAGGACACGGGGAGGGGGAAGGGTAAGCTGGGACGAAGTGAAAGAGTGACATAGACTTATATATACTACCAAATGGAAAATAGATAGCTAGTGGGAAGCAGCCGCATAGCACAGGGAGATCAGTTCAGTGTTTTGTGACCACCTAGAAGGGTGGGATAGGGAGGGTGGGAGGGAGACGCAAGAGGGAGGGGATATGGGGATATATGTATATGTATAGCTGATTCACTTTGTTATAAAGCAGAAACTAACACCGTTGTAAAGCAATTATACTCCAATAAAGATGTAAAAAAAAAAAAGATCTCCTCTAGACTGAGCTTGATCATGTCACTTGTCCTTCCTTTTCCACTTGGAGTCACACAGACCAATCTAGTCCCTGTTTCATTCAGATATTTGGAGACTACTATTGTATCTTACCTTCTCCAGGTGGATGGTCCTCAGTTCTCTCAATTGCCCCTTATATATAGTAGAATATGTTCAGATATTTGGAGACTGCTATCGTGTCTTACCTTCTCCAGGTGGATGGTCCTCAGTTCTCTCAATTGCCCCTTATATATGGTAGAATATGTTTTATCTGGTGCTTAGTGCCTGAAGCAGCCATATTTTTAAGAGTTCAAACATTTAAAAAATCATGTTGTTGCAATAATTGAAGAATATGTTGTTACGATGAATGTAGCATGGTGACAACGTGATTCACCAAGCAGAGAATGACCATGTGTTGATGTCACCATGACCCAAATGTCAAGATATAGATGTGGTAGTACAAGTCATAACAGATCATCTCACGGACATCAAGGTGGTCTTACTGGTAGCACAAGTTTTGTTATGATTTTCAAGCATTTGGATGATAACTAACATTTTAAGTGTTGAGGTGTAATTGTGCAAATATATAATATGTATTCTCTATTTCACATTGGGAGGCGGAAAAGACAACCAGATGGTGGTGTTGGATCGAGTCTTTTTTCTGTCAGTGAATTATGGTGAAGATGTCTAAATCATTAATTCCAAAGAGGTCAGATCTCAATTTATTGTATAGGGTTTCAAGGATCCTTAGCAGCGTGGCTTTTCTTAGAATGGAATCCAAGTACTTACTTCTCCTCCGAAAGGTTAAGCCCAGAAGAGGTCACAATACTTTCAGTACAGTGCAAACAGCACAGAATAGAGCAAGATTATCACCTCCCCTATCCCTGAAGTTATATCTTTACTTATATGTCCAAAGACTCATTTGCTCTTTTAACAGTAGTGCCCTATGATTTACTTCCATTGTGTTTGCTATCAAGTTAAATTCCAATTTTTGTAGTTTTCTTGTCATTAAAATTACTTTGTTGTAAAATATAATGTGGAGAAACTATCCAAAATGTAAATGTAAGTAAATATCCATGAGTCCATACTGATATAGATAAATGATTGAAAAAGTAAATAAATGGAGAAAAGACAAATCTCCCATGCAGAAAATTTCCAAATAATTTATGTAGATATACCCACTCAAGGAGGTGAAACAGACCTCACACTTGAGTGTGGGCTGCACATAGTGACTTCCTTCCAAAGCACACAGCATGGAAACTGAGAAAGAGAGGAACCTGACATGGAGAAACCTGACAAACTCCATCTCAGCCAGGTGATCAAGGTCAACATGACCAGTGATAAGTCATGCAATGAAAATGGCACCATTATCATTGCAGGACATTCTACAAAACACCCGACCAGCACTCTTCAAAGCGGTCAAGGTCATCAAAAACAAGGAACTTCTGAGAAATGGTCACAGTCTAGAGGAGCCTAAGGACACATGATGAGTAAATGTAATGTGGCATCTTGGATGGGCTCCTGGAACAGAAACACAGCAAGGACATCAGGTAAAAAGTATGGGCTTTAGGGCTTCCCTGGTGGCGCAGTGGTTGAGAATCCGTCTGCCAATGCAGGGGGACACAGGTTCGAGCCCTGGTCTGGGAATATCCCACATGCCACGGAGCAACTAGGCCCGTGAGCCACAACTACTGAGCCTGCACATCTGGAGCCTGTGCTCCGCAACAAGAGAGGCCGCGATAGTGAGAGGCCCGCGCACCGCGATGAAGAGTGGCCCCCGCTCGCCGCAACTAGAGAAAGCCCTCGCACAGAAACGAAGACCCAACACAGCCATAAATAAAAATCAATCAATCAATAAATAATTTAAAAAAAAAAAAAAGTATGGGCTTTAGTTAATAATAATGTATCACTACTGGCTCATTAGTTGGGACAGATGCCCCACAGTAATGGAAGATGTTGACAGTAGGGGAAAGTGGGTGTGAGTATACAGAACTCCATACTATCTTCACAATGTTTCTATAAATCTAAAACTATTCTAAAATTAAAAGTTTACTTAAATATATAGTAATATATAAATATAAAACTATTAATAATTTTGTAATAAATATAATGGTACATATTATATACAATATATTATAATAAATGTTATTTATTTATATTATAATAAATCATAAATGTAGCGATAGATGTAAATATATCTAAGTAAGCTTTTTATCTTAGAATAAATTTACAGGAAATTATGAAGATAGTACAGAATTTTATTTATATATACATATACATGTATGGTACATATATATGCATACATAGTGATCTATTATATATAAATATAACAAGTATTATATAATATGTAGTTTTATGTATTTGAGATAATATATAATTTTACACATTATATAATATATATATATATTCCAACAAATGAAAATAAATTATAACACCTTCTTGGTGAAGAAGAACGTTTTCATGGGACTTCCCTGGTGGCACAGTGGTTAAGAATCCGCCTGCCATGCAGGGGACATGGGTTTGAGCCCTGGTCCAGGAAGATCCCACATGCCGCGGAGCAACTAAGCCCGTGTGCCACAACTACTGAGCCTGCGCTCTAGAGCCTGTGAGCCACAACTACTGAGCCCGCGTGCCACAACTACTGAAGCCTGCACACCTAGAGCCCGTGCTCTGCAACAAGAGAAGCCACTGCAATGAGAAGCCCATGCACCGCAACAAAGAGTAGCCCCCACTTGCCGCAACTAGAGGAAGCCCACGTGCAGCAACAAAGACCCAGTGCAGCAACGAAGACTCAATGCAGCCAATAAATAAATAAATAAATAAATAAATTTATTTTTTAAAAAAAGAACATTGTCAGAAACTCCTAGAAACCCTTCTCATGCCCCCTCCCAATCACTGTTCTTTCTGTGTTTCTCAAAAGTAAGCACTATCCTAACTTTTAACACTATAATTTAGTTTTGCCTTTTTTTAACTTTATATAAATGGAATTATATAGTAATTAATATTCAGCTTTATCATTCAACACTATGTGGGTTCATTCATACTGTGTGGGTGCTTAATTTTCACTGCAGAAAGCGGGGGTTGGCAAACTATAGCCTAAAGGATAAATCTGGCCCGTGTAAATGAAGTTTTATTGGAACACAGCCATGCTCATTCATTTACTTTTTCTGTGGCTGCTTTCCTGCTACAATGGCAAAGTTTAGTAGTTGAGAAAGAGCTCATAAGACCTGGAAAGCCTAAAATATTTACTATCTTGTTCTTTTTTTCTTAACATCTTTATTGGAGTATAATTGCTTTACAATGGTGTGTTAGTTTCTGCTGTATAACAAAGTGAATCAGCTATACATAAACATACATCCCCATATCTCCTCCCTCTTGCGTCTCCCTCCCACCCTCCCTATCCCACCCCTCTAAGTGGACACAAAGCACTGAGCTGATCTCCCTGTGCTATGCAGCTGCTTCCCACTAGCTATCTATTTTCCATTTGGTAGTATATATATGTCCATGCCACTCTCTCACTTCCTCCCAGCTTATCCTTCCCCCTCCCCCTGTCCTCAAGTCCATTCTTTACGTCTGCATCTTTATTCCTGTCCTGCCCCTAGGTCTTCAGAACCTTTTTTTTTTTTTTTTTAGATTCCATATATATGTGTTAGCATACAGTATTTGTTTTTCTCTTTCTGACTTACTTCACTCTGTATGACAGTCTCTAGGTCCCTCCACCTCACTACAAATAACTCAATTTTGGGTTTTTTATGGCTGAGTAATATTCCATTGTATATATGTGCCACATCTTCTTTATCCATTCATCTGTTGATGGACACTTAGGTTGCTTCCATGTCCTGGCTATTGTAAATAGAGCTGCAATGAACATTATCTTGTTCTTTATATAAACATTTTGCCAACCGTTGCTGTAGAGCGTTGCACTGCATAAGTATACCACTATTTACTTCTCCATTAATATTAATGGGGGATTGTTTTTCACTTTACTGGCTGTCATAAATAAAGCTGCTAGAAATGTCTCTTGAGGCACATGAGTATCCACTGCTGTTGAATATATTCAATGGAGTGGAATTGTGGGAGCCATAGGATATACATAAATTCAACTTTAGTGCCAGTTAACTTCAAAATGATTGCACCAATTCAAAGCAGAGTATGAGAGTTTCAATTGCTTTACTTTCTTTCCCAAGTTTGGTATGCTCAGGCTTCTTAATTTTAGCTGTTCTGACCGGTTTGTAGTAGGATCTAATTGAGATTTAAGTTTCATTTCTCTGATGACTAATAATTTTGAGCAACTTTTCATATGTTTATTGGCCATGTGGTATCTTCTTGGTGAAGTGCCTTATGAAGTTTCTTCTCTTTTTTTCTAACTTCTTTAGATGGATGGTTTTTAAGCCTTTTTCTTTTTAAAGTATATTCATTTTAAAGCCATACAATATTTTCTAAGTATGTCTGAGCTGCATTCCCCATGTTCAGTATATACTATTTTCATTATTATTCACTGAAAAATATTTTATAATTTCTGTTGGGATTTGTTCTTTGTTCCATGGGTTATTTAGAAGTGTATTTTGTAATTTCCAAACATATGGGTAATTTTAGTGGTAATTTTATTGCATTTTCTAGATTAATTTTACTCTGATCAAAAAACATACGTGATTGTAGTCCTTTGAAATATCTTGAGTCTTGCTCTATGGTCCATCATACAGCTGATTTCTGTAAATGTTCACATGTACTTAAAAAGAATGTATAGTTTATTGTTGGTTCCACTGTTCCATGCATGTCAACTAGATGTTTTGCATTCCTTTAGTTTCTTTTTGTTTTAAAACTTTTGTGCTTTATTTTGGCTGCACTTGGTCTTAGTTGCGGCACTCGGGTTCTTCATTTGCGTCATGCGGACTCTTAGCTGCGACATGCACGTGGGATCTAGTTCCCCGACCAGGGATCGAAACCGGGCCCCCTGCATTGGGAGCGTAGAGTCTTACCCACTGGACCACCAGGGAAGTCCCCATCCCTTTAGTGTCAATTTTGCTATATTCTTACATTTCAGATATGTCTTGTCAAAGCACCACATATTAGGGTACTTTTAAAAATTAATCCAGTATAATAATCTTTGTCTCTTAATCAAACAATTGAATTCATTTACCTTAAATGTGAGGGTTGATATATTTAGTTTAAACCCATCATTTTACCGTTTACCTTCTATTAGTCCCTTCTATTCTATATTACTTTTCTTCTCCTTTTTGACTTCTTTTGAATTAATTATTCTTTGTTAGTCCATCTTCCACCCTCTCCCCTCATTACATTGACAGTTACATACTTTTTATGATTCTTTTAATAGCTACTTATGAGGCTTATCGAAGTCTAACATGACTTGGTATTTTGGCTCTCTATCTGCATAACACAGGACCTTTGAACACCTTAACACCATTCCACCCTTCCTGACTTAAATGCTGTTGTTGTCATAAATTTGTATTATCTAGATATGTCAAATCCCATATGACATTACTATATTTGTTTTATACAATGTTCAGTTAATTTTCCCACAGAGTTGTTACCCTTTGTGGCTTCTCATTCCTTCCCACATCCCCACACTTACTCCTGAGGTCATTTTTCTTTGGTATTTCCTTTAGTATGGGTGCTGGTGAGGAAATCTCTCAGTTTTTGTTTTTCTAAGAATGTCTTCACTTCACCAGTTTTGAAGAATATTTTCACTGGGTATAGAATTTCTAGCTGGCAGTTGTTTTCTTTCAGCATTTTGATGCGTCTGAGGAGATATGTTTTCTATTTTATCTGGCTCTGTTAGATAAGCTCTCAGCAAAAGGGTTCATCCTAATTATCTTGTCTGCTATTACCAGAAGTGAAGTTCCTGTGTCTTTTTTATACCTTCTGGTAATGCTCAGCTCTCCCTGTCCTTGTAAGGTATATTATTTATATAAAAGTGGAAATCCTATTAAATTTTATGTAGTTAATATTGGGTCCACTGTTCTAGCCTGCTAGCAACATGTCATGGGAAAATCTATTTGTATTTTCCATAGCTTTATCTAAGTGTTGAAGCAAGACATTTAATAAAACATTAATTCATTCATCACATGTTTATAGAGTTGCTACTATGTGCCAGGTGCTGTTCTAGGTACTGAGAATACATCAGTGAAAAAAAATGACTTGGTTCATGCTCTCATAGAGTTTAAATTCTAGCTAGGGAGACAGACCAGTAAATAGCTAATTCAATATAGCTATGAGAGATGTACCACTGGAAAACAGGTTTTCAAGTTGATTTTAATCATCTGACATTTATTTATCTTGCCAACAGTGATATCAAAGGTGACCTTGTCAAATCCCTTGCTGAAATCCAAAGTCAATATGTTTATTCATTCTACCAATCAGCAGAGTAATTCTAACCTGACATATTTATTTACTGGTCAGCCAAGTTAATTCCTGATAACTGTGGAGTCCTCTTCTAAGATTACCCAAACCATTCTTTCTATAAGACCCATGATGAGAATCTAATTCCTCCCTCTGGTCCATGATTTTCAGAAGACATTTTCTTTCTCTTTTTAAAAAAGACAAGAAGCTGGGAGTGTAGGGCTTTCAGAACTCAAAATCATTTCTCAGAGTAATTAATCAATACACAAAACAAAAAGATGTAAAATATTGTATCAGAAACAGTAAACATGGGGGGTGGTAAAAATGCGAGGTTGTTAAACTGCATTTGAACTCAAGAGATCAGCAACTTAAAAAAAAATATATATATACACACACATATATGTGTATATGTGTATATATATATATATATACACAAATACACATACATACCTCACAGTAACCATAAACCAAAAATCTATAATACACACACACACAGAAAACAGAAAGGATTCCAAATATAACACTAAAAATAGTCATCAAATAACAAGGGAAGAGAACAAAAGAAGAAGAAAGGAACAAAACAGAACTACAAAAACCCCAAAACAACAAACTGGCAATAAGTACATACCTATCAATAATTACTTTAAATGTAAATAGACTAAATGCTCCAATCAAAAGACAAAGAGTGGCTGAATGGATACAAAAGCAAGACCCATATATATGATGTCTACAAGAGACTCGCTTCGGATCTAAAGACACACACAAACTGAAAGTGAGGGAATGGAAAAAGACATTCCATGTAAATGGAAATGAAAAAAAAGCTGGGGAAGCAATACTTATATCAGACAAAATAACTTTAAAACAAAGTTTGCAATAAGAGACAAAGAAGGACATCACATAATGATTAAGGGATCAATCCATGAAGAAGATATAACAATTGTAAATATATACGCACAGCAATGTTCATTGCAGAATTATCTACAATTGTCAAGATATGGAAGCAACCCAAGTGCCCATCAATAGTTGAATGGATAAAGAAGATGTGGTATACACACACACGCATGCGCGCGCGCGCGCGCGCACACACACACACACACACACACACACACACAATGGAATATTACTCAGCCATAAAAAAGAATGAAATCTTGCCATTTGCAACAACATGGGTAGACTGGAGGGTATTATGCTCAGTGAAATGTCAGACAGAGAAAGACAAATACTGTATGATTTCACTTATATGTGGAATGTAAAACAAAACAGAACAAATGAATAAACATAACAAAACAGAAACAGAGTCATAGATATAGAGAACAAACAGGGGGTTGCCAGATGGGAGGGAAGTGAGGGGAGGAAAGAAATAGGTGAAGGAGATTAAGAGGTACAAACTTTCAGTTGCAAAATAAATGTTATGGGTATGAAATAAGTGTGAGGAATATAGTCAATAACTATGTAATATCTTTGGGTGGTGACATACTGTAAATAGACTTATTGTGGTGATCATTTTGAAATGCATGGAAAGACCAAATCACTATGTGTAACAGAAACGAACGTAGTGTTATGGGTCAATTATACTTCAAAAACAAAAAAGAAACTCATAGAAAAAGAGATCAGATTTGTGGTTACCAGAGGTGGGTTGTGGAGGGGAGGGCAAATTAGACGAAGGCAGTCAAAAGGTAAAAACTTCCAGTTACAAGATAAATAGTACAGTACAACATAATAAATATAATTAACACTTGTGCATGTTATATGTGAAGATTGTTAAAAGACTAAGTCCTAAGAGTTCTCATCACACACAAAAAATTCTTTTCTATTTCTTTAATTTTTATCTATACAAGATGATGGATGTTCACTAAACTTATTGTGATAATCATTTCATGAGGTATGTAAGTCAAACCATTATTTTTTATTGAAGTATAGTTGATTTACAATGTGTTAAATTCTGCTGTACAGCAAAGTGATTCAGTTATATATATATGTATACTCTTTTTTTATATTCTTTTCCATTATGGTTTATCATAGGATGTTGAATATAGTTCTCTGTGCTGTACAGTAGGACCCTGTTGTTCATCCATGCTGTATATAAAAGCTCACATCTGCTCCCCCCAACCTCCCACTTCATCCCTCCCCCAGCCCCCTCACCACAAGTCTGTTCTCTATGTCCATGAGTCTGCTTCTGTTTCATGGATAGGTTCATTTGTGTCATATTTTAGATTCCACATAGAAGTGACATCATATGGTATTTGTCTTTCTCTTTCTGTAAGTCAAATCATTATGCTGTGTACCTTAAACTTATATAGTGCTGTATGTCAATTATATCTCAATAAAACTGGAAGAAAAAATTTTAATCCATGACTATGCCCATTGCATCAAGGTTGTTTGTAGGTAAAGTCCAAATCTGGATCTCAGCTTCACAGAGGAAGGTATCCTATCTTTAAGTGTAGTAACATTTTATATTTTTAGTTTGTAGGCTGCAAAACTCTTCCTGTGTAATTTTCTTAGAAAATCTTTGCTGTGATTCTGGCTGATAATTTTCCTGGGACTGAAACTTAATAATAAAATTGCCTAGATCAGTAGTTCCCAAATTTTTCGCTTCATAGACCAGTAAACTATTTTCAAAATGAGACAGATACACATGGAGTCACCAATATTTAGCTTTGCCAAATGAAAATGCATTAAGATATCAACTACCGACAGTCTGCACAAGAAAAGATATTTTAAAACTGAAAAGATGGACACAGTCTCAGAATAAAATGTGGTCTCACACTGATTAATTTTAACTTTATAAGAAACTTTCTATGCTGTCCTCCTTTTTCAGGTATCACCCCAGAAAAGAAAAACTTTGTCACCAACTGGCAGCAGGCAATGGATTGCCACTTGGGAACCAAAATGTGAGGTGTAAGAATGGAAAAGGTCTTGTTCTTAAGACGACAGAATTTCATGCTCAAGAGACGTAGGGAACACGTTATGGATTCTGTGGATAGAAAGCAGCATGTGAAATCCCAATACTTTTATCTCTGCTCTTGTTTGGGGGCCCATCCCCTTCTTGACTCTTAGCACTGACCACAGCAAGGGGTAATAAACAACAAGCACCAAAATGGAAAAGCCAAGTACAAACGCACACACAGGATCACATACACACACCCTTTAAGTTCAATAAGTATGTTTAAGCTCGGATTACAAGGTAGTCCTCCTCCTGCCAAGTATGTTTGTAATCTCGATTTAAAAAAGAGATTTAAACATTCCTCTGCCAACCTGATGGTAGTTTTGGCTTTAGGTACACATAGATATAAAACCTGAATATTCCCAAGTCTTTGGCTTTCTGGAACCTTCCTTCTCTCTCATAAGGCTGGAGTCCTAATGCCTCATACAGAACTCGACATTATCCCTGAGGATTTGGGGGAAGTTACATTTCTCATAAAGCATTTCCTGCCCCCAGCAGGTCCAGGTCCGGGTCTGGCTCCTACCAGCAATTCAGTTCCCTTGGACCCCAGTGATTCCCTTCAGGCGGCTGCGTGGGACTCTGAGCCCAGGGCCTTCTCTTCACACGGCAGAATGATCACCGTGTTTGTCCTCAGCAGAAGGGTGAGTTGAGACAGGCTGCACTTCTGTTCAATAACCTTTCACACAACCTCCTGCAGCGTCAGTAGGACAAGGCTCTCCTGTATGACAGACTTTCCCTGGAAGCTGCAGGGTGGGAGATGGCCACTAGGGGGCTGCACAAGGACTACCCGAGCATCAATTGCTTACCATCGCTGCTCAGTGAAACCCCTTGGCCCTGCCTGGCCTGGAGCATTTTCTCAGGCTGATCCTCTCCCTGGGACTCTACTCTGCTTGCTTCCAGTACTTTTTGTGCTAATGAAATAATTAAGTGGAGTAGCAACGGGTGAAACAAAAGAAAGTTTAGCTGTCCTGGTTGAAGCCGAGGTGAGGTACGGGCAGCCTGCCGGGCTTTTCTCTCACCCCTGAGGCAGCCCCAAGGCACCGCCACAGGACCCAAGGGCTCCTGGACACATGACCAGATGATCTCTGATTTAATCTAAACTTGCAGTGAGGAACCTGAGGAACGGAGAGGGGATAACATTCGACTAGAGTCATACAGACAATGAGCATCAGAATTTGGTATATAACCAGGGCTCTTGCCGTGTGTGTGTGTGTGTGTGTGTGTGTGTGTGTGTATGTGCGCGCGCGTGTGTGTGTGTATGTGTCTATATGACTATATGTGTGTAATTGTGAATATATATGACTCTGTGTATGTGTGTGGGTGTCTGGGTATGTGTGTGCATGCACGTGTATATACGTGTAGGTGTGTGATTATGTGTATGTTCACATTCTTGTGGGTGTGTGGGTATTTGTGGGAGTGTATACGTGTATGTGTGTGGGTGGGGGTGTGTCTGTGTGTGAGTGTATGTATGTGTGCCTAGGCTGTGTGTGTGCAAGGCTGATGTGGCTTCCATCCTTGTTCCATTACAGCTCTCTAGCCCAGCCACTAAGCATCTCCATGGTCTCTGCAGTCTGTAAACTGGAGATAATATTAATAGTATTTCCCTCACTGTGTTCTCAGGAGGATCATGTGAGCTCACGGCCAGTTAAGCGGTTAGTACAATGTCAGGTTCAAGGTGCTCATTCAATAATGGCTGACTTCAGGAATGCCAACCTTACTCCTGAGTCAGGAGACCATCCTGACCTTCATTTTTGTGACCTTTTTGCTGACATTTTCAACCGTGGAGACCATCCACAAGCCAACTTTGCCTTTATGAGCCACTTATGACCATAAATCCAATAATGAAGCAATGAGGGTGGATGGGGTGGAGTGAGCTACTAAAATTAAACAATAAGAGATTGACGTAATAACTGGTTTTTGTTTATTTCATGGTTCATCAATTACTTACCTAGTGTCCGTTCAGTGCCAAGACCCCTCGTAGTCCTTGAGGGACCCTGTGTGAGCGAAGGAGTGGAAATCCGTACTAATGATCCATCGTCCTTCCCTCCCGTACATTGTATATCAGAACCACCATATTAGTAAAGGGCCAGCTTTAAAGATCCATGAGTTCTGTTTTGATTTATCCACTTGGAGACTGACAGGGGTTCTCCATCTACATAGCTCTACTTCTTATGAATACATTAAGGAATCAACCCCCAAATATTTCTGCCCATGTATCCAAATATTTCTCTCTCTCTTCTTATTCTCCCTCTTAAATGTCTTGAAATTAGTCTACAGCCCGGTCTCCACTTCCTTTCCTCACTCTTGGAAAGGACTGGAGTGTGAGAATTCTACCCTGAAAGGGGGGATGGTGATGACATGAATGCCCCACTCTCACTCGGCTGAATGTTTTGCCAGCTCCTTCCTGCAGCAGAAGGGAGGCCATGCATCCCCTTCCATGTTGGTCAGCCAAGGCAGAGAAACCATTCCATCGAGGCAGTGGTGACAACAGGACCTCCGAAAGCAGTTCTTGAATGGGGTCTAGAGATCGCACTCACTTTTCACCGACCCTTGGCGAGATGATGGTCATCAGTAAGGACAATGTATTGAGTTTGCATATGTTTGAATTCATTTAATTTAAAGGATTATCTTTGGAGAGTATTGCCTTCCTCTCTTTTTGGCATTAAACTCTTTTTTCGTGTATGAAATGGTGGTGATAGGATATCACAGTTTGGTTGTTGTTTCTGTTTTGATGCCCTTACTTGGCAAAATTAAAAGTTGGCGAAACTGCATGTCTCCCAGATTTTGATCTGAAATCTTACCAGTGTTCAAAATTCAAAAACGTGGGAGTCCCACTAACATACAACATGGTGGATCTGAGTAAGATAAATCTTGGGTAGAAATCCAACCCTGCTACTTACTTGACTGTATGAACTGCCCTCTCTTCTCTGAACTGCAGGCTGTTCACCAATGGTGGGATAATAACTTGTACCTCATATTGGTTATAAAGATAATCTATGTAAACGGCCTGGCATATCAGTGTTTTCCATGACGCCATTATCACAGGAATCTTTTCAGCCTCAACAAAAACTCCAGCAGTATAATTCTATCAGTTTCTGTCCCTTCTTTGGATTTACAAATTGAGAAATAGGAGCTGCAGGCAACCAATGCACAGTTTGATGTGGCTTCTCTCCTGCGGCCATGGCTCCCAGGCTGAAGGTTCACAGAAGGAAACATGCTGGCATCTGTATCTCCAGAAGGGAGATTAAATCTAGGGTGAATCTATTAGAAAGAAGGCATTTCAAAATTTGGGAGCACAGCTGAATACCAAAAGTAAATTATACCATAAGCCAGATGTTCCAGGAACTTCTTTTCCATTTTTTTTTTTCCTGAAGGAAAAGTTTTAGTTCATAAGAAAACAATAAGCAGAAATTGCTATCACAAAATTGTTCGTGGTTATTTAAAATGAGACCATTTGAAAATAATCAAAGATGTACACAATGATTTATAGAGAAAGTTGTTCATTTCAGCGTTATTTTTCATATGTTAAACGCAGAAACATCCTAAATGGCTTACCATAAAGGATTTGTTACATAAATTACAGTACTTCCATTTGATCGACTGCTATGCAGCCATTAAAAATCATGTTGTTGGAGAATATTTAATGACTTGAGAAAACTTTTGCAATATTTTTTGAGCAAGGAGAGCAGGTTACAAAGTAGAATATATAATATGATCATATTTTATGTCCTCATAACCCAGATATCAGTAGGAACTTCCTAAACTCTGGGATCCAGGTAAGACTGGCTCAAATTCCCAATCCCACAGCCTGGGGATGTCAAAGCCTTACCAAGATTTCTTCAAGATCCTAGGGACCTACCTTCTCACAGTTTCGTCTGCTTCTGGTAAGTCACTGCTTCTCTCTACCATTCTGAGCTCAGTGTGAAACCCAACCTCTCTTTTTCATTTGTAAAACAAAACTTAAAGCAGTAAAGTCAACTATATTGAAGTTCCTCCTACTTTTGGAGGCTTGGAAGTTCAGGTGGGAGGGATGGAGGGGACGGAGGAGCACTACTGTAGTTGCATAAACGGTGGCCCCACTAGGATATGTTCAGGTCCTAAATCCATGAACCTGTGAAGGTGACACTATCTGGGGGAGAAGGGATCTTTGCAGATGTAATTAACATAAGGTTCTCTAGATAAGATCATCTTGGATTAGGATGGACCCTAATTCCCATGAACAGAAGGAGACGGCGTGAAGACCCCATGAAGATGGAGGGAGAAGTTGGAATTATGGTGCCACAGCCAAGGAACACCTGGAGCCACCAGAAGCTGGGAGGGACAAGGAAGTATCTTAGAGCCTTCAGAAGGAGGACGGCCCTGCCGACACCTTGACTTTGGACTTCTAGTCTTCTGAACTGTCAGAGAACAAATTTCCATTGGTTAAGCCACCAAGCTTGTGGTAATTTGTTATGGCAATCCTAGGAAACTAACACAATCACCGAAGTGCATGTAATAGTACCAGGAGCTTTAACGAGGGCCTACGTGTCCTCCCACCATCACCACTGTGGAGTGTCACCGACCTCATAGATGCTTCTTTGTGCTTCTCTCACTCTCTTTTTAACCCCCTCCTCTGCCTCCTTCCCTTATTATCCCATGGACTTTAACTTCTCCTTCTATCCTGCAGATTTCTCAGCTCACAGCTCACTCTAATGCCCCAATTTACATGTTCCAATCTTGCTTCACCCTCATCCTTCCCCATCTCAGTGAGGGCAAGGTCATCCTTCTAGTAGCACAGCATACAGGCACTGGACTCCCCTTGACTCTGATCTTTGACTCAACCCCCAGCTAATCCATCAAGAAACCTTGCTGGCTCTACCTTCAGAATATATCCACTACCTGACGACTCCACTGCTACTAACCTGGTGCAGGCTACCATCACCTCCTGCCTGGATGACAGCAACAGCCTCCCAGTGGGTCCCTCTGATCCCACCCTTGTCTTCCCACAGTCCATTCTCAACCCAGCACTGGAGAAATCCTTTCATAACCTTAGTGCTATCGCATCACTCATCTGCAAAAAACCTGGCAAGGTCTCCCCATCTCACCCAGAGTAAAAGCCAAAATCCTCAAGCGGCTCCAAGGCTAGATAATCTGGCCCCTGTTGCTCTTGATCTATGACTTCTATCCTGTTATTCATTCCATTCTAGTCACAAGGTCCTCCTTGCCGCTCCTCAAACACACAGGCAGGACCCTGCCTTGGAATCTCACTCCAGCTCTTCCCTCTGCCTGGAATACTCTTGTCTACTTGCTTAATTCTCTCACCTTCTCTGATTCCTTCTTCAAGGTCTTCTGCTCAATGCACCCTGCCCCCACTGCCTTCCCCCTCAACCTAAGTAACAAACTCATGGCAACAACAGAGGCTACAGTCTGTCTATCTATCTGCCAAAAATGAAACAGTTGTCATGAGAATGTTGTTATGTTTATTCAAACTGAAATATGAAGTCATTTTTTCTAACAGATGATCATTAAATATAATTTGGGGCATATAACTCAAAAAGAATTCAAATACTTTGATCTGCCTAATTGATTTCACAATGTGGAATGGCTTTGCCAATTATATGATGAATATTTTCCATAAATTGAATGAGGTAAATCTTCAATTACAGAGTTGCTTTAAAATATGTTTAAGACACATGATAAGATTAAAGTATTTTATCAAAAATATTGTGTTCACAAGATTGCATTTGTATTGAAATGAACACTGTTTTGATTTACCCAATTCTGAGAACACCTAGTTAAACAAGATTCTTCTGAATGGAAGAATAACAGCCATTCCACAGGGCTATCCCACTAATAGGCAGGAAGCCTTTCCCCTGGTATTTTCTCTCTCCTTCCACATTCTCAACACCCTGTGGTCCATGTTGTGTCTTTGGTCCCCAACACCCTCCCCTGTGTTGCCCCATTTCATCCTACTCTCTTACCTAAGGCTCTCTCTCAGCTTCATCTCGTTCCACAGGACTTTGGGGAATGATGCAGGGGCCAGGTGTCTTTCGATCCTGGGAGTGGAAGAATAGAGAAAGAAGGCAGCTCTGTGGTCTGGCTTCAGGATGGATTGTCTAAGAGATGATCAAACCTTGAAGACCACCAAGATTAACTTGCTGACACTCTGGGGTGTTCCTCTGGTTAGGAAGCCATCGGGAAAACACAGTGGAAGCAGAAGGAATGGAAAGACAGAATGAGTCCAAGAGACTTTGCAAGGCAAAATTAAACTAATATGAGAATGAAGGAAAACAAGGGAGGTATCAAAATGGTATGGCCCAGGACCTCCCTGGTGGTCTAGTGGTTAAGACTCCGTGCTTCCACTGCAGGGGGCACGGGTTCGACCCCTGGTTGGGGAACTAAGATCCCGCGTGCCGCATGGCACGGCCAAAAAAAAAAAAGAAAAAATGGTACGGCCAATGACAGCTATTGCTGGAGATAAGCGATCCACTTCTGGACAACAGGTGAAGATAAATGGACCATCCCCATAAATACATCCTAGTGCAAAATTCGTGTGTATTTGGGAATCGTCAGCTTGGGGTTCAGAGTTGAGACGAAGAGAAATGGAATGTTCCTTTAAGTGAAGGACGTAGACATAAAAGAGTAAAAGGCTCAAGGTTCATTCTTAGGTTTTACACAGTTAGGAGCTGGGAAGAAAATACAAAGGAACCAAAGAAAGAAAATGGAGAGGAAAGGATGAAGGAGGAAGAGGGGGAGGGGGAGGAGACAGAGAAGAACATAAATAGGGAGTGTTAGTTAAAGGAGAAGGGATTCTATAGGAAAAGTTTAGGATAAGCAATATTGTCTGTGACAGAGTAATTCCAATGCATGACAACAAGAGAGGGAAGGTTCTTTGCAAAAAAGGAAAATCTAAACAAATGGTAAATTTTAATTTGTCTTACATAACTGAATCCCTAATGAAACATCTGTGCAAGAATTACATTTAGTATCATGTAGTGAACTCATAGCATTCACAACACTGCCTTTGGTTTTATAGATGCATCTGAATAGTGCATATGTTGATTTTCAAGAAACGCCACCTGAATGTTCCTTACAAACAAAGATGGAGAAATAAAAGGAACTTCCTCTCTGTACTGTGCACCACCTAGTTACATTATATTGTACTGCCATGGTCTCTGAGGGAGGAAAACATTTGGGTGTGCTGTGGGTTAGGTAAACACTCGCTAAATATTGATGCATGCGTAATTAGAATGACTAAAATAATCCTGGCATAAAATTACCCTCACGGTTGGAGGAGAGACAAAATGAAGTAATTTGATCATGAAAATTAATACACGTCGACCCTCAGTTTTCAATGCAGCTAAATGAAAACCATTTATTATTCAAACCTCACTTTCCCTCCTGCTTTGTACTTTTTTCTCCTTGCCCTAAGAAAGAAGGAGGGGACCGGGATGTCCCAGTGGAAAAGCCATCCTATCGAGATGGTGGAGCAAGAGAATTATGTTTATTTTTCTAAGGCAGTGGCTCCTAAACTTTTACATGTATTGATTTTGCCACCCATGACACACTTTCCTGGGCATATCTGGGGTAACAGGCTATCCTGTCCTCTCCCACTCAAACAACATTGAAATTATGAAACTGGCATTATTGTAGTTGTAATCTTTTTTAAGTAACAGTTTTATTGAGCTATAATCCACAAATCATACAATTCACCCATTTAAAGTATACAGATCAGTGGTTTTTAGTATTCACAGAGTTATGCAACCATCACCACATTTCATCACCCCAAAATTACGTACTGGTATTTCCTGGGATCAGTTTCCAAATAAACTACTTGAACTTGAATCCTTGCCTCAAGGTCTGCTTCTGGGGAAGCTCAAACTAGGACATAGTGGTTTTCTCTCACAATCCAATCGCCAGAATTCCTTGCAAAGCCTACTCTGAGATACATCACCCCCTCCTAAGAGGACTCCCCATATACAGGAAGGAAATATTGATGGGGTTTGTTCTTCATTTCCTGAAAGGAATTCAAAAGAAGCAGGTCTGGAGCAGATGTCTCCTGGAGGACAATCCCCAGTCATTGTGGGGATGAGCGTCTTTTATAACTGGCTTGTTGCACAGCAGTGGGGAATGGGCAGCTGAATGATAAACGTAACTGCTGTGGTTGTCATTCCTAGGATTATCTTACCTCTCACTGCATTGTCCCATGCTTGGCATGATGCTTAGAACACAGCAGGTGCCCAACACATGCTCTCATTTAATAAAGATATTCTTTGCAGACCAAGCTGAGTTCCAGTCCGCAAGAAGGGAAGAAAGAGGGCAAGTAATATCTTTTTTAAGCTTGTGATGCAGACATTGCACACATAACTTCCACTCACACTGTATTGGCAAAAACTTAGCCACATGCACACATCTAGCTTCAGGGGAGGCTGGTAAATATCGTCTTTATTCTGGATGATCATGTGCTAACAAACCCTATTATTACAGAAGAAGGGAAAGATATATTTTGGGTCACAACTAGCAGTCTTCCACAAAGCACACGTTGGTTTTGTTGGTTGGTGTATTATGTTCTTTGGTTATATGCCAAGAATCCCTTCTCTTTAGAAAGCCACATCTGACATGTTCTATAATAATCTTTCTCTGTCCAGTGGTTGGGTGGGACTGATTCCCATCTGTGGTAGGCAGAATAAAGGCCCCTACAGATAGATATCCAAGTCCTAATCCCTGGAACCTGTGAATATTACCTTCCATGGCAAAAGGGACTTTGCAGGTGTGCTTGAGTTAAGGATCTTGAGACAGAGATTATCCTAGATTTTCTGGGTGGACCCTAAATGTAATTATAAGTATCTTTATAAGAGGGAGGCAAAGGAAGACTAAACTATAGGAGAGAAGGCCATGTGACAACAATGGGAGCAAAGAGATATTTGAAGCTCTATGTTACTGACTTTGAAGATGGAGGAAGGTGCCAGGAGCCAAGGAATGCAAAGATATGGCTCTGTAAACTGCAAAAGACAAGGAAAGAAATTCTCCTCTAGACCCTCCAGAAGGAACCAGAGCTGCCAACACCTTGACTTTAGCCCAGTGAAATTAATTTCAGATTTACAGCCTCCAGAACTGTGAGAGAATAAATGTGTACAGTTTTTTTTTTTTTTTTAAGGCTTAGGTGTTTTGTTTTGTTTTAATTAATTTATTTATTTATTTTATTTTTTTTGGCTGTGTTGGGTCTTCGTTTCTGTGCGAGGGCTTTCTCTAATTGTGGCAAGTGGAGGCCACTCTTCATCGCGGTGCGCTGGCCTCTCACCATCGTGGCCTCTCTCGTTGCGGAGCACAGGCTCCAGGCGCGCAGGCTCAGTAGTTGTGGCTCACGGGCCTAGTTGCTCCGTGGCATGTGGGATATTCCCAGACCAGGGCTCGAACCCGTGTCCCCTGCATTAGCAGGCAGATTCTCAACCGCTGCGCCACCAGGGAAGCCCATGTGTACAGTTTTAAGTCACCAAGTTTGTGGTAATTTGTTACAGTAGCCATAGGAAACAAATATACTATCTCAAGGCAGATGATAGTCCAGTTTCAGTCAATCAGAATATATTATCTCCAGTGTTTGGTTAAGAGATAATCACATGACCCATGACTGTCCAATCACAGTCTTCCCTGGGACTTTTGCTAAATGTAACAGAAAAAATCGTCTTTCTCAAGGATCCAAGGATAAGGAAGTTGTTGGCTTTGGTTGCCAATGAATCCCATCTTGTTGCCCTAGGAAGAGAACCACTCAAACAGTAGCAAGGGGAGCTGAGAGATGGGGAGACAGAACTCTGATGATGTTTGAGGCCCTGAAGCTAGATCCAACTTTTGAGCTTCCAGTTATAGGAGCCAATCATTTCTGCCTTTGATTTACCTATATTGGGATGGATTTCTATGATTTGCAACCCAAATAGACCTGATTAACATGGTTGGTATCTACATTCTTCAATCTCTGAAAACAGTAAAGAACAAAAGTGGCAGAGGTAAGCTTTGCTATCTCCGGGGGTCTTTTGTGACCTACTAAGAAAGCTCCAAATACCTGAGCCCTGAGCAGAGAACCCTTGGCCAAGATGCTCAAAATAACATGTAGTTTTAATTAGCACTATTTAAACTCTTAGTTTAATCAGAGAAGGAGAAAGAAAAACCATTGACCCAAATAGGATGCCTGATAATTCTGAATAAGTGCTGTAAACGCTTACAAGAGAATGTTAAGATGCCTAATTGCTGAATAAATGAAATATAAACATTCATTTTGTTACTTGGAGAGTTCTTTAATATGTAGTGGGGAAAAACAGTGTATGAAATGCCCTGTAAGTGATAAATGCTTGTTTCCTTTTCATCAATTCTTGAAACCATTAACCACCATTTAAATGTAACTCTTTTTTTTTCCTATTTATTTCTCCCTTTTGAATCTTTTCATTAGTGGGAGAAAATAGGTTTATCCAGGAGATAGAGCAGCATAGTAGAATGAGCATGGAGTGGAGAGGGATTTGGAGTCTTTTAACCCCAGCTTTGGCTTTTAACCCCAGCTTTGCCAATTACTAGATCTGTGACCTTGGGTAAGTTGCTGAATCTCACTTGGGTTCCAGGTGTAGCATGAGACTACTGTCAGGAATCTCTTACGCATATCTGAGAGTTGTAGTGACAAACACCTTTTAGGGCAGTATCTCTCAGTCTTTACTGTGCATAGGAATTCCCTGGGGACTTCCAAATTTTGAAAGACTTTTGTGGATTCTTGTTACATTTGGAGTGGGACCCAAGATCTGCATTTTGAATAAGCTCCCAGGTGATGTTGATGTTGCTGCTTCACACTTTGGGGTAACAAGGTTTAGGGTGTCTTCCAGGCTCACAATGATTTTCCTTCTCTAGAAACTGCCTCGGCTTTTAGTGGTGGGCTACTAATAGTTGTTCTTGTACCCCCTTGCCATAGCTGACTACAGTAGAGGTGATTTCTGACCCAACCTCAGCCAAAAGAAGTTCTCACCTGCAAATCCGGTTTTGAACAGAGACAACCAGAGCTGGGACATTCATTCACTTGCTCGTTCATTCGGCAGTTCTTTTCAAATTCTCTCTGTTCCAGATACTACAATGAGCAGTGGGGATATACCAGTCAATCAAGTGGGTCTCTGTCCTCATAGAGCATTCACTCTAGTAACATACAAGATAACTTCAGCTAAGCTAAGTGCTTTGAAGTGATTGGCGAATTTCAAGGGTTGCAGGAGACCTACTTTAAACGGGCGTGTTGGGGAAAGCCAAACTCTGCCTTCCCTTTCTACAGTGACCCTGGAGACCACATGTTGAGTACAATGGCGTAACAAATGAAAGAAGGCTGGGTCCCTTGTGATTGTGTGCAGGGGAGCTACTCACTCCTTCTCTGAAGGCTAACTGGACTGTGATGAGAGTGAGAAGTAAACTTTTTTTTCATTAAACCACTGAGATTTCAGGGTTTATTTATTACAGAAGCTAGAACTGTTTACCATGAATACACAAATTGTTAAACTCTTTCTGAGATTCTAAAAGTTGCCCTTTTTCACTTAAATTAGCTAGAGCTATTCTCTACTACTTGAAACCCAAGGAACTTTAATGGATACACTTTCTGCGAGAATATGATGAGCTAATAGGTATAGTAAAGTATAAAGTGTTGGCCATCTGTGAGGAATTATAACAGTAAACTGATTTTTCTGAAATGTATCCACTTTCTGGATATATTATTAGGGAAAAAAACTAAAAAAGCATTGACATATAAGGTCATACTGAGGTCAATTTCTTTCTCTGGTCATTTCTATCTTAGAGTTCTTATTCAGACCTTTACAAAATCAACTCACTAAATTGCAGTGGAAACTAAGGAAGTAATTATAAAGTTTATAATTTTCCCTTAAAACATAAGTGCTTAGATTTTAAAAGAGTCCTTGGTGGCATAATAATATTAACATTTAAATTTGCCACAATTTTTCTTATGGGCCATCAACATGCAGTAAATCTGGGCAACCCTTAGATGACCCTGAAATTCCCCAAAGGAAATCTATCTTACATACTGCATCCTTGGAGGAATCTTTTCTTCCTTGGCTACTGGTCTGAAGAGCATGTTGCTGGTCACCTAGCCCCCTCACTAGCCTTCCTCTTCTCCTCTTCTAATCTTTGTGCATCCAGGGCAGCAAGAGAAAAGCTGTTCCTTAAGACTACTTGGTACAACCATATCTCAGTCTCCTAAGACTTATGGCTGAAACCCAGTTGAGGACAAGACAGACAAACAGACAAGATCAGAGAGGCCAATGCTGGGGACTTAGCTTTCTTCACATGGCCTTCATTAATTTTTATATCCCAGGGCTTGAGGTTTTCCTTGTGACTTTGTGGTCCCAGTGAAAATTTAGCAGTAAATGACTTACTTCATATGTGATTCTTTGAGTCTGCATGTGGCAAGAGAAGCTTATGAAGTTAAACTCCCATCCTTTGAGCCACCAAAATGAAATCCTTCCCAGCCAGGGGTCAATTCGTGTGTGTGTGTGTGTGTGTGTGTGTGTGTGTGTGTGTGTGTGTATGTACACAGCGCCTGCAACTTTCCATAGAACCAGACTCCTGACGAGGAGACAAAATATTGGCCTCTCCAGGAGACCTCTGAATGTGGATGCCAACGTTCCTTTCTACATGGTTTTTAAGTCTTTGGTTCCTTCAGCAACAAAGGTTAGTCTTAGCATCATTGCCTGCTCAGTGATCAGAAATGGAACTGTAAAAATAGGGAAAATATGGAAACTCAGAGATAGAGATTTTGAAAGATACGTGCGGAGTGAATATTCAGGAGTCTGGAGAGCCTCATCCATCCACCCGTCCATTCATCCATACAAGCAATAACTGATTGAGCTGAGCCCCTCCTATTTATCAGGCACTGCCTGTGCTCAGCGTTGGGGGTACACAAAGACGGAGGTGGAAGTCTAAAGGCAGAAATTGGAGGTAGTTACAGCAGTAGATGTGCCCTGAAAGGGCTCCCGCGAAGCTGGAACACATGGGTTGGACACGTCGGGGAGATTCATGGAGTGAACATGAGGCGTAGGTGACGGTGGACGAGCAACCTGCACATCATAGAGATGCCGAGACCTCCGCGCTTCCTAGAGAGGCCCGGAAGTGGAGCCAGGTGGCCGGCCTGAGGGCTCCGGCGCCGAGCGCGGGTGGCGGCGATCGTGAGAGGCCTGGGTTGCCCGTCCTCGAGCAGACCCGGCGTCGCCGTCGTTTTCTGCCGCTGTGAGTGGGCCTGGGGAGGGGGGGGCCGCTCCTCCGCGGGGACCTGGGCCCGGCTGGCGGGGGCGTTCAGGCTCGCACGCGCGTCGGGGCCCGCGGAGGGCGACCCTGCCCGTACCTGCGCCGGGTGGTAGCCCAGGTGGGACGAGCCCACTGGCTGCTGGTACGGGGCGCGGTCGTGAGTGATGATGACCTAAGTCTTCCGCTTTTTAGTTCTTTCGGATTCCAAGGAGCGGGGCTCAGCGTGGCTTTCTAGAATGTCGCGAAGGTCTCAAGCACAGGCTAGCTTCTGTTTCTCGTTTTCTGTTTTTTAAAGATATCCGGGCCCCAAGCTCAGAGCTTTCAACAAGCATATGTATCGAGCTAGACTTGATAAACATTTTTAATTTTCATCGCACTTTGGGGGTAAAGATTACCTTCTCTTGATGACAAATGATTCTGGTTTTCCATTTAAGTGGCCATGTAAGGTTACCATTTAAAATGAACGTATTTATTGTTAAAAGATAAGTAGTTTTAAATGAAACACAATAGGGAAGACATAGTATCAGAGATACCAGGTGTGACAGAAATTATGAATGTGGTAAGTGCACAACACTGCATTGTCCCAAGCCAGCTGGGGACTCCTACAGACCTGGCTTCAAGCCCTAGGTCCAGCTCAGCCACTGACACCTGCATAATTTGTGCACCAGTTTGTTTGTTTGTTTGTTTCTTTTTAAAAGATTTTTTCCAACTTTACTAGGATATAATTGACATATAACATTGTGTAATTTTAAGGTGTACAACGTGATGACTTGTTACGCCTATATTATCGTGAAATAATAACCACAATAAGGTTAGTTAACATCTCCATCACCTCACAGAATTACAGTTTTTTTGTGTGTATGGTGAAAACTTTAAAGATGTACTCTTTTAGCAACTTTCAAGCATGTAATACAGTATCATTAAATATGGTCCCCATGCTGTATGTTAGATCCCCAGAACTTAATTCTGTCTTATAACTGGACGCTTAGACCCTTTGACCAACATTTCCTCATTTCTCCCATCCCGCAGCCCCTGGCAACCACCATTCTACTCTCCGTTTCTAGAGTTCAGCTTTTTTAAGATTCTTTGTATAAATGATATCATGCAGTATTTGTCTTTGACTTATTTCACTTAGCATAGTGCCCTCAAGGTCCATTTGTGTTGTCACTAATGGTAGGATTTCCTTCCCTTTTCAATGGCTGAATAATATTTCATTGTGTGTGTATATATATATATATATATGTATATACATATATACACACACACCACGTTTTCTTTATCCATTCATCCATTAATGGGCACTTAGGTTGTTTCTGTGACTTAGCAATTGTGAATAATGCTGCAATGAATATGGGGGTGCAGATACCTTTTCCAGATAGTGATTTCATTTACTTTGGATATATTTATGGGTAGGCAAGGTTCTTAACCTCTAAGCCTTTTCCTCATATCTGAAAAGCTGAGGATAATAACTACCTCGGAAGATTGTCCTGAGGCTTCAGTGGTAAACCTTAAAGCACCTAGCCCATAATAACTAATAAATGCAGCCATAGTTGTTATTTTCATTTTAGCAAGGAGGAAACGGGATCAGAGAGGTTCAGTGACTTTGCCAGGGTCACACAGGGAATTAGTGGGAGAACCAAGTCTAGGACCCAGATTTTCTGATTTCTAACCTAGGAAGCTTAACCCTGCCTCCGAACTCTACCTCATGGGAGGGGATGGGGTGCCTCCTGCCTCCCCTCTGGAAATTGGAAGGACCCCTATCAGGTTGCAGAATATGTTAGCTGTTAAAGCCCCTCCAGGACTCAGGTCAGCACTGATTTGGCTGCTTCAGGTCAGGGACTCTGCACAGCCCCAAGTGCTTGTTGTGGTTGAGGCGTAAGCTGTGGAGTCAAATGCACCTGGGTTCCAGTAGGTACAGCTCCCTGCTCCCCCATCTACTAGCTGCAGTAAATGGGACTAACCAATTAGGACTCGCCTCAGAGGGTTGTTAGGAACATCAAGGGAAATGATTTGTGGAGAAGGCCTAGCACGATGCCTGGCACACAGTAAGTGCTTAGTAAATGACAGATGACAGTACTTTGATATGTTGAAGTGGCAGGCATGCTGACCTAGAGGGGAGGAAACACAAGTGTATTACTTGCAGGTACAGCAGAAAAGGGCATTTGAAAAGTTTGCAGAGCATTCACTGCATTTGGATTTACCGGGTGTGTGATCCACCAAATACTCCTCGTTCCTGCAGACATTCCTGGGGAAATGGCCTAGGCTTGTATGGAGTTTATGTGGTAGTTTGGGAAGCAGGTGGGAAATACCAATTATAAAATTATGTAATTACTTTTATCATAAGCATCATGAATAATTGCAAGGATCTTTTGTGCAACAAATATCTAGGCAAAAGGAGTTTGAGTGGGTAGCTGGACGAGAAGATAAGGTGATGAGAATTAGCTTCCCTGCCCACCGTCAGTTGTATTCAAAACTGTGTGTGCAAATACCACTGTTTGTCATGAGTATTTCAACTTTCCACTTAATGCTATGCCCTTAGTTTTCTTCCCAAATGTGTTTGGCCTTTTAAGTTTTGCACCTCACATCCTTTTATCTGTATCAGGGTGACTCTCCTTATTGTTTCTAACTACTTCTTCATCTTTATGGCCTTGACTGCTTTGTATTAAACACAAATAACTTTCAGATCACATATGGAATTTGAACAGCACCATTTCTAAGCCCTCTAGTCTCAATATACTTTCCTGGTCTCAATACAGTAAGAACACAGTTACCTTTTGCCTCTGGTCAGTACTTGGGCGGTAATTTAAAACACACCATCAAAGGGTTAAACTACCTGGAGATATTTTTATCTTCCTTAAAGTAAATACAGTAAACTTTTGTTTTTATGAAAGCCATCTTCAGTTCTGCTCTCTGTTCCGTACTCTAGTGGCGCCTAGGTTTGTATATTGCATTATAATACCAGAGAGTTAGTCACATCGTCCTCTTGAACCCTGGGGATGAAGGAACCGTGTGCATAAGTTAAGGTTCTTATTACTGATCCTTCACGTTTAATTAGGTCTTTGTAAATCTGAAGTACTCCTAGTCATTTTTATGAGTTTCTTCTCATAATTTCCCTGTGAGATGTCAATTTTATTACCCTCGTTCTATCTTAGTATTATCAAGGGGTCAGGCAGATTTTAAATTTCATTTTTTCTTGTTTGTAATTAAGATTCCTTTTTTTGGATCGTGTACTTAACCTTAACCTGTATCTGCTAAAATGATGGCTCAGATCAAATGTGACCCTCCCCCGCACCCAGAGGGAAGCAATTACTGAACAAAGCCACGTTTTGGAAGAGCCTTAAAGCACCTGAGATTATAAACACTGGTCTGAGTACCCAGCCCTAGAAGGAATCAGATGGAAACTAATAAAACAGAAGCCATGAAATATGAAAAATCAGGCAGCTGATTGAGAGAAAATAGTGTACACTCTCTTTCTCCCCCCTGGCTTAGTGTTCATGGGAATTTCTTCTGGTTGCCTGCAAAATGTGTTTGCTGCGATTTTTCTGTGCTCGTTGACGCAGGGAACCAGGAAAGGAGGAGGTGGCCTCTGGGTGATACCGTTCGTTAATGGCTGGTCATCTGCGAATGTTGCAGGCTTCTTTCATTGCTGTTTATCTTGCAAAATTATTACATTTTCCTTACTCGTCACCACGCGTCTGACCCTGCAGATCAGGTCAGTTACACAAGTTCTTGCCCCAGATCATTCTGGAACGAGTTGGAAGGTAATGAGGAGTAGCATGAATAGGCCTGACAGGTACTCTGAAGCGTTGATAATTTGAACTTGTACATTCCTGGCGTGATTAATGTGCACATGAGCCATGACTGACCTGTGGTCTTATGACTGGACTGGAATGTGCAATTTTAAAAAACAAAGGACAATGAAAGATTAGGAAGAATTTCTGTTGGAGACTTTTTAACTGGACTCCTGTTAAATGGAGGCCTTGTCCATTTTCTGATTTCCTTACAGAGGAATTCTTGTGGAGATGCTAAGAATATGTTAACCTTTTCTATCTGGCATCCTCTTAATGAAAACCCTGTTAACCAAACAGAGCATTTCTAAAACCCGTGTGTGCTGTTTTGGTTAATGACGTCACCTTCCTCAGACTTCACCTGGGCCCCGCCTGCTGCCGCCTCCTCATCCTAATTTCAGTTGAGCACCCTGGCATTTCACCCTCATCAGCCCTTGCCTAGACTTTTTCCTCCTCCAGGGAAAGCTTAATCTTTCACAAGGACCAAAGTGAGCCCGATGTTCCGTAAACGTACCCTCTGTCGTCTATAGCAGCGGTCCTCAACCTTTTTGGCACCAGGGACCAGTTTCGTGGAAGGCAGTTTTTCCACGGACTGGGGGCCGGGGGCGGGGGCAATGGTTCAGGCGGTAATGCGAGCGATGGGGGGCGGCACATGAAGCTTCGCTCGCCCGCCCGCCGCTCACCTCCTGCCGTGCGGCCCGGTTCCTAACAGGCCATGGACCGGTACTGGTCCGCAGTCCAGGGGTTGGGGACCCCTGGTCTATAGAATAGAGTTCAGGCTCCCCCGAAGGGGATGCCAAGCTGTCTCCAAGCCGACTCCAGCCATCTTTCCGCCCTGAATCACCAGCCACACACTTCGGCTTCAGTTTGCACGCCCCGTATCGGTTGCCCAACACAAGCCCACCCTGTTGCTCTTCTGTTCATGTGTGATGCCCCCTCAGCCTGTAGTAGCCCTCTGCCTAGCCTCAGCCTGCCTCCGTCCTCCCGTTGTCCCCGGTCCGCTCTAGCACCTACTCTTCAGTGAGGTCTTCTTGGACCTGCCCTTCAGAATCAGTTTCTCCCATCTCCCCTCGACCTCGGTGCTCCCATGGCACCTGGTTTATACCAACGTTATTGCAGTAATCTTGGTTTCTCCTTTTTGCCATGTACTTTAGGTATTTGCAAAAGCTTCTCTCCTCCAGCATAAGCTCCAGAATGCAGGAATTCTGTCTCATTTTGCTTTATGTCATTTTCATGCCAGAACTTTTCTTTTTAAGAGATAAGTTAAATTAAAATGGCAACATTGATTGGCATACATAATAACGACTCTTAGACACTGCAGTGCCCTGCATAATTTGTGCCCATCATCATTTTACTAAATTGCATGTATTATTTCACAGTGTTCAAAATCATCCATAAGTTGAGCAAATACTTGTTGAGTATCTACTGTCTCCGAGGTTCTGGTGGGAACACACCAGTGAAAAAGGCTGAAGGTCTCGGTTCTCATGGCACCTATGTTCTGTTGGAAGGAGATCGGTAGTCAAAAAGTAAACAAATAAATTTAGATAGTGAAATGTGCAATGGAGAAAACAAAGCATTTAGATAAGGGAGAGCTCTTCTAGAAGGGGTGATCAGAAACGCCTCTTTGCGTTGAGTAAGTAGCACTTGAGCAGACCTAAATATTGAGAAAGATGCAGCCAGGCGAAGATCTGGTGCAGAGGTGGTTCACACAGAGGTGAAACAAGAAGTGTGTGTAGACCTCAGGGCACAGATGAGCTTGGCATCTTCAAACAAAGGGAAAAGTTCAGGTGGCTGGAGGGTAGAGTACCAATGGTGGAAGAGTGAGCTGAAGTCAGAGAAGGAGGTTGCCACCAGGTCGTGATGGTGACAGTAAGAAGTCTGGGTTGAAATGTCAGTGACTGACATCTTCTGTGTTTGGAAGCAGCATCTGTTAACAAAGTCACGTGATTACATTAAATGATAGAATTGACTACAGCAAGTTTTATGGCTACTCCAAATCCAAGTGGGAGTGTTTTGCACTCCGAAAATAATAGAAACATAAGGTCACTGTTGGATATATTAAAGGGATGCCGGGACGTTCATTCTTTACGGATTTTCTTGTAAGCACAACAATGGCAGTTGCTTCGTCAAACCTTGGGACTCCGTCAGCCATCCTCCACATCATTTTGCTCAGTTTTCCTAATATTTCTCACTCTTCTGCATACCCTCAAGCCACTGAGACAGTCACTTGCTGAATCTTGTCTTCAACTGTCACACCAACTGATTTCTGCATGAATGATCTGATCAGCTTTCCTGGAACTCAGATCTCCTTAGTATAGTTTTCCAGAAGAACCCAACAAACTTTTTGTAACCCTGTGCTTTTGAGAGACCTAATCATGGTATGTGGGAATGTAAGAGAAAAATCAAATCCCCAGACTCTAGAGCTTGAAGAGAAGGAAATTCAAGAAGTGACATCCGTGGAGCGCCTGCACTATGTCAGGCATTTTTCATACGCTATCCCATTCGGTCTCCATAAGCCTGTGAGCTTATCATTAGCTCCGCTTTTTAGATGCAGCAACAGGCACAGAGGGATGAGCTTGTCCAAGTAATAGGGCTCTTGGTTGCTTGCAGTCTCCCTGACTAACCACACTGCTGACTTGAGTGAGTGTGTATGTGTGTGTATGTATTCCCAATGCATTTGAGGACCTGCGTGCCTCCTGTTCCATTTCTTCTTAAGTGGAAAGAGTTGAGTGGCCCACTTTTTGCTTGTTCTGTCTTGTTTTTGAGAGAAAGGGCTCGTGGAGCCTTGAGAAAATAATAAAAATATAAAAATAATTATTATTTTAGCATAGAAGCGGAGGGAGGGAGAAGCAAGATCCCCATAGGTATTGAGCACATGCTGTACTTAGAAGATTTCCTGGGTGGGGGAACATGGTTTGCTACACAAAGGATGTTTTTGTCCCCCCCACCTTTTTTTTTTTTTTACATATAGGGTTAATAAAACACCAGTATTTTTTTTAAATAAATTTATTTATTTATTTATTTATTTTTGGCTGCATTGGGTCTTCGTTGCGGCACGCGGGCTTTCTCTAGTTGCGGCGAGCGGGCTTTCTCTAGTTGCGGCTACTCTTTCTTGCGGTGCACAGGCTTCTCATTGCGGTGGCTTCTCTTGTTGCAGAGCACGGGCTCTAGGCGCACGGGCTTCAGTAGTTGTGGCTCACAGGCTCAGTAGTTGTGGCTCACGGGCTCAGTAGTTGTGGCACACGGGCTCAGTAGTTGTGGTGCACAGGCTCAGTTGCTCCATGGCATGTGGGATCTTCCCGGGCCAGGGCTTGAACCCACGTCCCCTGCATTGGCAGGAGGATTCTTAACCACGGCGCCACGAGGGAAGTCCCAAAACACCAGTATTAAACTGTGCTGTAGTGTGCTGTTTAAAAACAAAGATGTTGGAAATTGCTTTAAAGTTCTGTCCTGGATTTTTTTCTGGTGTGTGGGGAAAATGCCTCTCCCTACCAAATGTGAACGACTTCTTTTCAAAAAGGCTCTAATGTTTTCCGAGGATTCAGAATAATGCCTTAACATTTGGAGAGTGCTTTGTGGTTTTCAAAGCACTCCCATGTACGTTATCTTATTTAACCTTCACATTGACCTTGCCAGGCAGTCAGGGCAGATATTCCTGTTCCCATGATTCATAGGAAGAAATGTGAAGCCCAAGAAGTGAAAGGAGGGGGGTGGGGAGGAGTTGGTTAATGTCACAAAGCCATGACGGAACCCAGGTCTTAGCTTTTCTTTCTACTAGAGCGTATTGCCCTTTTGTTTTTGTTAACCCCAAATGAGGGACAATCACATTCGCATCTGGATCAGTAACAGTGATGCCTACTACTTTCTTACAGGTCCAGTTACCTTTGACTGCCATATATGGATTCCCAAAAATCTCTGAAGGAGACAGTCCTCGTTACGGGAGGAGGTGGCTATTTTGGCTTCCGGTCAGTGCATCTGCAAAATATGTCCATGGAATTAGTTTACTGGTAGTTGCTGGGAAAAGTATAGCTTTCGACTCACACTAATGCATTGTAGACTCTTACTTGTTTGTATAGTGTTAAACCAGGAATGGACCGTGCTGCCCACGGCTCAGATACTGAAATGGAGAACTACAGGTACATTCTGCTTTAAGAAAAATTCTTTGTAAAGCCATTGAATTCGGGAGGGGAGATATGCACAGCACCGAAAACAATTTAACATAATCGCTGTTGTTTCACAATTACATTATCATTCATAAATATCCTGAAGAATAGATGGTGGGTCTTAGAATGGGGGGTGGGGGAATGTAACATGTAGACATCACCGTCTTTGAAGATAAAGCCTCTCTCATTTCAATTGAAGTGAATGTGAAGATTCTCATTTTTGAATATTTGCATAAGTAAGACTTGTATCAGTGAACATGTAAAGTGAGGAACTCAGGATAAGCCAAGAAGACTGGGAAAATTATTTTACACACTTTTCCTAGGCACAGCTTAATAGTGATTTGATCTAACTTTTACTCTTGCTTGTTTCAGCCTAGGCTGTGCTCTGAACCAGAAGGGAGTCCGTGTGATTCTGTTTGACATCAGCAGCCCTGCTCACGCCATTCCAGAAGGAATCAAGTTTATACACGGAGACATCCGCCACCTCTCTGACATAGAGAAAGCCTTCCAGGATGTGGATGTCGCTTGTGTGTTCCATATTGCCTCTTACGGTATGTCAGGGCGCGAGCAACTGAATCGAAACCTGATTGAAGAAGTGAACGTGGCGGGCACAGACAACATCCTCCAGGCTTGCAGGAGGCGAGGGGTGCCAAGGTTAGTTTACACTAGCACCTTCAATGTCATCTTCGGAGGTCAAGTTATCAGAAATGGAGATGAATCTCTGCCTTACCTACCTCTTCACCTCCATCCTGATCACTACTCTCGGACCAAATCTGTTGCAGAGAAGAAGGTGCTGGAGGCCAATGGTACAGCCCTGGAAAGGAGTGATGGGGTCTTGAGAACCTGTGCTCTGAGGTCTGCTGGCATTTATGGGCCTGGAGAACAAAGGCATCTCCCCAGGATAGTAAGCTACATTGAGAAGGGCCTGTTCAAGTTTGTGTACGGAGACCCCAAGAGTCTGGTTGAATTTGTCCATGTGGATAACTTGGTGCAGGCTCACATTCTGGCTTCAGTGGCCCTGAAAGCTGACAAGGGCCACATTGCCTCTGGGCAGCCCTACTTCATCTCAGATGGCAGACCTGTGAACAACTTTGAGTTCTTCCGGCCTTTGGTTGAGGGCCTGGGCTACAAGTTCCCATCCATCCGCCTGCCCTTGACTCTCATCTACTACTTTGCTTTCCTAACCGAGACGGCCCACTTCATTCTGGGTCGACTGTACAACTTCCAGCCCTTCCTCACCCGCACCGAAGTTTACAAAACCGGCGTCACACATTACTTTAGCCTAGAGAAAGCCAAGAAGGAGCTAGGTTATGAGGCTCAGCTGTTTGACCTCCAGGAAGCAGTAGAATGGTTTAAAGCCCATGGTCATGGCAGAAGTCCTGGAAGGCGTGACTCTGAGTGTCTTGTTTGGGATGGGCTGTTGGTCGTACTCTTGGTTATAGCGGTTCTTGCATGGCTGCCGCCTTCTGTGATTCTGTCAGTGTGAAGGAGGAGCTAGAAATAAGGAGCTGATCACACTTGCTGAGATGGTTTTCAAGAAACACAGGTTTGGGACTTGGTGGTGCAGTGGTAAAGAATCCGCCTGCCAGTGCAGGGGACTTGGGTTCAAGCCCTGGTCCAGGAAGATCCCACATGCCACGGAGCAACTAAGCCCGTGCGCCACAACTACTGAGCCTGCACTCTAGAGCCCTTGAGCCACAACTGCTGAGCCCGCGTGCCACAACTACTGAAGTCCGTATGCCTAGAGCCCATGCTCCGCAACAAGAGAAGCCACCGCAGTGAGAAGCCTGCACACTGCAACAAAGAGCAGCCCCCGCTCGCTGCAACTAGAGAAAGCCTGCGTACAGCAACAAAGACCCAACGCAGCCAAAAATAAATAAATAAATTTATAAAAAAAAAAAAAAAAAAGAAACACAGGTTTGAAAAATAGGTAGACAGATAGATAGATACCTGGTGTCAGATTTTGGATCTCCAAATCGCTGCTTAAGAATAGATTCTTGGATTAAGTCTTCATTTCCTACCTCCTTGCACAAATCATGAAGCGAGAAATAGAAGCGAACAAGGGAAGAGATATGGGAACATATGTATATGTATAACTGATTCACTTTGTTATAAAGCAGAAACTAACACACCATTGTAAAGCAATTATACTCCAATAAAGATGTTAAAAAAAAAAAATTTGAGATTTGGTTCCTTGGGTCCTTCTTCTTTCAATCAGTACAGTAGAAGTCATTCTGGAGCCATAGATCTAAACTTGCTTAGATGGGAAATGTCTCACTTGAATTTCTCAGAAGCCAAAAATGTACTTACTTCCGTTCCATACACTTGGCATCTGCTTCACGCGGGCTAAAACACACACTGATACGGGAACGGCAGAATGCTAACAGGCTTGAAAATGTGTGAAAAACACCAACTGGGCTACGTCCCTACCGCCCAAGCCTCTGAGGAGATGGTGGCCATTGCAGGGGAGGCATTTGCTGTTCACGGCATGCGTTTTGGGAATTAGCTTTTGCCCTTTGTGATATAAGGGTGTTATGCCTGTGTGACCACATGGTAATGTTGATGTTGACACAAATAGACCTTCCTCTTGCCTCGCAGGATTCTTTTGAGGGTTAAATTAGACAAGGCATATAAAGTGCCACTCAACACACTTAAGCCATTATTTTTATCAATACTGTTATCACGCATTCCTTATGAGGGTTTTCTTCCTTAGGGTATTCTGTTTAGAGGGTGCTGTTGTGACTGACCTTTCTGGAATGCCTTTGTGGTGTGTCCTCAGAGTCTGTAACGAGTGTGTTTAAATATATTCAGTGTTTGTAAAGTTGTGGTCTCTGAGGAGAGATCGAAGTCTAGGAAACAGCTAAAAAGCTGATGATTCACGAGGCTGTTCAAGCTAATGATGCCGTTTGCAATTAAAAAATAAAGCATAACTCTCAAGTAATAGACTGTTTTTCTTACTGGGGAGAATTTCGGTTCTCTGAAGGCCACTTCCAGTGAGGAATGTTCTGAACGATGGCGGCATTGTCTGGCCACCCCGGGGACTGCTGTGGCACACGTTCAAGTTGCACTGTTGCATGGGAACCAAAGTGGAAAGAAGACCCAGAGTCTTTACCCATTCCATGATTCCAGCTATAGAAAGGACAGTATTCACACATCTTAAGAAGGACAGATGGCTGTGGAAAGTCATGTTAGAGTTGTCCTGAGAGTATTTGTAGGAGGAGGATGCTGGAGAAATAGGCCCTGGCGCCTGCCGCCTGGCTGTTTTGGGAAAAGTGCTCAACTTGATACCAGAAGACCTGCAACCATGAATATCTTGTGTGGCCTTAACCAAGTAGCTGAAGCCTCTGTAGGGCCTCAGTTGCCTCCTTTGGGAAATAGGAATGACTGTATTTGCCCTTTCTACACAGGGTTTGTTGTGAGCGTAAAATAAGACGCAGTGAAAGTACTTCTAATATATAAATTGAAACGGGAATATGAGGTGGTAGTGATTGTTTTTAGTACAATATCTGCAGAGTCTTTTATATCATGAGATGCTTTTGCTTTTTAGTCTGAAGTTAAGTTGTCTTGAGTACCTACAGCCTATGTAACACTCCAGGTGCTAAAGGGCCGGTTTCTCTGCCCTTTACAGACTTACAGTCCAATAATGACATGGTGTGTCCATACGCAAAGGTGACTGAGAAACCAGGTAAGGACAGGAAAATATTGATCCGTTGTTATTGAGAGGTCTCACAGACTTTCAAAACGTGTTTTTAATGAAGTCCTTCGAAAGAATGATAGACGTTTCTCAGTTTTCTTAAACCAGGTATAGTGAGCACGGGGAGGGGGAGGTGTTTCTTGTTTTGTTTTTGTTTTACACAATCAAGGTGTCTAAATGAAATTCAGGATTGATGAGTGGGCTTTATTGTCATCCAGGTATGAGACATTTGGCCTTTCTGCAACCTTTGACACAGCTGTCTGCTCTCTCCTTGCAACACAGTTCCTTTACTTTTCATGCACTTGAACTCTTTTGGCCTTTCTCCTTGTGTTAATTATTTATTGCTCCATAACAAATCACCCCAAGACATATCTTAAAATAACAAACATTACCTCTTAGTTTCTGTGGGTCAGGTATTTGCGTGTGGCCTACCTGGGTAAGCTTTTGCTTACGGTCTCATGAGGGTCACCTCATGATGTCAGCTGGTGCTGCAGTCATCAGAAAGCTCGACTGAAGCTAGAGGATCCACTTCCAGGGTCATCCCCGTGACTGTGGGCAGGAGACCTCAGTTCCTCACCACGTGAGCATCTCTGTTGGACTGCTTGAATGTCCTCATGACACAGCAGCTGGCTTCCCCCAGAGCAGGTGATTCAAGAATGCAAGGTGGAAGCTGCAGTGTCTTTCATGACTTATCCTCAGAAGTCACACACTGCACTCCACAATATACACAGTTCCCACAGGACAGTCCTTTTCAACGTGGCGGGGAGCTACCCAAAGGTATGACTACCAGAAGGAAGGGGAGTGTTGGGGGCCATCTTGGAGGCTGGCCTGCACCCTCTGACTCATCCTTCCTTTTCCAGGAAAGGTAGCCCATATTTACAGCTACATAGTTTTCTCAGCCTGCTTCCACCCAGTAGAATTTGGGGCGTCCAAAGGCCTCTTTGCCTTTTGTACTGTATCCCTGTCAGTCCTAATTATTCTGAACACTATGTGTCTCCTCTGAGTCTTAACTGCAGTTCACTCCATTAGGCAAAAGCCACACCCACAAATTTCTTTGAGATACATTCTTCTCTACTTGGGGTTTCTGCTCAGACTGCTGAGGGACAAGTGCCCTTAAGCTTCTTAGAAGCCTTGCTGTTTGAACAGCCCTCTGAGGCACCCCCTTAGGTCTCTCTCAGGTCTTAAAAGAGTTTAGCTACAACCTTGGTCGTGCACTGTCATTTCCATAATATATGGGCTACACAGGTTAGCCCTACTCCACGTGGGAGGAGACTCAAGGACATGAATACCAGGAGGTGGGGATCGTTGGAGGCCATGTGGGAGTCTGCTATCACATTCCTGCATCTCACCAGTTTTCCCATCTCCTCCAGACCAGTTTTACATGGTAGATTTCTTCAGTGCTCAGTGCTAGGCCCTCTGCTAACACCAAAGTTTCTCCCTAAGTGATCTAGTTCAAGCCCCTGGCGTTAATTTCCATCTCTATTCTAAGTATATACTACTAAATTTATAGTTCCGGCCCAGACCATTCTTCTCAGCTCCACACCCACCCATCCAACCACCTCTGCATCTCCACCTGGATATTTCACAAGCACCTTTCAGTCAACATATCCAAAATGGAATTCACAATCCCTCCAAATTCTTACAGGGTTCCTTTCCTTAACAGATGTCACCAGTGTTGAGTTTCTCATGCCAGAGATCTGGGATAATCTTTGACCCCTGCCTCCCGTTAACTTGACACACCTAATCCACATTTAGCCCTTGATCTTACTTTCTGCTCGTGCCCAGTGTACAGGTGTTACTTCTCTCCCCTTAGGCTCCAACAATAGCCTCTTTTCTCTTCCATCTGCATCCACTTCTGCGTCCCTCCGATCCATTCTCCACATACCAAGCAGAGTGGTCCTATAAAGATGTAAATCTACGTCACTTCCCTGCTCAAAACTCTCTGTAGGTTTAGGTTGAGAATCGTCACTGTAACCCAAGAGACTTTGCCTGATCTGACCCCCGCCTACTGCTCCCTGCTCATCTCACACTGTGCTGCCTTCTCTGCCCAGCTACGCTGGCGTCTTGCAGGTTCCTAAGTTCCAAGCTTCTCAACACCCCCTGCCCCACTTATTGACCTTATAATGTTTATTTCATATCTCAGCTTAATTTTCTTCTGGAGGCCTTCCATGATCCTAACAATTTAGGCTTGGTCCTCCTGCTACAAGCTCTCATAACACCCTGCTTTTCTTTTATAGCCTTTATCACAACTGTAATAGTTTGAGTAATCATTTGTGGAATGCCTGTAAACTCCACGAGGGCAGGAACTTCATCTTGCTTACTATTGTACCCTTAATGCCTAGTACAGTACAGGAACTCAATAAGTATTTGTTGAATTAATGCTATTTTTCTTTCTAAGGGTCACTACCCCTTTCTGTCGCGTACATAACTTACTGTTTCTAATCTCTTGAAGACTGGGAAAATATCCAACCTATTAGAATTGTGTGTTGACTCAGTCAAGACTAGATGAAGTCTAATAAATAAGTAATGTTATTCTCCATATGATATGGTGGCACTCCCTCCATATCTGAGCCAAAACTGACCACTTTAAAGAACTCAATCTATTATCTGAAAGGCAACTGCTTTCCTTTCTAAGGTCAGCAGATACTGCAGTTGAGGAATTCCATTCTAGGGTTCCCGACTTCCCTCCCCTTTCCTCAAGCGTGGGTGGAATCCCTAAACTTGCACAGAGCCATGAAATGATGCCCACACTGTGCGTATGGAGGCTCTCCTAGACGCCTGGGCATAAGCCACCCAGCACTGCCACCCCAACCTCTGCTTCCAAGGAGTGGGTGGGCAGTTATGGTAAGCCTGTTGGAGGATCACACCGTGTGACAAAGACTCCTGTCATGGAACCCAAAGGTAATGCCAAAAGTGCCCGTGTCTGCAAAAAGGAAGAGGGGCCTAGTACGCCTGTTCAAGTACTTGATTTCCTTGGTGCTGCTCCCGTCATGGGTGGCAGAGGGTGCCCTGTTAACGAATTGTAGCAGTTACCGAAGGGCCAAATGACTAATTCTGACACCAAATTACCTAGGCTATAGTATTTCTCAAGCCTACAGAGTAGGCCCAGGGATTCTTTTCAAGAGGTTTAATTTTCCTAAATCACTTAACACGGTGATTGTAAGAAAGCCAGTATTACTTTGTCATAGATTTAATTGGTTTACTAACAATTCTTGGGGCAACTTCTACCTTGTATTCCTTCCAAATCTCCAGCAGTTCGCCTAGCCTTACGTTAGAAGAAAGAGCCTGCAGAATTCTACCCCCCTCCTCGCACCACCCTCAACCCAGCTGTGCACCCTGGAGCTAATGGCCCCCCTGTTAGCCGGCACTGGCAGCTCACACCAGCAGTTCGTGTCTTTTTAAAACTGCCACTGTTTGGTAGCATCCCTTGCTGGGGCAGATGACACCCCACTCCCCTTTTCGAAGCGAGAAACCTATTTCCAGCCCTTCGGTAGGGCTGACCTCCACGTGCAAGGCCTGGCCAATCAGAAGGCTGTCATCCTTCTGACCACAGTCATTGGGCCAAAGTGGGCCAATGAGCGTCCTCCTCTCAACTTTTCTCCGAGAGCTCTGGAGGGAAGCTCTCTTTGCGGAGGTTGCTTCTGTGGGGTGGGTAGGCTTTGGGGCTGCCACGGACTGGCCTACCCCGAAGGAGAGACTGAATTCCGATAATGTTTGGGCTCCTGGCTCCCAGCTGTGAATTAAGTACAGCCGGACCAAGAAACGGAGAGAGAGGAGGTCCTTGAAGACGTCACTGCGGCTCTGCCACCCACCCGTGCCCAAGGCTAACTTCATCCTGGATCATGCTGTCATGTGAGTCTCAGTATATTTTGTTTCCTGCTTAGTCTTTTGAGTTGGGTTTTTCTCCATGAATTGGAAAGGTCTTGGCTTACAGTCTCCGCAGCCCACTCCTGGGCACAGGTGAACATACTCTGTGGTTTCCAAAGACACTCCATTCTCCTGTGGGCCCTCTTCCTTACAAAGGGGGCCTCTTTTAGCTCCTGGGGAACTGAACATTTGCTGGAGTTCTTCCAGAACGGAATAATTTCCTTTTCTAGAATCGTGTATGTTTGGGCTGGGCCCGTGTTGAAGTAGTCTTGTTCAACCTCTCTTGTTCTACGATAAGAAAATTATTTGACAAAGTAGTTTGTTCCTCGGAATTTTGGCGTCCTGCGAGCGCAGGGGCCGTGTCTGTTTTGTTGAGTTCTTTATTCAGAGAACATGTTCCTTCATCGATCCAATAAATGCTTGTTGATTGGCTGAATGCATTTATCAGCCAGGTGACCTCACCTGAGATTACGACTCTGATATCCCAGTTATTCCTTCCTTTAAACCTGTAGCTCCCACCCCTACCTGAAAATGAGAACACTGGAGGCCCAAGTTTAAAAATACAGACAGTATTCCATACAGTATTATTAACCACAGTCATCATGCTGTATATTAAATATAAGTCTCTAGATTTATTTCTGAGGCTCTCATGACATAAAAAGCTAACTACGCGAGGAGAAATGGTAATTAGCTTGACTGTAGTAATCATTTCACTTTGTATATGTACGTCAAGTCATCATGTTTTACACCTTAAATATATACAATTTTCATTAAAAAAAAGAAAAGAAAATACAGGCTCCAGAGGAGTGATGTCATGCAGAATAGGAGAGTGGGAAGCTCTAGGGTCAGTCCTTTCACCAAAACAACCAATAAACTGGGCGGAAATGATCAGAACCAACAATTGCAGAACCCTTATGTATACTTTAACACACACACAAGAAAATATATATATGCATATAAATATGCAAAGTCTGGTGGTTCTGGTTCAGGTCTGTGTGTGTTGGGACTCTGCACTCCAGGTGTTTCTTATCTTCCAACAAGGAGGTGGAAAATGCTGCCAGATAACAAACACGTGCTCCCTTTGCAAGACGCTAAGTGAGCGGCTCCTGAATTCTCATTGCTCTTCCCCTTTCAGTGCTTTGCTACAGCAAGTGCTCAGCACACCTTTGCTGAATGAATGGAGGGGGAGATGGGGCTCACAAAAGGACCTTAGACTCAGGTGGCCTCCTGCGTCCTCTTTTCAACAACAGGCCCAGTTGTTTGTTGACTGACAAGCACGCTACTTCTCAGTGCTGACTCCTCCAGGCCACCTGGAACCTGCTTCCCTTGGCCAAAAGGCTCCTTTAGCAACCCATCCGGTTGGGCCTGGTTACCTGATCTTTTGGGCACAAAGTAGCCATTTGCTATTGAAAATCTAACCAGAAATGGAGTCAACCAGACCACAGCATCTCTAAGCTACGCAAATCCATACGATGTTACCCTTCTGCATTTTAGAACTCCATGCACACCAGGGAAGATACTTCTGTTATTGAAATCAAGTAATTATGACGGAGGCAAAATCTAGCTCACTACCAAGAAATCACGTATAACAAAATGACCTGGGCAAGTGTCTTTCAGCCAACAAGGGGTTGATCTGCAGTAATTTGCAATGTTTATTTTTAACAGAGCTGGTTGAAGCATGCAAGTAATTAAAAAATTCTTCACTACTAATATGTCGAATTTTAATCCTGGCAAATATTCTAGATGTATTATTTTTCTCTGGTCCTCCAGGGGAGGCTTATTACAGATCTAAAAGTAAAATACTTTCTTACCAATACATATTTTTAGATTTTGTTATGAGAATGAGTTGCCACGCGCTCCTAACCACCTCTAGGAGTTAGTGTCCTGAATAGCTAGTATGAAATGCTGCCCAGCTTTGAAGAGGAATTATTTGCTGTGTTGCTGGGGCAATTACAACACCCTCACTGAGTTGTGGTCATGCAACTTCTTCAGGGGATTTTTGCCTCTGGGCATGTTTATCACTGGGATAATGATGGATGTAATCCATCACCCTCATTAACTAAATTATTCAAAGAAGGTCATTCTTACTAGTTAATTGCTACTATTTGTTGAGCTATGACTATGTGTAAGACTCTATATTTCTTAAGCTCATTTAATTCTCTCAGTGCTTTAAGAAGTGGGCACTTTTTATCATCTCCAGTGTACATGTGAGGAAATGGAGCTCTAGGGAGGTGGAGTATTCTTGCCCAAGGTCACCCAAAGTCACTTGGCTAGGAAGTGGCAAAGCTTAATCCAGACACCAACTCTTTTTTTTAAAAATTGAAATATAGTTGATTTACAATGTTGTGTTAATTTCTGCTGTACAGCAAAGTGATTGAGTTATACATATATATACATTCTTTTTCATATTCTTTTCCATTATAGTTTATCACAGGATATTGAATATAGTTCCCTGTGCTATACAGTAGGACGTTGTTGTTTATCCATACTGTATATAATAGCTTGCATCTGCTAATCCCAAACTACCATTCCTTTCTTCCCCTCCCCACCTCTCCCTTGGCAACCACAAGTCTGTTCTCTATGCCTGTGAATCTGTTTTTGTTTCGTAGATATGGTTGTGTGCATTGTATTTTAGATTCCACATATAAGTGATATTGTATGGTATTTGTTTTTCTCTGTCTGACTTACTTCATTTAGTATGATAATCTCTAGGTCCATCCATGTTGCTGCAGATGGCATTATTTTATTCTTTTTGATGGCTGAGTAATATTCAATTTTATGTATGTACTACATCTTCTTCATCCATTCATCTGTCGATGGACATTTAGGTTATTTCCCTGTTGTGGCTATTGTAAATAGCGCTGCTATGAACATAGGGGTGCATGTATCTATTTGAATTATAGTTTTGTCTGGGTATATGCCCAGGAGTGGGATTGCTGGATCATATGGTAATTCTATTTTTATTTTTTTAAGGAGCCTCCATACTGTTCTCCATAGTGGCTGTATCAGTTTACATTCCCACCAACAGTGCAAGAGGGTTCCCTTTTCTCCACACCGTCTCCAGCATTTATTGTTTGTAGATTTTTTTGATGATGGCCATTCTGACCGGTGTGAGGTGATACCTCATGGTAGTTTTGATTTGCATTTCTCTGATAATTAGTGATGCTGAGCATCTTTTCATGTGCCTCTTGGCCATCCGTATGTCTTCTTTGGAGAAATGTCTGTTTGGGTCTTCTGCCCATTTTTTGATTGGGTTGTTTGTTTTTTGATGTTGAGCTGCATGAGCTGTTTGTATATTTTGGAGATTAATGAGAGGGTATTTTTTAAGTTGCAGAGTAGATGACACCATGCTAGAGAAAAAATGGTAACCTATGCCTCTCTGCTTTAAATTTTGGTATATTTAAACACTTACAATTGTTGAAACCGCACAGTTCAGATTGGGACTCGAACCCACAATCTTCTAACCGCGCTCCTTTGGATGGGACTGGAATCCAGCCACACTTCAGGTGGGACTTGAACTCACAATCTCCCAGCAGAAACTGCACACCTGGTCACAGGACTTAATGAAGCTCAGGTTCTTTATGTCTCAGCGCAGAAGGAATTCAGCGAGAGGAAAAGCGCTAGGCAAGTAGATTATTAATATAGGACGTTTGTGAGAGATACAAAAGGGCAGGCGAAAGGGCTCTGCCTCGAGAATTAAGTGGGCTACATTTTTATAATCAAAGGAAAGTGGGGAAGGAGAGAAGACCACTTTCTTCCTCATTCTTTGAGTAGACGTCAGGCTTGTATCACTAGCTCCTCCTTCACATCAGGCAGGAGAGTGTTTGACCCTGTAAGGCCAAATAGGACTGTCATGGCGCTATTCAAATCAGCAGAACGGTGGTAACATATACTAAAATATGTTAAATCATCTCAGGTCTCAGTATAACGAGGGTCTTCCGCTTTGGGATGTCACCTTTCCCTTATATTCCTGTCCTTGGTCCTAAGGATCATTATCTTGCTGAAATCGACCAGCAGGATGCAGGTCTCATTTTTTTCGCTTAATGACCTAGGGCATATCTTGTCCTTTTATTTAGGGCCTTATAGTTAAGCAAGCCTGCTTCTTTTCACGGTGTTGCGATAGTTTTCCTGAGCTATCATTAACTCACAGTGGTCTCCCAAAATTCCCTAAAGCTCCTTCTCTATCTATACTCCCCTAGTGGGATTTCTAAAACTACCTGTGTAACTATCATACTCTATCCCTATCACTGTGTCTTGGTTTTAAAGCTGAAAAGGTCAAGCTCTTAATTCTGTATGCAGAATACTTCTTTTCAGTTTTAAAGTAACTATAAATAATTCATAAATGAATTTTCCTTATAAGAAGTTAAAACACTGCAGACGAGGCCGAAGAACCCTTTTACCAATGTGTCCCAAATTATGTATATGTCGGTATTGTATAGAAAATTAGGCTGTAGTGTTCATTACTATTTCCATACTATTCTACCTCACATTTTCTTTTGCTACTTGTGTTTCTCACTGAATTGTGCATCATGATGATCTACTGATAACAGTATATATTCCTTGTTTGCTGATGTAGGAGGTGTGCAGGTATATGAATATGGTGACTGTATGTCCCAGTTCTGACTATATGCCCAGGACAGTTGTGATGTTATGCCTGTAGTCCCATCCACAGTTTTAATACTGCCCCTTTTCACTGTCAAATATGTCCCATTTTATATAATGAATTATATGGTCACTCTCTATATAAGATACTACAGTTATAATAGAAAGGATTACATATTTTCCCATAATATCTGTATTACAAGTTGTAGTGAAGTGGTTTGGAAGGAAAAATAATCACTTTGAATGTGTACAGTAGAATCTAGTAGGAAATGCTAAATTCTGAGTATGCAGCAATATTCTACCAACACTGAAATATCGTTATAAAATTACCTAGCTAAACAAAATTTTATGTATGTGTTTATTGGCAATCCTTTAATGTAAGTGGCAGCAAAACACATTTACTGGTGGAAGAGAAGGTAATCTCACATCCGATAGTGTGAGAGCAGACACTGACACTGTACTACACTGAATGCTGGTAACTAAAACAAGTCATGATGTAAAATATATTTGAAGGAATTCCTCTACCGTCCATGCAAAATAAAGCAAATAAAAATTGACAAAGCCATGTAGCAAACTATAATACATTTGAATAAATTCTTCTGCCAGTAGCCATTGTGCATGTAAAAAACTATTTCAGTCAATATTGGTACAAATTATGCAGGACAATGAATACACTTGAAAGAATTCCAATATCAACCTTCTGATTGAAGTAAAATAAACTATTTCTCAGGATACCATAGTATTCAAGCAACAAGAAAAACATTTCAATTCAAATAGAACTTGGTATTTCAGTAAATACAGCAACCTAAGTCCAAAAGTATTTGTAAAATACATTATAAATGTTTTACTTTTCATTTTTGCAAAATTTTAAAAGCCATCTGCGCTGCCTGAGCGCCGGTAATTCTCCTTATAATTGGCCATCACCGTGCTAGTAGTTGAGTCAATAATAGCCTCGAACAATGCATTGTCATTCTCAATATTATGGTTATTATTGTAGTAATCACATTGCTGCGTCAAACTTGGGAAAGCCTGGGCCAGCCCTATGGGAACAGGTGTTCAGGTGGAGCTGCCAGCCTGTGGCTCCCCAGGTGTGGGAAAAGCTCCTGTTCTATGTGCACATCACAACTTCCCTAACTCGTGTCGCCACCAACCTCTGGTTGTGCTTCATCTAATCTCCCACCTCCCTGCCAGTCTCCCAAGGTCATCAGCGTGACTCACCTGCCCCCAAGGGTGAAGTCTGAGTGCGGGGAGGTCTAACTCCTAGGGTGCCTTTCTGCTTCCCACCCTGGGCACACGTGCTGGGCTGCAACTTGGCTTGAAGCAGGAGACTAGGAGTGTGAGCTTGGTGGCCCCCAGCCTAGATCTTGCCTTTGTGATATTGGACCACAACATGTGTGACACTTTGTGATATGATGATGTTATGGAACATGTCATATTTATGACCACCATAAAGTAGTTATACCTAATTCTTTTAACAGCTGCTTAGTATCAGTGGTTTCTTCTCACACCCATTGTCCAGAACTGAGACCCACAGCGACCCCTAGACCAGCACTGGAAGGTAGTGAGGGAGATGGGGTCTGGGTGGAGCTTGGGTTGGGTTGGCCACACTGTTCGTCTGCCTCTGAAGTGGCTGCACAAGTTTACCCTCCCACCAGAGCTCCTAGTTCCTCACCCTAGTTTTCTCACATTTAAATTTTTGCCAATGTGATGAGTAAAAATGATTTACCATTTTAAACAATTTACACTTCTGTGATTGCTACTGAAGACAGTATCTCGTCAAATACTTGGGAGACCTTTGGGTTTCCTCTCACGTGAATTGCATGGTCACATTTTTCCTTCATCTTTGTATGGGTTTGTAGGGTATATTCAGGTTCATGTCTTTCATCACATAAGACATGGATAAGGTCAGGGGAGGACTAATTGGATGAACGTGGTCAAAACATACAAACGTCCAGTTATAAGGTAAAGAATTACTAGGGATGTAAGGTACAGCATGATAAATATAATTCACGCTGCTGTACGTTGTATATGACAGTTGTTAAGCGAGCAAACCCTAAGAGTTCTCATCACAAGAGGAAATTTTTTTCTGTTTCTTTAATTTTGTACCTATATGACATGACAAATGCCCACTAAGCTTGTGATAATCACTTCATGATGTATGTAAATCGCATCATTATGCTGTATGTTAACTGTATCTCCGTAAAACTGGAAGAAAAAGAAGGCATGGACAGTATCTCTCTCCAGCACTTGCCTTTTAACCTTGTTTCAGTTGTCTTTTAAATTATATAGTACTTTTAATTTTGACATCAAATTAATGCATCTTTTTGGTTGTTTTTCTTTTGATATTTATTTGTGAAAGTCTTTCCCATTCAGAAGAAAAAATATCGAATATATCTTATAATAATTTTAAAGTTCTGTTTTTTTACCCTGTTACCTTTATCTTGTATTTAGTTTTATAGACAATGGGAAGTAAGTTCCTAACTTGGTGTCTTCTAAATGAACAGTCACCTGGCTCAGTATAATTGGATTACTCATCCTTCTACTAAATTCAAATTTGTTCTCTCCCTCCCCTTGTCTGTCTCTCACCCCCCTCCCTTCCTCTCTCTCCCTCTCCTCCCCCCTCCCCTCCCCCTCTCTCCCTCCCTTCTCCTCTCTGTCTCCCTCCCCTTCTCCCTCATCCCCTCCCCTCCTTCCTTCCCTCTCTCCTCCTCTCTCTCCCTTCCCTACCTCCTCCTTTATGTCTCCCTTCCTCCCCCCTCCCCCTCCTTCTCCCTCTCCCTCCCCCCTCCCACTTGTGTGTGTTTATACAAAAACCAAAATCAATCTTGAAGTGATATCTGCACTCCTGTGTTCATTGCAGCTTTATGCCCAATAGCCAAGATGTGGAAACAACCGAAATGTCCATAGACAGATGAATGGATAAAGAAAATAATGGTATATACATACAGTGGAATATTATTCAGCTGTAAAAAAGGAAATCCTGTCATATGTTACAACATGCATGAATTAGGCTAAGTTAAATAAGCCAATCACAGAGGACAAATATTGCATGATTCCACTTACATGAAGCATCTAAGGTAGTCAAATTCATTGAAACAGAAAATATTAGAATGGTGGTTGCCAGGGGCTGAGGGGAGGGGGAAATGGGGAGTTGTTGTTCAGTGGATTTAAAGTTTTAGTCATGCAGGGCTTCCCTGGTGGCGCAGTGGTTAAGAATCCGCCTGCCAACGCAGGGGACACGGGTTCGAGCCCTGGTCCAGGAAGATCCCACATGCCGCGGAGCACCTAAGCCCGTGCGCCACAACTACTGAGCCTGCACTCTAGAGCCCGCAAACCACAACTACTGAAGCCCGCATGCCTAGAGCCCGTGCTCCGCAACAAGAGAAGCCACTGCAATGAGAAGCCCGCACACCGCAACAAAGAGTAGCTCCCACTCGCCACAACTAGAAAAGGCCCATGTGCAGGGACAAAGACCCAACCCAGCCAAAAATAAATTAAAAAAAAAAAGAAGTTTGCCATGCAAGATGCAAAATTTCTAGAGACCTGCTGCACACCACTGTGCTCATTGTTAACAATAGTGTACACTTAGAAATTTAAGTAGGTACACCTCATGGTATCTATTGTTTAACATGGTTTTTCAAATATTCTTTTGTGTTAAAGTTTGGTAGAAGTTGTCCAAAAAAATCATATGGAGTTGATGACCCCTGGAGGGCAGGTCTTTGGCCACTGTTTTTTCTCTCATTGTAACTGGATTGGTCTAGCTTCTAGTGATTCTTGGACATCTAATCGTTTTTATTTTAATATAATATTGCCTAGTTTGTCTAGGCTCCCAAATGTTTATTATATTAATAGAGTTGAGTATAGTCTTTTCCTTTCTTTTTAAATCTGTATAGTTATGCATGCTCTTTTTTCTCTCCTAGTACTGTTCATTTGCACTTTCTTTGCTTTTTTCTTTAATTTATCTATTTTATTTATTATTTTAGTCTTTTTAAAAGGTCCATTTTATCAGTTTTATTAGATTGTAGTTTCTCTGCATCTTGAATTTCTTTTATATTAATTTCATTTTTTACTTTTGAGGTTTTTTCCTAGCTTCTAAGTTTAAAGTTTAGCTCATTTATTTTCACTTATTCTTGTTTTGGAATAAACACACTTAAAGGTTTAATTTTTTTTTTTTTTTTTTTTTGAGCAGAAGTTTTGTCCTTTCCCTTTAACCTAAAAATATTTTAGAAATAGGTTTTAAAGTTTTCAAGTGTAAGGACTTTGGGGGGATATCTTTACTTTGTGACTTCTTGTGGCAGTGAATTTGGACTTGTATTGGAGCAATTAAAATAGTTCTTCCTCTCCCAATCCCCAGCCCCTGTGGCTTGGTGTCCAGTCAGCATTTATAAATGTGCTGTGCTTGGACGAAACAAGTATCATCTGTGTACAAAGTTCAGTGTGTTTGTAGAAGCATGTGTGTGCACTTGATCAAACTGTGACTTGCATTACTCAGAGGCTCTGTCTTTATTTTGTCTCCTTAAGCTATAGATTTCTGGGAGAGAACTCTGTCCCTCACTGTAATTAGGAACTTGTTGATTTTCTCTCCCAATCTGCTTTCTGCTCTTCAGAGCTCTGCTGTGAAAAGCATAAACGTTTGTGCCTATAACAGTTTGGGGCAATGTTCTTGTTATCAATGTAAAATGTTGTCCTTAGTGGTACCTACCTTGCATTGTAATTTGTCTGATTTAACAGTGCTACACCAGCTTAGTTTTTATTCAACTTTGCCGGGTTCATCTTTTTATATAACTTTTTTCTTCCTTCCTTTCTATTTTTTTTGAAAATAAAATTTTAAAAAATAGGAAAAATGAAAAGATAATATAACGGCATCTTCTCATTCCCCAGAATTATTACTGCTAATAATAACTGTTTCTTTTAGTCTGTCTCCCTCAGTCTCTCTTCCTCCCTCTGATCTCCACCCCCGCCCCCCCGCCCCGAACCTCTCCTTCTTCCGCCTTTATTTTCCATTGTTATATATTCTTCAGTTTCGGTGGTCACCTATGGACGAGAAAGAGTGAGCATGCCAGTACACACTTTTGGTAGAGCAATGCTGCTTTTGTGTGTGTGTGTGTGTGTGTGTGTGTGTGATGGATACTTTATTTTATATATTTATTTAAACATCTTTATTGGAGTATAATTGCTTTACAATGGTGTGTTAGTTTCTGCTTTACAACAAAGTGAATCAGCTATACATATACATATATCCCCATATCCCCTCCCTCTTGCGTCTCCCTCCCACCCTCCCTATCCCACCCTTCTAGGTGGTCACAAAACACCAAACTGATCTCCCTGTGCTATGCGGCTGCTTCCCACTAGCTAGCTATTTTACATTTGGTAGTGTATATATGTCCATGCCACTCTCTCACTTCGTCCCAGCTTACCCTGCCCCCTCCCCGTGTCCTCAAGTCCATTCTCTCCGTCTGCATCTTTATTCCTGTCCTGCCCCTAGGTTCTTCATAACCTTTTTTTTCTTTTTTTTAGATTCCATATATATGTGTTAGCATACAGTATTTGTTTTTCTCTTTCTGACTTAATTCACTCTGTATGACAGACTCTAGGTCCATCCACCTCACTACAAATAACTCAATTTCGTTTCTTTTTATGGCTGAGTAATACTCCATTGTGTATATATGCCATATCTTCTTTATCCATTCATCTGTCGATGGACACTCAGGTTGCTTCCATATCCTGGCTATTGTAAACAGAGCTGCAGTGAACATTGTAGTACATGACTCTTTTTGAATTATGGTTTTCTCAGGGTATATGCCCTGTAGTGGGATTGCTGGGTCGTATGGTAGTTCTATTTTTAGTTTTTTAAGGAACCTCCATACTGTTCTCCATAGTGGCTGTATCAATTTACATTCCCACCAACAGTGCAGGAGGATTCCCTTTTCTCCACACCCTCTCCAACATTTATTGTTTGCAGACTTTTTTTTTTTTTTAGCCCTGCTTACTGCTTATTTGAGACCTTAGATAAACTGAGGCTTAGTTTCCTCATCTGCAAAATGGGAATAAAATAGAATATTCTTCTCACAGTCACTGTTAGGATTTTTTTTTAACATCTTTATTGGAGTATAATTGCTTTACAATGGTGTGTTAGTTTCTGCTTTATAACAAAGTGAATCAGTTATACATATATATATGTTCCCATATCTCTTCCCTCTTGCATGTCCCTCCCTCCCTATCCCACCCGTCTAGGTGGTCACAAAGCACAGAGCTGATCTCCCTGTGCTATGCGGTTGCTTCCCACTAGCTATCTGTTTTACGTTTGGTAGTTTATATATGTCCATGCCACTCTCTCACTTTGTCACATCTTATGTTTGCAGATTTTTTGATGATGGCCATTCTGACTGGTGTGAGGTGATACCTCATTGCAGTTTTGATTTGCATTTCTCTAATGATTAGTGATGTTGAGCATTCTTTCATGTGTTTGTTGGCTATCTGTACATCTTCTTTGGAGAAATGTCTATTTAGGTCTTCTCCCCATTTTTGGATTGGGTTCTTTGTTTTTTTGATATTGAGCTGCATGAGCTGCTTGTAAATTTTGGAGATTTTTCCTTTGTCAGTTGCTTCATTTGCAAATATTTTCGCCCATTCTGAGGGTTGGCTTTTTGTATTGGTTATGGTTTCCTTTGCTGTGCAAAAGCTTTTAAGTTTCATTAGGTCCCATTTGTTTACTTTTGTTTCTATTTCCATTTCTCTAGGAGGTGGGTCAAAAAGGATTTTGTTGTTATTTATGTCATTGAGTGTTCTGCCTATCTTTTCCTCTAAGAGTTTGATAGTGTCTGGCCTTACATTTAGGTCTTTAATCCATTTTGAGTTTATTTTTGTGTATGGTGTTAGGAAGTGTTCTAATTTCATTCTTTCACATGTAGCTATCCAGTTTTTCCAGCACCACTTACTGAAGAGGCTGTCTTTTCTCCGTTGTATATTCTTGTGTCCTTTATCAATAATAAGGTGACCATATGTGTGTGGGTTTATCTCTGGGCTTTCTATCCTGTTCCATTGATCAATACTTCTGTTTTTGTGCCAGTACCATACTGTCTTGATTACTGTAGCTTTGTAGTACAGTCTGAAGTCAGGGAGCCTGATTCCTCCAGCTCCGTTTTTCTTTCTCAAGATTGCTTTGGCTATTCGGGGTCTTTTGTGCTTCCATACAAATTGTGAAATTCTTTGTTCTAGTTCTGTGAAAAATGCCACTGGTAGTTTGATAGGGATTGCATTGAATCTGTAGATTGCTTTGGGTAGTATAGTCATTTTCACAATGTTGATTCTTCCAATCCAAGAACATGGTATATCTCTCCATCTATTTGTATCATCTTTAATTTCTTTCATCAGTCTCTTATAGTTTTCTGCATACAGGTGTTTTGTCTCCTTAGGTAGGTTTATGCCTAGGTATTTTATTCTTTTTGTTGCAATGGTAAATGGGAGTGTTTCCTTCATTTCTCCTTCAGATTTTTCATCATTAGTGTATAGGAATGCAAGCGATTTCTGTGCATTAATTTTTATCCTGCTTTTTACCAAATTCATTGATTAGCTCTAGTAGTTTTCTGGTAACAGCTTTAGGATTCTCTGTGTATAGTATCATGTCATCTGCAAACAGTGACAGCTTTACTACTTCTTTTCCAATTTGGATTCCTTTTATTTCTTTTTCTTCTCTGATTGCTGTGGCAAAAACTTCCAAAACTTTGTTGAATAATAGTGGTGAGAGTGGGCAACCTTGTCTTGTTCCTGATCTTAGTGGAAATGGTTTCAGTTTTCCACTATTGAGAACGATGTTGGCTGTGGGTTTTTCATATATGGTCTTTATTATGCTGAGGAAAGTTCCCTCTATGCCTACTTTCTGAAGGGTTTTTATCATAAATGAGTGTTGAATTTTGTTGAAAGCTTTTTCTGCATCTATTGAGATGATCATATGGTTTTTCTCCTTCAATTTGTTAATATGTTTTATCACATGGATTGATTTGCATATATTGAAGAATTCTTGCATTCCTGGGATAAACCCCACTTGATCATGGTGGATGATCCTTTCAATGTGCTGTTGGATCCTGTTTGCTAGTATTTTGCTGAGAATTTTTGCATCTATGTTCATCAGTGATATTGGCCTGTAGTTTTCTTTCTTTGTGACATCTTTGTCTGGTTTTGGTATCAGGGTGATGGTGGCCTCATAGAATGAGTTTGGGAGTGTTCCTCCCTCTGCTATATTTTGGAAGAGTTTGAGAAGGATAGGTGTTAGCTCTTCTCTAGATGTTTGATAGAATTCGCCTGTGAAGCCATCTGGTCCTGGGCTTTTGTTTGTTGGAAGATTTTTAATCACAGTCTCAATGTCAGTGCTTGTGATTGGTCTGTTTATATTTTCTATTTCTTCCTGGTTCAGTCTTGGAAGGCTGTGCTTTTCTAAGAATTTGTCCGTTTCTTCCAGGTTGTCCATTTTATTGGCATATAGTTGCTTGTAGTAATCTCTCATGATCCTTTGTATTTCTGCAGTGTCAGTTGTTACTTCTCCTTTTTCATTTCTAATTCTATTGATTTGAGTCTTCTCCCATTTTTTCTTGATGAGTCTGGCTAATGGTTTATCAATTTTGTTTATCTTCTCAAAGAACCAGCTTTTAGTTTTATTGATCTTTGCTATTGTTTCCTTCATTTCTTTTTCATTTATTTGTGATCTGATCTTTATGATTTCTTTCCTTTTGCTAACTTTGGGGGTTTTTTGCTCTTCTTTCTCTAATTGCTTTAGATGTAAGGTTAGGTTGTTTATTTGAGATGCTTCTTGTTTCTTGAGGTAGGATTGTATTGCTCTAAACTTCCTCCTTAGCACTGCTTTTGCTGCATCCCATAGGTTTTGGGTAGTCGTGTTTTCATTGTCATTTGTTTCTAGGTATTTTTTGATTTCCTCTTTGATTTCTTCAGTGATCTCTTGGTTATTAAGTAGTGTGTTGTTTAGCCTCCATGTATTTGTATTTTTTACAGATTTTTTCCTGTAATTGATATCTAGTCTCATAGTGTTGTGGTTGGAAAAGATACTTGATATGATTTCAATTTTCTTAAATTTACCAAGGCTTCATTTTTGACCCAAGATATGATCTATCCTGGAGAATATTCCGTGAGCACTTGAGAAGAAAGTGTATTCTGTTGTTTTTGGATGGAATGTCCTATAAATATCAATTAAGTCCATCTTGTTTGATGTATCATTTAAAGCTTGTGTTTCCTTATTTATTTTCATTTTGGATGATCTGTCCATTGGTGAAAGTGGGGTGTTAAAGTCCCCTACTATGATTGTGTTACTGTCGATTTCCCCTTTTACAGCTGTTAGCATTTGCCTTATGTATTGAGGTGCTCCTAGGTTGGGTAAATATAAATATTTACCCTTGTTATATCTTTTTCTTGGATTGATCCCTTGATCATTATGTAGTATCCTTCTTTGTCTCTTGTAATAGTCTTTATGTTAACGTCTATTTTGTCTGATATGAGAATTGCTACTCCAGCTTTCTTTTGATTTGCATTTGCATGGAATATCTTTTTCCATCCCCTCACTTTCAGTCTGTGTGTCCCTAGGTCTGAAGTGGGTCTCTAGTAGACAGCATATATACGGGTCCTGTTTTTGTATCCATTCAGCCAGTCTGTGTCTTTTGGTGGGAGCATTTAATCCATTTACATTTAAGGTAGTTATTGATATGTATGTTCCTATTACCATTTTCTTAATTGATTTGGGTTTGTTATTGGAGGTCTTTTCCTTCTCTTGTGTTTCCTGCCTAGAGAAGTTCTTTAGCATTTGTTGTAAAGTTGGTTTGGTGGTGCTGAATTCTCTTAGCTTTTGTTTGTCTGTAAAGGTTTTAATTTCTCCATCGAATCTGAATGAGATCCTTGCTGGGTAGTGTAATCTTGGTTGTAGCTTTTTCCGTTTCATCACTTTGAATATGTCCTGCCAGTCCCTTCTGGCTTGCAGAGTTTCTGCTGAAAGATCAGCTGTTAACCTTACGGGGATTCCCTTGTATGTTATTTGTTGTTTTCCCTTGCTGCTTTTAATATTTTTTCTTTGTATTTAATTTTTGCTAGTTTGATTAATATGTGTCTTGGTGTGTTTCTCCTTGGATTTATCCTGTATGGGACTCTCTGTGCTTTTTGGACTTGATTAAGTATTTCCTTACCAATATAGGGAAGTTTTCAAGTATAATCTCTTCAAATATTTTCTCAGTCCCTTTCTTTTTCTCTTCTTCTTTAGGGACCCCTATAATTCAAATGTTGGTGCATTTAATGTTGTCCCAGAGGTCTCTGAGACTGTCCTCAATTCTTTTCATTCTTTTTTCTTTATTCTGCTCTGAAGTAGCTATTTCCACTCTTTTATCTTCCAGGTCACTTATCCATTTTTCTGCCTCAGTTATTCTGCTATTGATTCCTTCCAGAGAAATTTTAATTTCATTTATTGTGTTGTTCATCATTGTTTGTTTGCTCTTTAGTTCTTCTAGGTCCTTGTTAAACATTTCTTGTATTTTGTCTATTCTGTATCCAAGATTTTGGATCATCTTTACTATCATTACTCTGAATTCTTTTTCAGGTAGACTGCCTATTTCCTCTTCATTTGTTTGGTCTGTTGGGTTTTTACCTCACTCCTTCATCTGCTGTGTGTTTCTCTGTCTTCTCAGTTTGCTTAACTTACTGTGTTTAACACAGTAAGCCTGCCTTTTCACAGGCTGCAGGTTCGTAGTTCCCGTTGTTTTTGGTGTCTGCCCCCAGTGGCTGAGGTTGGTTCAGTGGGTTGTGTAGGCTTCCTGGTGGAGGGGACTGGTGCCTGTGTTCTGGTGGATGAGGCTGGATCTTGATTTTCTGGTGGACAGCACCACATCCGGTGGTGTGTTTTGGGGTGTCTGTGACCTTATTATGATTTTAGGCAGCCTCTTAATGGGTGGGTTGTGCTCCTGTCTTTCTAGTTGTTTGGCATAGGGTGTCCAGCACTGTAGCTTGCTGGTGGTTGAGTGGAGCTGGGTCTCAGCATTGAGATGGAGATCTCTGGGACAGCTTTCGCCATTTGATATAACGTGTAGCTGGGAGGTCACTGGTGGACCAATCTCCTGAACTTAGTTCTCCCACCTCAGAGGCACAGACCTGACATCTGGCCAGAGCACGAAGACCCTGTCAGCCACACAGCTCAGAAGAAATGGGAGGAGAAAAATAAATAAATAAATTAATTAATTAAAAGAACGTTATTAAAATAAAATATAGTTATTAAAAATAAAAAAGTTTTTAAGTAATAAAAAAGAGAAAAAAAAAAAGGAGAGCAGCCAAACCAAAAAGCAAATCCACCAATGATAACAAGCTCTAAAAACTAACTATAGTAAAAAAAAAAAAAAAAACAAGAAACAAAACAAAACAAAATGGATGGACAGAACCCTAGGACAAATGGTAAAAGCAAAGCTATACAGACAAAATCACACAAAGAAGCATACACATACACACTCACAAAAAGAGAAAAAGGAAAAAAATATATATATCGTTGCTCCCAAAGTCCACCGTTTCAATTTTGGGATGATTCATTGTCTATTCAGTTATTTCACAGATGCAGGGTACATCAAGTTCATTGTGGTGATTTAATCTGCTGCTCCTGAGGCTGCTGGGAGAGATTTCACTTTCTCTTCTTTGTTTGCACAGCTCCTGGGGTTCAGCTTTGGATCCGGCTTCGCCTCTGTGTGTAGGTCGCCTGAGGGTGTCTGTTCTTTGCTCAGACAGGACGGGGTTAAAGGAGCAGCTGATTAGGGGGCTCTGGCTCACTTAGGCCGGGGGGAGGGAGGGGTACGGATGCGGGGCAAGCCTGTGGCAGCAGAGGCCGGCGTGACGTTGCACCAGCCTGAGGCGCACCGTGTGTTCTCCCGGGGAAGTTGTCCCTGGATCACGGGACCCTGGCAGTGGCGGGCTGCACAGGCTGCCGGGAGGGGAGGTGTGGATAGTGACCTGTCTTTGCACACAGGCTTCTTGGTGGCGGCAGCAGCAGCGTTAGCGTCTCATGCCCATCTATGGGGTCCGCGCTGATAGCCGCAGCTCGCGCCCATCCCTGGAGCTCATTTAGGCGGTGCTTTGAATCCCCTCTCCTCGCACACCCCGAAACAATGGTCTCTTCCCTCCTAGGCAGTTCCAGACATTTTCCCGGACTCCCTCCTGGCTAGCTGTGGCGCACTAGCCGCCTTCAGGCTGTGTTCATGCAGCCAACCCCACTCCTCTCCCTGGGATCTGACCTCCAAAGCCCGAACCTCAGCTCCCAGCCCACACCCACCCCGGCGGGTGAGCAGACAAGCCTCTCAGGCTGGTAGGTGCTGGTCAGCAGCGATCCTCTGTGCGGGGATCTCTCTGCTTTGCCCTCTGCACCCCTGTGGCTGTGCTCTCCTCCGTGGCTCCGAAGCTTCCCCCCTGCCACCGCCATCTCTGCCCACGAAGGGGCTTCCTAGTGTGTGGCAAATTTTCCTCCTTCACAGCTCCCTCCCAGTGGTGCAGGTCCCGTCCCTATTCTTTTGTCTCTGTTTTTTCTTTTTTCTTTTGCCCTACCCAGGTACGTGGGGAGTTCCTTGCCTTTTGGGAAGTCTGAGGTCTACTGCCAACATCCAGTAGGTGTTCTGTAGGAGTTGTTCCAGATGTAGATGTATTTCTGATGTATTTGTGGGGAGGAAGGTGATCTCCACATCTCACTCCTCTGCCATCTTTTTTTTAAGCAGTTTTTTTTATTTAGTGTACTGTTCAGGTGCCAATTCTTTTTTGTTTTTTCAATTTTATTTAAGTATAGTTGATGTACAATATTGTGTTAATTTTTTCTGTACAGGAAAGTGACTCAGTTATGTATGTGTGTGTATATATATATATATATGTATATATATATGTATATATACATATATATATATATATACATATATATATATATATGTATGTATATATATTCTTTTTCATATTCTTTTCCATTATGGTTCATCACAGGATATTGAATATAGTTCCCTGTGCTATACAGTAGGACGTTGTTGTTTTTCCATACTGTATATAATAGCTTGCATCTGCTAATCCCAAACTACCATTCCTTTCTTCCCCTCCCCACCTCTCCCTTGGCAACCACAAGTCTGTTCTCTATGTCTGTGAATCTGTTTTTGTTTCGTAGATATGGTTGTGTGCATTGTATTTTAGATTCCACATATAAGTGATATTGTATGGTATTTGTTTTTCTCTGTCTGACTTACTTCGTTTAGTATGATAATCTCTAGGTCCATCCATGTTGCTGCAGATGGCATTATTTTATTCTTTTTGATGGCTGAGTAATATTCAATTTTATATATGTACTACATCTTCATCCATTCATCTGTCGATGGACATTTAGGTTATTTCCCTGTTGTGGCTATTGTAAATAGCGCTGCTATGAACATAGGGGTGCATGTATCTATTTGAATTATAGTTTTGTCTGGGTATATGCCCAGGAGTGGAATTGCTGGGTCATATGGTGGTTCTATTTTTAGTTTTTTAAGGAACCTCCATACTGTTCTCCACAGTGGCTGTACCAATTTACATTGCCACCAACAGTGTAGGAGGGTTCCCTTTTTGCCACACCCTCTCCAGCATTTGTTATTTGTAGACTTTTTAATGACAACCATTCTAACTGATGTGAGGTGGTACCTCATTGTAGTTTTGATTTGCATTTCTCTAATAATTAGTGATGGTGAGCATCTTTTCATGTGCCTACTGGTCATCTGTGTGTCTTTTTTGGAGAAATATCTATTAAGGTCTTCTGCATATTTTTCAGTTGGGTTTTTTGTTTTTTTTGTTGTTGAGTTGTATGAACTGTTTATATATTTTGGAAATTAAGCCCATGTCCCCTCATTTGCAAATATTTTCTCCCATTCCATATGTTGTCTTTTTGTTTTTTTCATGGTTTCCTTTGCTATGCAAAAGCCTGTAAGTTTGATTAGGTCCCATTGTTTATTTTTTGTTTTTATTTCTCATCTTGGGAGATGGACCTAAGAAAACATTGGTACAATTTATGTCAGAGAATGTTTTGCTTATGATCTCTTCTAAGAGTTTTATGGTGTCATATCTTACGTGTAAGTCTTTAAGCCATTTTTTGAGCTTATTTTTGTGCATGGTTTGAGGGTGTGTTCCAAGTTCATTGATTTATATGCAGCTGTCCAACTTTCCCAGCACCACTTGCTGCAGAGACTATCTTCTTGTCATTTTATATTCTTGCCTCCTTTGTGGAAGAACAATTGAGTGTAGGTGTGTGTGTTTATTTCTGGGCTCCCTATTCTGTTCCATGGATCCATATGTCTGTTTTTGTGCCAATATCACACTGTTTTGATTACTGTAGCTTCATAGTATTGTCTGAAGTCTGGGAGGGTTATCCCTCCTGCTTTGTTCTACTTCCTCAGGATTGCTTTGGCAGTTCTGGGTCTTTTATAGTTCCATATAAATTTTAGGATTATTTTTTCTAGTTCTGTGAAAAATGTCATGGGTAATTTGATAGGGATCACATTAAATCTGTAGATTACTTGGGATTGTATTGCCATTTTAAAAATATTAATTTTTCTAATCCAAGAGCACGGGATATCTTTCATTTCTTTGAATCCTCGTTAATTTCCTTTATTAACGTTTTATACTTCTCGGCATATACATGTTTCACGTCGTTGGTGAGGTTTATTCTCTAAGTATTTTATTGTTTTTTTGATGCAATTTTAAAAGGGATTGTTTGTTTACAAACAATTCCTTTTCTGATAATTCATTTTTAGTGTAAAGAAATGCAGCCAATTTCTGTATGTTTATCTTTGTCCTTCTACCTTGCTGAATTTATGAGTTCTAGTAGTATTTGTGTGGAGTCTTTAGGGTTTTCTGTATATAGTATCATGTCATTTGCATATAATAACAATATGAGCTCTTCCCTACCAATTTGAATACCTTTTCTTTCTTTTTCTTGTCTGACTGCTGTGGCTAGGACTTCCAATACTATGTTGAAAAGAAGTGGTGAGAGTGGGCATCCTTGTCTTGTTCCAGATATTAGCAGGAAGTCTTTCAGCTTTTAAGTATTATATTGGCTGTGGGTTTGTCATGAAAAGCTTTTATTATGTTGAGATTTGTTCCCTCTATACCCACTTTGGTAAGAGTTTTTATCATAAATGGATGTTGAATTTTGTCAAATACTTTTTCTGCATCTACTGAGATGATCATGTGGTTTTTGTCCTTTCTTTTGTTGATGTGGTGTATCACATTGATTGATTTGTGTGTGTTGAACCATCCTTGTGACCCTGGGATGAATCCAACTTGGTCTTGGTGTATGACATTTTTAAATGTTGTTGGATTCGGTTTGCTAATGTTTGGTTGAGAATTTGGGGCACTATATTCATCAAAGATATTGGCCTGTAATTTTCTTTTTTGGTAGTGTCTTTGGTTTTGGTATCAGGGTGATGGTGGCTTCATAGAATGTCTTTGGGAGTGTTCCTTCCTCTTCATTCTTTAGGAAGAGTTTGAGGAGGATCGGTATAAGTTCTTTGTAAGCAAGCCTGCTTTTACATTTCTACCAAGCAGAGCAGCACTTCCAATATTTAAAAAAGAAAACACAACAGAGCTAAAACTACCTTTTCCTGTCTCACTCACTGCCTTCCCTCCAACACAATCATTGTCTTGACTTTTGGATGTTCCTTTCAGTCCATTTGTATACATTTACCTATCTATCCATATGTCTGTTACAAGCAATATATAATATTGTTTTGCATGTAGTTTTTTAAATGTGTATAAATGTTATCACTGGGTATGCATGGTTCTGCATTTCACTTTTCTCAAACTGTATTGTTTAAATGTATCCATGTTGTGTATATGTGCTGAGTTCCATTCCATTTCACCTCCATATACTATTCCATCTTTCAAATAGCCTGCATTTTCCTGCATGTCCTCCTACTAATTTGCGTTGTTCCATTTTTTTTCCTTTGCTATCTTTGTATGTAACTCCCTCCACTCAAATTACAGTTGTGAGATCCATCCATGCTGTTACAGCTCAGTGATTTGTAGTCGCTGTATTTGCTCCATTGTGTAAAGACACATAGTTTAACAGTTGTGCAGTAGATGGACAGTAGAACTCTTTCAGGTTTTGCCTAGTGTGAATCACAGTACTACAGACAGTCTTGTACATGTCCTTTGGAGGCACAGGTATGCACTTCTAGTAGGTATACAGTTGTCCCTCAGTATCTGTGGGGGACTGGTTTCAGGACCTGCTGTGTTACAATACTCCCAGGATGCTTAAGTCTCATAGTTGGCCCACCTTATCCACGGATTCGGCTCCTGCAGATTCAGCCAGTGTGGATTGGAAACATAGTACATTATCTGAAGTTTTTTTGGATCCACGGATGCGGAACCCGCAGATACTGAGGGCCAACTGTATTTAGGAGTGGAATTACTGGTCATAGGGTATGCATGTGGTTAACTTCGGTAGAGAGAGTCAAACGTCTTTACAATGTAATTTGCTACCAATTTACAGAACCACCAGTCACTCTACATTCTTGCTAGCAATTGATAGTATTGTTAGGCTTTTCAGTTTTTGCCACTCCAGTAAGCGATTAGTGGTATCTTATTGTCTTAATTTGCATTTTCTCTTACAGATAATGAGTAAGCATCTTTTCATTTGCCTGTCAGCCATTTGGATGTACTCTTGTGAGGTGCTTATTTATGAAATACACCTTTCCCTAATGGATTATCTTATTGACTTAGAGGGATGGAGTCACATTTTGACTGAGGTTCTTTGTCAGATAGATTGTTGCAAATGTCTTCTTCCACCCTGTTGCTTGCCTTTCCATTCTACTAATTATATGTTCTGATAAACAACAGTTCTGAGCTCTAGCAGAGTCTAATTTTGTCTTCCTTCAGGGGTAGTGCTTTTGGTGTTCTGCTGAAACAACTTCTCTCTAAGATTGTGAATGCCTTCTGGAACTGTTACTGTTTTATCTTCTCCATTTTGATTTGTAATCTAACTGGGCTTGATTTTTTTTTTTGGCTGCGTTGGGTCTTCGTTGCTAAGCGTGGGCTTTCTCCAGTTGCGGCGAGCGGGGGCTACTCTTCGTTGTGGTGCGCAGGCTTCTCATTGCGGTGGCTTCTCTTGTTGCAGAGCACGGGGTCTAGGCATGCGGGCTCAGTAGTTGCAGCACGTGGGCTCTAGAGTGCAGGCTCAGTAGTTGTGGTGCACGGGCTTAGTTGCTCTGTGGCATGTGGGATCTTCCCGGACCAGGGATCGAACCCGTGTCCCCTGCATTGGCAGGCAAATTCTTAACCACTGTGCCACCAGGGAAGCCCTAACTGGGCTTGATTTTTGTGTGGTGTAAGTAGGGGTCAGATTTCATGTCCGTTGGTGATGCTAAAATGAATTTGCTTAATAAGATATAAATAAATAAATAAAAAATTGGCAAAAACTGTGAGTACTGACTCACAGCCAATGATCAACTGAGTTTCCACTGGACACAATTTGCATTTCTAGGGGCAAGAATCATCTGAATTACTCACAGTGGAAGGTGTAGAATCAGATAATCAGGACAGCTGGTAGCCTAAACATGTATTGTTCTTTGAATTCTCCTTTGAACCAGTTGTAACATTTTCTTGGTTCCTTTGTTAATAAAGGAGTTAAATAAATTTTTGGACATGTGTTCAATTTTATATGTTTATGAGAGTTATGATTTTATCCATTTTTTAAAAATGACCTTTTATCAGTTCTAATTCCTTTGCTTTTTACTCCTCCCTGTTTACCTTCAAGTGCAAGGGTTTGTCATAGATTGTTCTCACGTTTTTGGACCAGGGTGACTCGTCCAGTCATCAGTGGATGAGGGCTGGGGATAAAACAGTTGTAAGATACACAGTGTGGCTTCCTGCACACGGGACTTGATGACAAGAAAATACAATGGCTGACAGCTCTCCTGTGCCCTATCACTTAGTCGAGAAATACAGGTGTTTTTAGTAACATTATTGCCCCTCTAGCACAGGGCATTCTTCCAAAGACTGACAAATTGCAGAGTGGTCACGTGTTAGTTTTAGAAACTTGGGTTTCTACATAGAGTGAGCTTTTGCTGAAAGTAAGACCAGTAACCTAGAGAAAAGAGTAAAGGATAGAAAAACAGATTGTTTAAAGAGAATTGTAACTGTACCTATCTTGTGACTGACCTATTTCTTGTTTTTAGGAGAACAAAAAAAGTGAATAGCATTTTAAAACAATAACAACAAAATGCTTCTGGGTAGATTGCTGTATTCAATGAGACCAAATTTTATTTTTTAAAAATGTGACACAGCCGTTTAATTTTCACATTAGCAACAGCCAACATTTGTGTAACTCATTCACACGATCTTCTATGTACACACAAACACACACTATATAAAAAATAAATTAAGCTTTAATGATGAAACACGTTTACAAATGCATCTTCTTAAAGCCTATCGAAAAATAAGAAATATGGACATTTCTGAGACAGGATCACTGTAGAAGCTGGCTCTTCAAGAAGAAAATATTTTGAGAATGAAAAGCCTGAGACAAATCACTGAATATTTTTCAAATGCCAGTTTTGTAATTCTGCATATTTCTTAATCTAATTATTAGCTTTCTGTTGGCAAGAATATAGCTTTTAGGGTTGTCTCCAAAAAGTTAGATGTCACCTAAGTAGAAAGTTCGGCTACATTCCTTCTGAAAATTAAAAGAAGTAGAGCCCCTTTTAGCCATCCTTCTTACTTCCAAATATGACTCATCCTTAGTGGCCCTAGATCAGCGATTGTAAAATTTTATGTTCAGAGACCTCATTAAGTGAATTTTGAGAACCGGTGTATGCCCTTACACATTTCTAAATTGATGTCTAAAATTTTTCATCCTAAATAGTTGCAAAGCATCGAAGTGCAGGCATGTTGTAGATGCTGCAAAACGGTTACATTCCCCTTTAAACTTAGCCAAGTGCCTCTAAGTACAATAGGTGGTAGCCACTATCATCCTTTCAAAAAATTAAACAAGGCAATTTTTTAATGGTAGGAAATGCTACATTTTTCTTTTTTACTCACTGAATTTGTATTTTTATTCTACTTCCCCCTCAAAATTTTAGCCCAATTATTCTTGGCTTTTATGTTGTTTAGTTGCATATCTGTAACGAAATTACATATCCTGTCATCATAAGGCTCTACATATTTTAAACTTCTTCTGGACTGAGCTTAATAAACAAATAAGAGTGCACATTTTAATAAAGTACTAAATAAACACAGTAAAATTTCATTGGCAATGTATCACTTAAGGAGCTGAAGAAGGCTTCTCCCTCCAATTATTTCATCTCTGTATAGATTAATATTATCTTTGTTAGAATTGTCAAGGTACAGTATCAATTCTGTTCTCCCTTTTCAATTTTATGTATGCAAATATTTATGGTCTTTCACACAGATAGATGGGAACAGAAGGAATTATGTGACAGCAGGGTAGCTGAATTCTTCCAGCTCCTTCAGAACTACGTGCTAAAATAAATACTCAGGAATCTTGGGTGTTCCTTCAATTTTGTTGAAAGCAAAGAATTGGGAACCACCAGCATTGCGGAAGGATTTGTATCCTGTTAAGAGGCTTTCACTTTCCAAACACCGTATTTTGATGTTTACAGCTTGAGTCATGCTCTACAGTAAGACTGACTATGGGGAAAGATGTTTTCTTCGGTAAGGAGAGAAAAGGGCATTTTCTCGGGCAGATGAATCTTAGGAAAGAGTACAATAGGAAGGGGAGGATCTGAAAACTGATCCCCTAAAACTAACTCCTGGGAAAGGTCTTGTAGATTGCTAGGGGTAAGACTGGCCCACTTTAAAAAGTATTGGCCTTGGGGGCTTAAGTTTAGTTTTTATTTAACTATGTCATAAAGCATATAAATTATTAGATTATGTGGCCTCTTAATTAATAAAGCAGCAGGTCCTCAAATGTCCACTGTAACTAGTCCCGTAAGATGTTTGTTGGCAAAAGGGTTCTCAGATCAAATTTGGGAAAGGGATATTCTACACCCCTCTTCACTGTGCACATTAGAATAGCCAAGTTTTACAGTAGAGAAATTAACTTTCTATAACCTAAATTTCACAAACTCAAATGATCTAACCAGCCTCCTCCATTTATATTTCCACGTAATAACGGATGTTCACCATTTCCTTTATCAATTAGAATAAAGACTATTTTACACATAGGCAATCATGGCTTGACTCCATCAATGTTGCTGCCATTTCAGGTTATTCCTATCAATCACGATTCTCCTTGACCTGAACTGGCTGTGCTCATTACATGGCTGTTAAACCACAATCTCAGCTAGATATTTTATACTTAGGTTATGTGGCATCTGGGCAGACTCTGATGTCATCTGTGCCCCTCACTTTCTCTGTGTCTCAACCTAGAGAATCCTACCACCACCAAGAACCAGATTAATGTGTTACCCTATTAAGGGGAGAGTGTAGTGCCAAAGCAAATATTCTCTAATGGTGGATTCTAGTCACTGTAGCACGGAGGGAGCAGGAGCCGGTTTTAGGGGAGAGGGTTCTTCCCAGCACCATTGAGAGTATAAACCCTCTCACGTGCCTGCTCTTTCTCTGCGTGAGTATGGCTCGGTATGGATTCTACAAGATAGCAGCTGAAAAGATGCTTAGCTTCTGCCTTCTATGCTACCACTTCTTAATTTTTTTTGACACAGAAGCATAAAATCCATTTTAAGCAGAAAGGAGATCTTGGTCTTACCTTTTGGCTTTAAAATGGAGTGAGATGGAAGGTTTATGTCTTTTATTCACCCCCTAGCTGAAAACAGGTAATGACATCAACACCTGAGCTTGTAGAAGTAATGCTGGAGCCAAAAGGGGCTTGTGGCTGGAGGTGCAATAATTAGGCTCCAGTGGCTTCCTGGCCAACAGCCAATGGGGCACTGGCTACAGAGTCTGAAAATTCCCTCCCTGCAGCGTTCAACTCAGCGCCTTTTCCATCTAACCTTTCTTGAATGTTGCTTTGAACGTTTGCTACCATCGGGAATGTTCTTCCCTCAGTTGCTGGCTGCCAAATAAAATAGCAACTCCAACTCAAGGAATAACTAAGTAATAAGAGCAGCCTGACCAAGGTGGGGCTGTTAGGTATACTCAGGGCTTCATGGACGATAAAACGCATTTCTTTTAGAAGCACATGGATAGGTTCCATGAGACCGGTAACCATGGCTTTTCTTTTCTTTCCTTAATTTTTTTAAGACCTGGAACCCCCAGACTTTGGCATAGTGCTTGGTATATGGAAGTACTTGATAAACTTGCGTGGAATGGAGGGATGGGGTCTTTTGATGAGACAGAGCATGGCTGGCTTTAAGGTACTCCAGCTAATTCATGCACGCTAAACCCAGGATAATAAGGGGCGGGCGGAGTGGATTTCTAGGACACAGTTCCATCCAAGTAAAGCCACCAGACTGACTGCTGGTTTGTGGCTCCCCAGCAGTCACTTGTTTCCCATAGTTCCCTTTTGTCTCCTAAGTTAGTTCTCAGTTCCCTCTGACCAAGTTGTGGCTCTACGGGCCACTCCCCACCCCCCGCACACTATCCTCGCCTTGAAAAAGCCTTATTAAAGCATCACACTGTACAAATCATTAAACTGCATCTCAAGATGTAGAGGAGGATCATCTTGTCCTAGGTGGGTCTGCCCCTTTGTGGGTGGCCGAATCTGAGATTTTCTGTAGGTTCCTAAGACTTCGCTCACTGCTCCAGAAAACTGGATAATCCAGAGAGCCTTACCCTGTATCACCCCGTTTAAGCAGTGAGTGACCTCTTGCCTGTGGACAGCTGCAGACCCGGAGCTTCCCTGTGGCTATGCAGCCAGCTCATAAGTGGACGGAGCAGGGGTGAGTTTGAAGCTGGCCGAGCCTTCAGGGGCTCTGATCAGCTCTGTAAATCAAAGAGGCCCCAAGATTTCCACCCTTGACCCCCACTGCCCCAGTCATGAAGCAAGTCTCTGTCTTAATGGATGGGCTCCACCCCCAGCCCACTGTCATGTATGGCAGCAGGTCGGTTCAGCCTGCTGGTGGTAGTTAAAGTGCTTTGACCTGGGGCAGGGCTAGGGCTCCTCTCTGGGCCCTGGTAAATTCTGATGGCCTTAAGTGTGAAATCGTTTGCCTTTTAGTTCAAATCCTTTCCAGAATCTAATGAATTAGTTCCTTAGAGATGGGGCTCATCTTCTGTGGAAGTCAATTACCTGGGTCTTTAGGGGCCAGAGAAGGAATACTGCTCACTCTACAGGTCGTGCACAGAAGCTTTAACTGGTCAAGAGTTTCATTGCTTTTATTCAGTGAGGTTTGGAACACGAGAGGCCAAATGTGAGCAGGTTTTGGGGGTCCTCTATAGAGACTATAAGAAATTGTCCAAGATGAAAAAGTTACCAGGAAGTTACCCCAACTCATGCCACTTGGGTCGACTTCAGAAACGTCATCTTGCTGACAGGCTTGAGGAGAGGATGACCTCACATGTGAGCATGTTCCCAGGGTCCGAAGAGAGCACACAGTCCTACATGCAAACACACGCGCACACACGACACCTTTACACGCAGAGCCCGGCTTCTATGAGTAAAACTTGCTGTTGCTGACTCTCTTCTCTCTTAACCTGAAATGAAACAGATTTCACCGTCATCCATTAGTCTAGGACATGGGCCACGTGCTGAACTCTGACATTTCTCTGTCCACACCACACATTTGCAGGATATTCGGGGCTGGAGGGTACAGGGCAGAGTTGAAGAAGTGAGTCCCTGGCAAAGACACGTAACTTCCGTGGATCTGTTTCCTCACTGGTCGTTGTCCTGGGGTCACTGCTACTGTGTAGGTGTGGTCAAGATGAAATGAAAATAACATGGGTAAGGAGTCTCCATGCTCTTTGCAACGGAGGTTGCTACTGGCATTTTCTTCACGATAGTTCTTGGTGAGGCAGGAATATCTGGCATACTTGGCTGTCCCTCCTTACACGTCCGTAGCACAATTCAAAGCATCCCTTGTTGCGGAGGGGGAGGGATTCTGTTTCGATTTAGGAACCACTGGTCTAGCCCATGCTTGGGAAGTCTAGAAGCGCTCCTTAAACAGTAGTGGTCATGGCTTATTTGCACTCTGACATTCAAGTGTCCCTCTCTTGAGGACAGCTCAGCTTAGGGAAGGTGCAGATGCTTAAGCTCTAACTGTAAGTAATTGATGGAGCAAAGAGAAGTAGAGTCAAGGGTATCAGGATTTCTAAAGATGGAGGCTTTCCCGCAGCCCTGGCCCCGGGGCCCAACATCACAGTGGCTGCAGGGTCTGCAGGGGGAGGGGCTGACCCACCTGCGGTTGCACTTCTCCTGGTACAGCTGCAGCTGGTTCTCGTTGACGTTGAACTCTCTGACCAGGGCATCCCGGTTGGCACTGCGCAAGTTCTGGTGTGTGTCGTACAGAAAGAGCTGGTTGTTCAGTTCTTCCTGCCGCCTCCGCAGCTGGCGGCAGGAGGAGTAAAGCTCCTCTTCACTCTCCTGGAGAACAGAGGTGAGAACAACCATGTGGGGACAATGTCTTCCAAACCAGGATGTGGGGCATGGCACCTGGAGGGTGTGAGGGAGGGGAGCACAGGGCAGACCTGTCGTCTGCTGGGACCTTCCCAGAAGATCTAGGGGCTCTTTTCACCAAAGATAAACTTGCAGTCATTTACTCCATGGGAAGCAAGCAGTTTAGAAACTCTGGTTCTCGAGGAGGGGGAGCTTTATTGTGAAACACTGAAATAACAAATGCACTGCCCACTGATCTTGTTTCTCAATCAAATCTGGTTTTTCGTGGGTCTGTGTCACCTTCTGGCTCTCATCCAAATGCAAAGGCTCTGTGCTTATAGTGGAACACAGCAGGTAAGGCAGAGGGCAGCCTGGATGGGAGGTAGATTGGTGGTGGCCTGGGGGCTGGAGTGAGTGGAGACAGCTAATGAGCAGGAGTTGCTTTCTGGGGTGATGAAAATATTCCAAAACTGGTCACGATGATGGTTACACAACTCTGAATAGACTAAAAACGATTGAACTGTATACTTTAAGTGGGTGGAACGTACGGTATACGAATTATAGCGCAATAAACTTGTCACCCCCGCTGCGGCAAAAAGAGGCAGGGAAACATAGGCTATACCCCCAGAGATGGGCTTGTCACTCTGGCCAGTAACGACGACTCCCCTGTCACCGCCGCCCCCAGGCTTGTGTCCCAAGCCAGGCAGATGGGTAGCAGCCCTGAGCCTCTGGTCAGTGCTCTTGGTAACAAGAAAGTTTCTTTTGTTGGGGATCAGTGGAAAGAGTGATGATTGTTTCCAGTTGCTAGCGGTCCCTCTGCTATCGCGTCGAGAAAGAGAGGGAGACAGAGCCACTGGGAGAGCACCTGGATCCAGCCACGACTGTAACAAGCCCTACTCCTAAACCCTGCAGTTGTCCGAGCCAAAATATTCCCCCCATTATGCTAAGGGGAAAAATAAAATCTTACCGGGTAAGGTGTTTGGATTTCAGCAAGGGAGGGGAGGGTGTGTTGCCTCACTGATGTTTTTAAAAGGTCTCTGTCTATTGTGCAAAGGATGGCTACTCAGGGGGTGGGTCTAGTGGCTGTTACCACTGGTGCAGTAGGTCAAGTGACAGACTCCAGTGCTACAAAAACGGGCATCCATATACACGAGTGGGCTTCTGTTGTCATTTATTTTTATAAAACGTGGCTCAGACCATAGCTTGGTCTGAAATTTTTTTCTCACCTTAACGACCTAACAAACCATCACGGACATCCCCGGGATAACAGGTAGAATTCTGACTCTGGAGAGTGGGGATAGAGATGGTAAAGGTTATTCTGGCCACTGGCAAAGTGCCGAGGAGTAAAACGATGACTGTCTTTGCACAAGGAGTGGAGGTAAAATGGGTAGTCCTTGGTAACTGATTCAACGTACTGAGTGAGGCACTGGGAAGGGTCCATAGTGACTTCGCTTAAACGTTTATCCTTCCTCAAGGAGACCAGCTTTCCTTCCTATTAAAACTAAAGCAAAACAAAACAAAAGCCACACTGAAGTCTTAACACTGTACTACAAATGGTCTCTTTTCACCTCCTCTCCGCCTAGAAGAAAACAACTTATGTTGCTTTCATATATGTAATGATGAGTAGCACTGATGTATATACACTACCAAATGTACAAGAGATAGCTAGTGGGAAGCAGCCGCATAGCACAGGGAGATCAGCTCGGCGCTTTGTGACCACCTAGAGGGGTGGGAGGGTGGCTCAAGAGGGAGGGGATACGGGGATATATGTATACATATAGCTGATTCACTTTGTTATACGGCAGAAACTAACATTGTAAAGCAATTATATTCCAATAAAGATGTAAAAAAAAAAAATACACCTTTTCCACTAATGCTTTTAAAATTGCAGGCCTTTGTCTCCTTTTCTGAATCCCAAAGCATTTAGAGCTGTGATATAATTTAGTCCTTAGTGGTCCATATATGTATGAGATACAACATACATTCAGAAAAGTACATAAAACATATATACAGTTTAGTGAATAACTATAAAGCAAACAGCTATGGAGACACCAGCAAGTCAAGAAACAGAGCATGGTCTACTCTATGTACCCCTCCCAATCAAGACTCCCTCCTTCCCTCTTAGAATTTTGTGATAATTATTTCCTGGCTTTCTTTTGAGTCTGAGTTGTCACAAAAATTTAGGTTTTGGGGGGAGGAGAGAAGATGGCGGAAGAGTAAGACGCGGAGATCACCTTCCTTCCCACAGATACAGTAGAAATACATCTACACGTGGAACTGCTCCTACAGAACACCCACTGAACGCTGGCAGAAAACGTCCGACCTCCAAAAAGGCAAGAAACTCCCCCTGTACATGGGTAGGGCAAAAGAAAAAAGAAATAACAGAGACAAAACAATAGGGACGGCACCTGCACCAGTGGGAGGGAGCTGTGAAGGAGGAAAGATTTCCACGCACTAGGAAGCCCCTTCGCGGGCAGAGATTGCGGGTGGCAGAGGGGGGAAGCTTCGGAGCCACGGAGGAGAGCGCAGCCACAGGGGTGCGGAGGTCAAAGCGGAGAGCTTCCCGCACGGAGGAGCAGTGCCGACCAGCACTCTCCAGTCCGAGAGGCTTCTCTGCTCCCCCGCCGGGGCGGGCGGGGCTGGGAGCTGAGGCTCGGGCTTCGGTCGGATCGCAGGGAGGGGACTGGGGTTGGCGGCGTGAACACAGCCTGAAGGGGTTAGCGCACCACAGCTAGCCGGGAGGGAGCCCGGGAAAAAGTCTGCAGCTGCCGAAGAGGCAAGAGACTTTTTCTTCCCTCTTTGTTTCCTGGTGCGCGAGGAGAGGGCATTCAGAGCGCCGCCTAAACGAACTTCAGAGACGGGCGCGAGGCGCGGCTAACAGCGCGGATCCCACAGCAACAGGGGCGCAGAGGAAAAAGCGGAGAGACTCCCGCACAGAGGCTCGGCGCCGAGCAGCGCTCACCAGCCGGAGAGGCTTGTCTGCTCCCCCGCCGGGGCAGGCGGGGCTGGGAGCTGAGGCTCGGGCTTCGGTCGGATCGCAGGGAGAGGACTGGGGCTGGCGGCGTGAACACAGCCTGAAGGGGTTAGCGCACCACAGCTGGCCGGGAGGGAGACCGGGGAAAAGTCTGCAGCTGCCGAAGAGGCAAGAGACTTTTTCTGGCCTCTTTGTTTCGCTGCGCGCAAGGAGAGGGGATTCAGAGCGCCGCCTAAACGAACTCCAGAGAAGGGCGCGAGCCGCGGCGATCAGCGCGGACCCCAGAGACGGGCGTGAGACGCTGGGGCTGCTGCTGCCGCCTCCAAAAAGCCTGTGTGTGAGCACAGGTCACTCTCCACACCGCCCCTCCCGGGAGCCGGTGCAGCCCGCCACCGCCAGGGTCCCATGATCCAGGGACAAATTCCCCGGGAGAACGCACTGCGCGCCTCAGGCTGGTGCAACGTCACGCCGGCCTCTGCCGCCGCAGGCTCGCCCCGCCTCCTCCATACCCCTCCCTCCCCGCGGCCTGAGTGAGCCAGCGCCCCCGAAGCAGCGGCTCCTTTAACCCCGTTCTGTCTGGGCGGGGAATAGACGCCCTCAGGCGACCTACACGCAGAGGCGGGTCCAAATCCAAAGCTGAACCCCAGGAGCTGTGCGAAGAGGGAAGAGAAGGGGAAATCTCTCCCAGCAGCCTCAGAAGCAGCGGATTAAAGCTCCACAAACAACTTGATGTGCCTGCATCTGTTGAATACCTGAATAGACAACGAATCATCCCAAATTCAGGAGGTGGACTTTGGGAGCAGGATATATCAATTTTTCCCCTGTTCCTTTTTTTTGGTGAGTGTATATGTATATGCTTCTGGGTGAGATTTTGTCTGTATAGCTTTGCTTTACAATAGCTTTATTTTACTTCACTATATTATAGCCTCTTTCTTTCTTTCTTTCTTTCTTTCTTTCTTTCTTTCTTTCTATTTTTTCTCCCTTTTACTCTGAGCCGTGTGGACGAAAGGCTCTTGGTGCTCCAGCCAGGCATCAGGGCCGTGCCTCTGAGGTGGGAGAGCCAACTTCAGGACACTGGTCCACAAGAGACCTCCCAGCTCCACGTAATACCAAACGGCAAAAATCTCTCAGAGATCTCCATCTCAACATCAAGACCCAGCATCACTCAATGACCAGCAAGCTACAGTGCTGAACACCCTATGCCAAACAACTAGCAAGACAGGAACACAGCCCCATCCATTAGCAGAGAGGCTGCCTAAAATCATAATAAGGCCACAGACACCCCAAAATACACCACCAGACGTGGATGTGCCCACCAGAAAGACAAGATCCAGCCTCATCCACCAGAGCTCAGGCACTAGTTCCCTACACCAGGAAGCCTACACAACCCACTGAACCAACCTTAGCCACTGGGGACAGATACCAAAAACAACGGGAACTACAAACCTGCAGTCTGTGAAAAGGAGACCCCAAACACAGTAAGATAAGCAAAATGAGACGACAGAAAAACACACAGCAGATGAAGGAGCAGGGTCGAAACACACCAGACTTAACAAATGAAGAGGAAATAGGTAGTCTACCTGAAAAAGAATTCAGAATAATGATAGTAAGGATGATCCAAAATCTTGGAAATAGAATAGACAAAATGCAAGAAACATTTAACAAGGACGTAGAAGAACTAAAGAGGAACCAAGCAATGATGAAAAACACAATAAATGAAATTAAAAATACTCTAGATGGGATCAATAGCAGAATAACGGAGGCAGAAGAAAGGATAAGTGACCTGGAAGATAAAATGGTGGAAATAACTACTACAGAGCAGGATAAAGGAAAAAGGATGAAAAGAACTGAGGACAGTCTCAGAGACCTCTGGGACAACATTAAACGCACCAACATTCGAATTATAGGGGTCCCAGAAGAAGAAGAGAAAAAGAAAGGGACTGAGAAAATATTTGAAGAGATTATAGTTGAAAACTTCCCTAATATGGGAAAGGAAATAGTTAATCAAGTCCTGGAAGCACAGAGAGTCCCATACAGGATAAACCCAAGGAGAAACACGCCAAGACACATATTAATCAAACTGTCAAAAATTAAATATAAGGAAAACATATTAAAGGCAGCAAGGGAAAAAAAACAAATAACACACAAGGGAATCCCCATAAGGTTAACATCTGATCTTTCAGCAGAAACTCTGCAAGCCAGAAGGGAGTGGCAGGATATACTTAAAGTGATGAAGGACAAAAACCTACAACCAAGATTACTCTACCCAGCAAGGATCTCATTCAGATTCGATGGAGAAATTAAAACCTTTACAGACAAGCAAAAGCTGAGAGAGTTCAGCACCACCAAACCAGCTTTACAACAAATGCTAAAGGAACTTCTCTAGGCAAGAAACACAAGAGAAGGAAAACACCTACAATAACAAACCCAAAACATTTAAGAAAATGGGAATAGGAACATACATATCGATAATTACCTTGAATGTAAATGGATTAAATGCTCCCACCAAAAGACACAGGCTGGCTGAATGGATACAAAAACAAGACCCATATATATGCTGTCTACAAGAGACCCACTTCAGACCTAGAGACACATACAGACTGAAAGTGAGGGGATGGAAAAAGATATTCCATGCAAATGGAAATCAAAAGAAAGCTGGAGTAGCAATTCTCATATCAGACAAAATAGACTTTAAAATAAAGACTATTACAAGAGACAAAGAAGGACACTATATAATGATCAAGGGATCGATCCAAGAGGAAGCTGTAACAATTGTAAATATTTATGCACCCAACATAGGAGCACCTCAATACATAAGGCAAATACTAACAGCCATAAAAGGGGAAATCGACAGCAACACAATCATAGTAGGGGACCTTAACACCCCACTTTCACCAATGGACAGGTCATCCAAAATGAAAATAAATAAGGAAACACAAGCTTTAAATGATACATTAAACAAGATGGACTTAATTGATATTTATAGGACATTCCACCCAAAAACAACAGAATACACATTTTTCTCAAGTGCTCATGGAACATTCTCCAGGATAGATCATATCTTGGGTCACAAATCAAGCCTTGGTAAATTTAAGAAAATTGAAATCGTATCAAGTATCTTTTCCGACCACAACGCTATGAGACTAGATATCAATTACAGGAAAAGATCTGTAAAAAATACAAACACTTGGAGGCTACACAATACACTACTTAATAACGAAGTGATTACTGAAGAAATCAAAGGGGAAATCAAAAAATACCTAGAAACAAATGACAATGGAGATACGACGACCCAAAACCTATGGGACGCAGCAAAAGCAGTGCTAAGAGGGAAGTTTATAGCAATACAAGCCTACCTCAAGAAACAGGAAACACCTCGAATAAACAACCTAACCTTGCACCTGAAGCAATTAGAGAAAGAAGAACAAAAAAACCCCAAAGCCAGCAGAAGGAAAGAAATTATAAAGATCAGGGCAGAAATAAATGAAAAAGAAATGAAGGAAACAATAGCAAAACTCAATGAAACTAAAAGCTGGTTCTTTGAGAAGATAAACAAAATTGACAAACCATTAGCCAGACTCATCAAGAGAAAAAGGGAGAAGACTCAGATCAATAGCATTAGAAATGAAAAAGGAGAAGTAACCACTGACACTGCAGAAATACAAAAGATCATGAGAGATTACTACAAGCAACTCTATGCCAATAAAATGGACAACCTGGAAGAAATGGACAGATTCTTAGAAATGCACAAGCTGCCGAGACTGAACCAGGAAGAAATAGAAAATATGAACAGACCAATCACAAGCACTGAAATTGAAACTGTGATTAAAAACCTTCCAACAAACAAAAGCCCAGGACCAGATGGCTTCACAGGTGAATTCTATCAAACATTTAGAGACGAGCTAACACCTATCCTTCTCAAACTCTTCCAAAATATTGCAGAGGGAGGAACACTCCCAAACTCATTCTACGAGGCCACCATCACCCTGATACCAAAACCAGACAAAGATGTCACAAAGAAAGAAAACTACAGGCCAATATCACTGATGAACATAGATGCAAAAATCCTCAACAAAATACTAGCAAACAGAATCCAACAGCACATTAAAAGGATCATACACCATGATCAAGTGGGGTTTATCCCAGGAATGCAAGGATTCTTCAATATACGCAAATCAGTCAATGGTGATACACCATATTAACAAATTGAAGGAGAAAAACCATATGATCATCTCAATAGATGCAGAGAAAGCTTTCGACAAAATTCAACACCCATTTATGATAAAAGCCCTGCAGAAAGTAGGCATAGAGGGAACTTTCCTCAACATAATAAAGGCCATATATGACAAACCCACAGCCAACATTGTCCTCAATGGTGAAAAACTGAAACCATTTCCACTAAGATCAGGAACAAGACAAGGTTGCCCACTCTCACCACTATTATTCAACATAGTTTTGGAAGTGTTAGCCACAGCAATCAGAGAAGACAAAGAAATAAAAGGAATCCAAATCGGAAAAGAAGAAGCAAAGCTGTCACTATTTGCAGATGACATGATACTATACATAGAGAATCCTAAAGATGCTACCAGAAAACTCCTAGAGCTAATCAATGAATTTGGTAAAGTAGCAGGATACAAAATAAATGCACAGACATCTCTTGCATTTCTATACACTAATGACGAAAAATCTGAAAGTGAAATTAAGAAAACAGTCCCATTTACCATTGCAACAAAAAGAATAAAATATCTAGGAATAAACCTACCTAAGGAGACAAAAGACCTGTATGCAGAAAATTATAAGACACTGATGAAAGAAATTAAAGATGATACAAACAGATGGAGAGATATACCATGTTCCTGGATTGGAAGAATCAACATTGTGAAAATGACTCTACTACCCAAAGCAATCTACAGATTCAATGCAATCCCTATCAAACTACCACTGGCATTTTTCACAGAACTAGAACAAAAAATTTCACAATTTGTATGGAAACACAAAAGACCCCGAATAGCCAAAGCAATCTTGAGAACGAAAAATGGAGCGGGGGGAATCAGGCTCCCTGACTTCAGACTATATTACAAAGCTTCAGTAATCAAGACAGTTTGGTACTGGCACAAAAACAGAAATATAGATCAATGGAACAGGATAGAAAGCCCAGAGATAAACCCACACACATATGGTCACCTTATCTTTGATAAAGGAGGCAAGCATATACAGTGGAGAAAAGACAGCCTCTTCGATAAGTGGTGCTGGGAAAATTGGACAGGTACATGTAAAAGTATGAAATTAGAACACTCCCTGACACCATGCACAAAAATAAACTCAAAATGGATTAAAGACCTAAGTGTAAGGGCAGACACTATCAAACCCTTAGAGGAAAACATAGGCAGAACACTCTATGACATACATCACAGCGAGATTCTTTTTGACCCAGCTCCCAGAGAAATGGAAATAAGAACACAAATAAACAAATGGGACCTAATGAAACTTAAAAGCTTTTGCACAGCAAAGGAAACCATAAACAAGACCAAAAGACAACCCTCAGAATGGGAGAAAATATTTGCAAATGAAGCAACTGACAAAGGATTAATCTCCAAGATTTACAAGCAGCTCATGCAGCTCAATAACAAAAAAACCAACAACCCAATCCAAAAATGGGCAGAAGACCTAAATAGACATTTCTCCAAAGAAGATATACAGATGGCCTACAGACACATGAAAGAGTGCTCAACGTCATTAATCATTAGAGAAATGCAAATCAAAACTACAATGAGATATCATCTCACACCGGTCAGAATGGCCATCATCAAAAAATCTAGAAACAATAAATGCTGGAGAGGGTGTGGAGGAAAGGGAACACTCTTGCACTGTTGTTGGGAATGTAAATTGATACAGCCACTATGGAGAACAGTATGGAGGTTCCTTAAAAAACTACAAATAGAACTACCATACGACCCAGCAATCCCACTACTGGGCATATACCCTGAGAAAACCATAGGTCAAAAAGAGTCATGTACCAAAATGTTCATTGCAGCTCTATTTACAATAGCCAGGACATGGAAGCAACCTAAATGTCCATCGACAGATGAATGGATAAAGAAGACGTGGCACATATATACAATGGACTATTACTCAGCCATAAAAAGAAATGAAATGGAGGTATTTGTAATGAGGTGGATGGAGTTAGAGTCTGTCATACAGAGTGAAGTAAGTCAGAAAGAGAAAAACAAATACAGTATGCTAACACATATATACGGAATCTAAGGGGAAAAAAAAAAAAAAAAAAAAGGCCATGAAGAACCTAGTGGCAAGACGGGAATAAAGACACAGACCTACTAGAGAATGGACTTGAGGATATGGGGAGGGGGTGGGGTGAGATGTGACAGGGTAAGAGAGTGTCATGGACATATATACACTACCAAATGTAAAATAGATAACTAGTGGGAAGCAGCCGCATAGCACAGGGAGATCAGCTCGGTGCTTTGCGACCACCTAGAGGGGTGGGATGGGGAGGGTGGGAGGGAGGGAGATGCAAGAGGGAAGAGAAATGGGAACATATTGTATATGTATAACTGATTCACTTTGTTATAAAGCAGAAGCTAACACACCATTGTAAGGCAATTATACTTCAATAAAGATGTTTAAAAAAATAAAAAAATAAAAAAAAAAAATTTAGGTTTTCTTTTCCAAGTCAATGGTTATTTCTATTTTCTAATACATGTATCTTACCAATTTTTCTCACCATTGCTCCTTGCGTTACATTCCTTCTTGCTTACCATGGTCATTCTTTTAGCAAAGTTTATTAGTACTAAATTATCTGTCTTTGCATTTCTGAAAATACCTTCATTTTGCCCTCACTCTTGAATGGTAGCTCTTAGGATGTAGAATATCTAGACCCACAGCTGTGTGTCTAAGGCATTTTGAAGGTATCCCTTAGTCTTTAGGCTGCTATTGCTATACACGGAAGCACTGCTGTTATGTCAATCATCTGTAGTTAATCTGTCTTTTCTTCTTTTATAATTTTCTCTTTACCCTGTATTCTGCCATTTCAGTAGAATATGCCTGTATGTGGGTCTCTGTACTGCTCTGTTTATAGTTCGAGGATGCTTGTCTCTTCAGTGCTGGAACATTCTCGGCCATGGTTATTCCAAATATTTTACGTTGGAGCTTCTCATTTTACACTTTTTTTTTTTTTTTTTTTGCCCTTTTAGTATTTTTACCTTGTCTTGCTGTATTAAAGCAAATTCCCCAAACACAATCTTCACATTTATTAATTCTTTCCTTAACTGTACCCATTCTGTAATTTCCTACTTATTAATCTTTAAAAATTTTTTTCAGGACTTTTCGATTCGTCTTTCCAGGGATTTCTTTATTGGTCCTTTCATTCCTACCTTTTCTGATTAATTTTAAGAAGGGTGGTTCTTTTTAAAATCCGTGCATCCACTGGGTTCCCTTTGAAATTTTTTTTAAATTTCAAAGTTATTTTCAGATTCACTGGAGTCAATCCTCTTGCTTTTGTGCTTGTTAGCTGTATTAGCATTATTTTCCTTGAGTGTTAAAATTTTAATGTGCAAGCTCATCTGGAATGGGAAGTTTCTTTCCTCCCTCAGTCTGTACACAGGCATCTGGTTTTCTGAATGCTCTAAATGGGGGACTCCCAAGGGCAGGGCCAGCAGTGTTGCAGTGATAGTCTGGGGCTCTAGGTTCTCAGGAATACTACTAACCCTGTCTGTGTCCTGGCTGCAGGGCTGTATCCGCTTTTATCCCATCCCCTCAAGCAAGCAGCTGACCGCTGGCCTAAGACCTGGGCACCTGCCAAATCTCTTTTTATGAAGGGTGTTTCAGAAGAGGAAAGCCCACTAGTCCCAGGCCATCTATCTGTGTACAGCCTGTGTACAGTCCCATTTGTATTAGCACACAAAAATGAGATACATAAATTACGTATCCAAACACAAGGGGTAATAAAAAGAACAAAAGGCTAAGGAAAGACTGAATCAGTGAAGATAAATTTAGAAATGGCTGAATTGGTAAACCCAAATACAAAATAAATGTAAGAGCAAGGTTGTTTTGTGGGAAAAACACAAACACAGAGTCAATGAAGTAGATAATCCGTTATCTAAACTAATCTAGGAAGGTATGGAAGGCCAATTAGCCAAATAAAAGATAATAGGTATAGAACTACACATAAGAAGATGTGGAAGGAACCTATGAAATGGAAAATCAAGTGATGATGAATAAATACGTGTGTGTATTTATTATAAGGCTCTTATATCTATCTCCAATATATATTGTAGATATATACACACATATGTTCTATTATAGAAAAGTAGCCCATAACAGAAAAATAATTATCCTGGAAGAAAATGAGAAAATTTTTTTATATCAGCCCCAGAAAGCTTCACAAATGGTGTCTTTGACATCTGTTGTATGTAGGTAGCGGTTACCTCCAATTCTATTCAAAATGTGCCATGGCCCTGAGAAAGAAGGCTTCCAAGTAATTTATATGAAGCCGGCATAACAAAACCTGACCAAAAACTTCAGTGAACAGCAGTGAGAAAACCCTAAATAAAATATTAACACGTACATTACAGAAGCACGTTAAACAGTACAATCCTATTGTATTTCACTAAGAAATTCTTTTTTCCTGCTCTTAAGATGACTGTTTCACACCTTTGCTCTCCCCTAAATCTCCCCAATCTCAGCTGATGGCCTTGCTTCGTGTTTCGTGTAGATGAAATTACGTGGGAAATCTGCCCATCTCGGCTCCTTGCCATATAGCCCATGGCTTTCCTCCCGCACTTACCCTTTCTCTGTCCTGCTTCGTTTCCCTTTTTCACTAAATCATCTCCGTTGAGCAGTATGCAAGTACATCTTAAGAAGCTCTCCCTTCACCCCAGCAGCTACGGACCCATCCCTCGTCACCTTCACAGCAAACGTCCTTGAATAAGTCATATGCTCCCCATCGATATATCATCTACTCCCTCTTACGTTTTACATTTTCAGTTTTTATTAATTACATAAGCACAGAGTTTCAAGAGCCAAGAAGTCCCACGAGGATTATTACCAAAAAACCCAGCTGTCTCCTGGTTCACCACCCCCTGCCTCTTGATCCCTGCCCCCTAAAGTCAACAGTGGTTTCTTTTGATTATTAACTTCACAGTTAAATGATTTTGTTTTTCTAAAAAACCAAAACCAAAACAAAACAAAACAAAACAACCCTGCTTATTACTCCAAGTTCTTGGTTTTTCAGTTTTTAGGGATTATCTTCAGAGAGAAAGATTTGGCTTGTTTTATCTTCCCCCATGGAGTTAAATCCATTTTTGGTTATATCAATTTATGTTTACATTGCAATTTTATTATTATTCCCACTTTGAGCCCTTGAATCTTCTTTAAGCCCTTGTTTTAGATGGATGTGTGTGTGTATAATTTAGAATTTAAAATCCTTGAATTCTTGGAGAACACCTTTGGTAATAAGTTTTCTCTGCTCTGTGACAAAACCTTCATGGAATTCTCTATCTTTTACTTTTTTTCTGTTTGTTTTCTCCCCCCCACCAATGCTTTTTCCTTTTAATTTTTTTATGTTGCCATTTTATACTTACAGAAAAGTTGCAGTAAGAGTACAGCAAATTCTCATACCCTGTGCCACCCTGGTCCCCAGGGTTACCATCCTGCACAACCACAGTATAATTATCAAAATTAAGAAATTAGCATTGGGGCAATACTGCTAACTAAAGTATTCGGTTGTCACTGAGTTTTCCATCCATGTCCTTTATCTGGTCCAAGATCCAGTCCAGGAACCCACATCACACGCAACTGCCGTGTCTTCCAGTTTCCTCCAATCTGTGACATTTCCTCAGCCCCACCCCCCACCCCCATTTATGACCTTGACACTTTGAAAGAGTCCTGGTCACTTGCTTTGTAGAACATTCTGCAGTTCAAGGCTTTGTCCGGTGTTTTCTCATGATTTGTTTGAGGTTATGCAGCTTTGGCACGAATGCCACACCTTCTCAGGAGGTACATGATGTCAACATATTACTGGTGGTGACACTGATCATTTTTGGTTAAGATGGTGTCTGCTGGGTTCATCCACTGTAAAGCTACTGTTTTTCTTTCCAATTAAATTTCTTAGAGGAAGGTATCAGTAGTTTGAGACTATGCAAATAGCCTGTTTCTCCTCAAACTTTGACTCACTAATTTTAGCATCCACTGGTAGATCTTTACTGTGGTGTTCCAATGGCGATTTTCTATTTCCCTCACTCCTGCATTTCTTTTCTTGAATGTTTATTTTTTTATTTTATTTTTTATGGAAGTATAGTTGATTTACAATGTTGATTTCTGCTATACAGCAAATGACTCAGTTATACACATATATACACTCTTTTTTATATTCTTTTACATTATGGTTTATCCCAGGATTTGAATATACTTCCCTGTGCTATACAGTAGAGGACATTGTTGTTTATCCATCCTATATGTAATAGTTTGCATCTACTAACCCCAGACTCCCAGTTCATCCCTCCCCTCTGCTTTGGCAACTACAAGTCTGTTCTCCATGTCTGTGAGTCTGTTTCTGTTTTGCAGATAGCTTCATTTGTGCCATAGTTTAGATTCCACGTATAAGTGATTATCATATGGTATTTGTCTTTTTCTGTCTGAGTTACTTCACTTAGTATGATAATCTCTAGTTACATCCATGTTGCTGCACATGGCATTATTTCATTCTTTTTAATGGCTGAGTAGTATTCCTTTGTATATATGTACCACATCTTCTTTATCCATTCATCTGTCGATGGACATCTAGGTTGTTTCCGTGTCTTGGCTATTGTGAATAGTGCCGCTATGATCATAAGGGTGCATGTATCTTTTTGAATTATAGTTTTGTCTGGATATATGGCCAGGGGTGGGATTGCTGGATCATATGGTAGTTCTATTTTTCGTTTTTCTGAGGAACCTCCATACTGTTTTCCACAGTGGCTGCACCAACTTACATTCCCACCAACAGTGTAAGAGGGTACCCTTTTCTCCACACCCTCTCCAGCACTTGTTATCTGTAGACTTTTTAATGATGGCCATTCTGACTGGTATGAGGTGGTACCTCATTGTAGTTTTGATTTGCATTTCTCTAATAATTAGCGATGTTGAGCATCTTTTCATGTGCCTGGTGGCCATCTGTATGTCTTCTTTGGAGAAGTGTCTATTTAGATCTTCTGCCAATTTTTTGATTGGGTTGTTTGTTTTCTTGTTGAGTTGTATGAGCTGTTTGTATATTTTGGAAATTAGGCCCATGTTGGTTGCATCATTTGCAAATATTTTCTCGCATTCTGTAGGTTGTCTTCGTTTTTGTTTATGGTTTTCTTTGCAGTGCAAAAAGCTTGTAAGTTTGATTAGGTCCCATTTGTTTATTTTTGTTTTTATCTCTATTGCCTTGGGAGACTGAGCTAAGAGAACATTGGTATGATTTATGTCAGAGAATGCTTTGCCTGTTATTTTTTCTAGGTCACTCCTGTATTTATTAGTGGAATTCTTCTGTAAGGAAAAACTCTCTCTTCTCTCTCATTTAATTAGTATTTTTAAATTATTTTTTATGGATGTATAGTTGATTTACAATGTTGTATTAGTTTCAGGTTTACAGCAAAGTGATTCAGTTATACATACACACACACACACACACACACACACACACACATATATTCTTTTTCAGATTCTTTTCCCATATAGGTTATTACAAAATATTGAATATAGTTCCCTGTGCCATATAGTAGTAGGTTGTGGTCGTTTATCTATTTTATATATAGTAGTATGAATCTGTTACGCCCAAATTCCTAATTTATTCCTCCTACCCACCTTTCCTCTTTGGTATCCATACATTTTTCTGTATCTGTACTCTGTTTCTGTTTTGTAAATTAGTTCATTTGTATCATTTTTCAGATTCCACATATAAGTAATATATGATATTGTTTTTCTCTGACTTCACTTAGTATGATAATCTCTAGGTCCATCCAGGTTGCTGCAAATGGCATTATTTCATTCTTTTGTTAAGGGCTGAGTAATATTCATTGTTTATATATACCACATCTTCTTTATCCATTCATCTGTTGATGGGTATTTCACTTGCTTCCATGTCTTGGATATTGTACATAGTGCTGCAATGAACATAAGGGTGCATGTGTATTTTTAAAGTATTGTTTTCTCCAGATACATGCCCAGGAGTGGGATTGCAGGATCTTACGGTAACTCTATTTTTAATTTTTTTGAGGAACCTCCATACTGTTCTTCATAGTGGCTGCACCAGTTTGCATTCCCACCAGCAGTGTAGGAGGTCCCCTTTTCTCCACACCCTCTCCAGCATTTATTATTTGTAGACTTTCTGGCCATTCTGACCCGTGTAAGGTGATACCTCACTGTAGTGTTGATTTGCATTTCTCTAATAATGAGTGGTGGTGAGCATCTTTTCATGTGCCTATTAGCCATCTGTATGTCTTCTCTGGAGAAATGTCTACTTAGATCTTCTGCCCATTTTTTTTGGTTGGGTGGTTTGTTTTTTGTGATTTTGAGCTGTATGTCTCTCTTTTAATTATTAAACATTCATGTATCCATGGGTTATAATCCAATATTATTATTTTGCTGCTCAAATTGTTCCAGCTTGGGCCCTTGGGAGATTTTGATGTGTCACCATCCTTTCTTTAGCACTTCTTTATCCATTACTTAGTGGAATTTGAAGATACTCCAGGCTCATTTTATATTTTATCTATCTGTCCCTACTCTGGAATTAAGCTCTTGTCTAAAGACCTCTGATTTCTTTTACTGGAGAATGACATTTAGAAAGCAAGATGTGGGTGCTTGGATGTGCTCATTGCTACTGGGGTGTCATTAGTTCTAGGCCCTCTCAGTAGACACAGCTAGGGTATGTATATATGTAGAGTAACTGATGCAAACATATATTTATTTCTGCATACCTGTGTGTGTGTGTATTTTAAGTGAGCTTACACTGATACCTCTGATTTCAGTCAAACATTAACTTTGGAAGGGTTGGTGTATATTTCTTCTTGTTCAGGTGTTGCTTTATGTCTTCCAGTCTAAAAGCCCTATACCTTTCTTATTTGAATTATTCCTAACATGATGTTATAGTTTTTGTCATCATCATGAATGAGATTTCCCATCTGTCGCTGCCTCCCATCCCACATTTCCAACTGTTATGTCTAGAATAGAGAAAAGTGAGTGACTTAATAGATACATGACAAATACACAAATCAGTCTCCTTAAAATTGGAGTCTGTTTTTTAAAGTATATAACCATAATTTGTGAGCAGATAATTTTATTGCTTCACCACACTTTAGACTGATTGTTTCTTTGACTGGTTACATTTGTTACCTCTAAAGGTATATGATTTTGCTCAGTGTCATTAACTATACCAGGGTTAAACCACCCTTGCATTATTGGACTAAACTACTTACTTGTAATATATTTATCGTTCTTCCAGTAAATAGCTGGAAATGACTTGCTAATTTTTTTTAGAATTTTAATCTGTATTCATAACTGACATTTATCTATGACTGGGTGGTGATATGAAAGTTATACAGCTTCAAGACATTAACGGGAACATTTCCAGTTTTCTGTTGACTTCAGTGGATTAAAATTGGAATTGTGTTCTTTAAATCCAAATAGAACACAGCTATTAACACCATCTAGATCTGATACCTCTTTTATCTGATAGGTGTTTTATTACCCTTTAGGTGTTTTTTGTAGGACTTCGTCTCCAAGTTTTCTACTGTTTCTTGACACAATTTTAGCCCATTCTTCAAGGCAACCATTTTGCCCTAGTTTTTCAGACTTTTTTATCTTATTATTTGGGGTTCAGTCTCCTTTTCAATATTTACTCTTGTATGTTTTTGCCCTTACTTTGTTCCTTTATTAAGCAGGCAAAGAGTTTATTTAGTTGATCTTTTCAATGAATCAGCATTTGTTTTATGTTTCCTTCAGTTGGCTTTTATCTTTATTATTTTTAATTTTAAATGAATATTCAGTTTTCTGTGTAGTTTTAAGGCAAGCACTCTCCTACATATACTTATGGCATAAATGTTTTACTACTTTTGGGTAATTTACTTGATTTATTTCATCTGGAATTCCTTATTCTCAAACAGGGAACATTTTGACCATCTTAGTATCTTTCAGATTTTATCAGGTTATAACGTATTAAGGTTTTCTTTGTGATCAAGTACTCAATCAAGTTTCTGAGAAATAGAAGAAAACAGTGTACGTTATCCACTTGTAGAACGTAAAGTGTATCTCTTAAATCAAACTTGTTAGTCATTAGTTTGATCATCTGTCCTTGGTGATTTTTTTGTATACTAGACATCCAGGTTCTGAAAGATGTTTTTAATCAAGTAATCTTTTATTTGTATGAACTTTTGTTTTATACATGTAGCATAGTAATGCCGGTTTCTAACTAAACATCTATGACTCTTGCATCCCTTTTGTAAACCAGACATTCTGTCATTACATATCGTCCCTCTTAATGCTCTTTAGTACTTCTGCTCTTGAATTCTACTCTGGTATTAATTTTTCCTTCCCAATTTTTCCCAGTAACACTTCATTACTGTTTCTTTTCTTCTAACCTTTGTTTCAGGCCTATTTCTTTTAAACATTGCACAGCTGGATTTCTTTGCTTCTTTTCTAATGGGAGAAATCAGCCCATTCACCTGATCAAATCTAAGTTATATCCATTATTATATTTTTAATTTCTTCTTCTTCTATCCTTTTCTAATGTTTACTCTCTTGGTCAAGTTTCTGTTTATCTCTCTTTTTCCCCTCTGCTTTTCAATTCTTATGGTGGTTACCTTCAGTTTTTTAACATTTCCTTTGTACCTCAAACTATCAGAATTAACTCTTCCCTTGAAGGATGCTTTATTTGGCTATTGAGCCCACAGGCATAAATGTTGAAACCTTTTAGGATGCCTGTATTTTACCTCTTAACTCCTGGGTTTTGCTGATATTTGATTATTTTCAGTTCTAGACTATTATGAAATTGAGCTATCTCTTGAGTGGGATACACGATATGTCTGAAATCCTGCATATCCACAAATAACATTTCTATTGCCTTGACATGGCAAGTGGGTGGCTGGGCACTGATTTCTTCTGTCTTACTTGTCTGTAGATGGCATTCTTCTGGTTTCCAGTGCGGAAGAGGACAAGTCTGACATTAGATGTATTTGGTTTTCTTTGTAGATAACTTGGTGTGTTGGGAAGCTTTTAGGGTTTTTTATTTATCCTTAGAATTCAAAAGTTTTACTAAGATATGACTTGGGGTGTTGGGTGTGCATTCTATTCTTCCCTTCAGGAACCAAGCGAGTCATCTCTCAAGGAGCAAATCAGAGAAAATCCCCACTAGTAACTGCTTCATTAGTAGCTCCCCACCCTTCTGTTGCATTTTGTCCTTTGGGGACATGCTTGCATGCTAGGCTCAGAGGGCAGATGCCCATGACCTATCTTCTCCTTTATGATTTCTATCTCATGGTGGTATTGCTCTGGATTTTGAGACATTTCTTCCACATTTTTTTTAACATCTTTATTGGAGTATAATTGCTTTAAAATGGTGTGTTACTTTCTGCTTTATAACAAAGTGAATCAGCTAGATGCATACATATACCCCTGTATCCCCTCCCTCTTGCGTCTCCCTCCCACCCTCCCTATTCCACCCCTCTAGGTGGTCACAAAGCACTGAGGTGATCTCCCTGTGCTATGCGGCTGCTTCCCACCAGCCATCTATTTTGCATTTGGTAGTATATATAAGTCCGTGCCACTCTCTCACTTCGTCCCAGCTTACCCTTCCCCCTCCCCACGTCCTCAAGTCCATTCTCTACATCTGCGTCTTTAGTCCTGTCCTGCCCTTAGGTTCTTCAGAACCATTTTTTTCTTTTTTTAAGATTCCATATATATGTGTTAGCATATGGTATTTGTTTTTCTCTTTCTGACTCACTTCACTCTGTATGACAGACTCTAGGTCCATCCACCTCACTACAAATAACTCAATTTCGTTTCTTTTTATGGCTGAGTCATATTCCATTGTATATATGTGCCACATCTTCTTTATCCATTCATCTGTTGATGGACACGTAGGTTGCTTCCATGTCCTGGCTATCGTAAATAGAGCTGCAGTGAACATTGTGGTACATGACTCCTTTTGAATTATGGTTTTCTCAGGGTATATGTCCAGTAGTGGGATTGCTGGGGCGTATGATAGTTCTATTTTTAGTTTTTTAAAGAACCTCCATACTGTTCTCCATGGTGGATCAATTTACATTCCCACCAACAGTGCAAGAGGGTTCCCTTTTCTACACACCCTCTCCAGCATTTGTTGTTTGTAGATTTTTTGATGATGGCCATTCTGACTGGTGTGAGGTGATACCTCATTGTAGTTTTGATTTGCATTTCTCTAATGGTCAGTGATGTTGAGCATCCTTTCATGTGTTTGTTGGCAATCTGCGTATCTTCTTTGGAGAAATGTCTGTTTAGGTCTTCTGCCCATTTTTGGATTGGGTTGTTCGTTTTCTTGATATCGAGCAGCATGAGCTGCTTATAAATTTTGGAGAGTAATCCTTTGTCAGTTGCTTCATTTGCAAATATTTTGTCCCATTCTGAGGGCTGTCTTTTCATCTTGTTTATGTTTTCCTTTGCTGTGCAAAAGCATTTAAAAGTTACATTAGGTCCCATTTTTTTGTTTGTTTGTTTGTTTTTATTTCTATTTCTCTAGGAGGTGGGTCAAAAAGGATCTTGCTGTGATTGATTTCATACAGTGTTCTGCCTATGAGTGCTCTTTCCTCTAAGAGTTTTATAGTGTCTGGCCTTACATTTAGGTCTTTAATCCATTTTGAGTTTATTTCTGTATATGGTGTTAGGGAGTGTTCTAGAACAATTTCCTTCTTTTACATGTAGCTGTCCAGTTTTCCCAGCGCCACTTATCGAAGAGGCTGTCTTTTCTCCATTGTATAGTCTTGCCTCCTTTATCAAATATAAGGTGACCATATGTGCGTGGGTTTATCTCTGGGCTTTCTATCCTGTTCCACTGATGTCTATTTCTATTTCTGTTTTTGTGCCAGTACCATACTGTCTTGATTACTGTAGCTTTGTAGTATAGTCTGAAGTCAGGGAGCCTGATTCCTCCAGCTCCATTTTTCTTTCTCAAGATCGCGTTGGCTACTCGGGGTCTTTTGTGTTTTCAAATTGTGCAATTTTTTGTTCTAGTTCTGTGAAAAATTGCCATTGGTAGTTTGATAGGGATTGCACTGAATCTGTAGATTGCTTTGGGTAGTATAGTCATTTTCACAATGTTGATTCTTCCAATCCAAGTACATGGCATATCTCTCCATCTGTTTGTATCATCTTTAATTTCTGTCATCAGTGTCTTACAGTTTTATTGCATGCAGGTCTTTTGTCTCCTTAGGTAGGTTTATTCCTAGGTATTTTTATTTTTTTTGTTGCAAGAGTAAATGGGAGTGTTTCCTTAATTTCTCTTTCAGATTTTTCATCACTAGTGTATAGGAATGCAAGAGATTTCTGTGCATTAATTTTGTATCCCTGCTACTTTACCAAATTCATTGATTAGCTCTAGTAGTTTTCTGGTAGCATCTTTAGGATTCTCTATGTATAGTATCATGTCATCTGCAAACAGTGTATGCAGATGACATACTTTACTGTATGTTTCTCTGTCTTCTCAGTTTCTTAACTTACTGTGTTTGGGGTCTCCTTTTCGCAGGCTGCAGGTTCGTAGTTCCTGTTGTTTTTGGTGTCTGCCCCCAGTGGGTAAGGTTGGTTCAGTGGCTTGTGTAGGCTTCCTGGTGGAGGGGACTGGTGCCTGTGTTCTGGTGGATGAGGCTGGATCTTGTCTTTCTGGCAGGACCACGTCCAGTAGTGTGTTTTGGGGTGTCTGTGACCTTATTATGATTTTAGGCAGCCTCTCTGATAATGGGTGGGGTTGTCTTCCTGTCTTGCTAGTTGTTTGGCATAGGGTGTCCAGCACTGTAGCTTGCTGGTCGTTGAGTGGAGCTGGGTCTTAGTGTTGAGATGGAGACCTGTGGGAGAGCTTTCGTCGTTTGATATTACGTGTAGCTGGGAGGTCTCTGGTGGACCAATGTCCTGAACTCGGCTCTCCCACCTCAGCGGCACAGGCCTGACACCCGGCCAGTGCAACAAGACCCTGTCAGCCACATGGCTCAGAAGGAAAGGGAGAAGAAAAAAGAAAGAAAAAAATAATAAGAAGTTATTAAAAAAATTATTAAAAATAAAAAAATTAAGAAGTCATAAAGAAAAGAAAGACGAGAGCAACAGAAGCAATAAACAAATCCACCAATGATAACAAGCACTAAAAACTATACTTAAAAAAAAAACCCTTGGACAAATGGTAAAAGCAAAGCTATACAGACAAAATCACACAAAGAAGCATACACATACACACTGACAGAAAGAGAAAAAGGAAAATAAAATAAATATATGTATATATAAAGGAATAGAGCAACCATATCAATAAACAAATCTGGCAATGATAATAAACTCTAAATACTAAACTAAGATAAACATAAAACCAGAAACAAATTCAATGCAGAAAGCAAACCCCAAGTCTACAGTCGCTCCCAAAGTCCACTGCCTCAATTTTGGGATGATTCGTTGTCTATTCGGGTATTCCACGGATCCAGAGTACATCACGTTGGTTGTGGAGATTTAATCCGCTGCTCCTGAGGCTGCTGGGAGAGATTTCCCTTTCTCTTCTTTGTTTGCACAGCTCCTGGGGTTCAGCTTTGGATTCGGCCCCGCCTCTGGGCATAGGTTGCCTGAGGGCGTCTGTTCTTTGCTCAGACAGGACGGGGTTAAAGAAGCAGCTGATTAGGGGCCTCTGGCTCACTCCGGCGGGGGGGGGGGGGGGGGGGGGGAGGGAGGGAGGGGTACGGATGCAGGGCGAGCCTGCGGCGGCAGAGACCGGCGTGACATTGCAGCAGCCTGAGGCGCGCCGTGCGTTCTTGGGGAAGTTGTCCCCGGATCACGGGACCCTGGCAGTGGCGGGCTGCACAGGCTCCCGGGAGGGGCGGTGTGGAGAGTGACCTGTGCTCGCACACAGGCTTCTTGGTGGCGGCAGCAGCAGCCTTAGCATCTATCTCATGCCCGTCTCTGGTGTCCGTGCTGATAGCCTCGGGTAGCGCCCGTCTCTGGAGCTCGTTTAGGCAGCGCTCTGAATCCCCTCTCCTCGCGCACCGCGAAACAAATCCACATTGTCGTTTGAGTCACTAATGTGGATCTCTCTATTTACGTACTGAATTTTTAAAATTCAAAAGATTTTTTTTTTTTTTTGGTTTCAAATTCCAGAAGGTCTTTTTTAGAGCTTTAATGTACATCCAAATAAAGCACTGATGTGTTAGGGTTCTCGTAAGATGCTTCCAGCAGCTCTAGTTCAACTGCCAGCCACCTGTACCAGGTATTCACCTGGTCTTTCCTCCTCTTGTTGCTGCGTGCCCGGTTTTCCACTGCATGCTCATGGTTTTGTATGTGCGGTAGTCACACCAAGGCACTGGGCCGTGGTGGAGGCACCTTTGTTTCTGCTGTTTGGGAGCAGCACTGGTCAAACTCTAGCTGTTGAGGCACAAGGAGGGCCTTTCTCTGTCTCCAGGTCTCCCAACTGTAAAGAAATCTTTCCCAATCTCAAACACCAGGACCAGCTCAGCTCCCGAGTGCAGCACCCCCTACTCATCCTCCAGGACTTTCAGTGTGCCCCACAGCCCTTCTCCAGAGGGATACGTGTGAATCCACACATCTGCTCCGGCTGAGCCTTGCTGGGAACCACAGATCCTGGTCTTTCCAACTAGGCCACTCTACCCCCTTGTACCTTAGCTCCCACCCAGCACGAAGGTCAGCACTGTCGACCCCGGGATCTGTACTCAGAGATCCTGGGGCTGCCAGTTTTCTCAAACGTACCCTCCAGATACTGCCAGCTTGCCCATCGATGATAATTAGGACGACTGTTCGAGTTCACGTATTTCTCCCCATTCTTCTGAATCTCACAAGTTTAGATCATTTGAGTGAAGGAGGCCCTTTTCAATTAATGGCAGGATTGCATATAATACATCAACTTAAAAGAAACTATTTACTTCCAGAGAACAATTCGACATGTATCCAAAAAATACATGGTCTTTTATTTTCCTCTTTGACCTATTATTCCATTGCAAAATAGCTAGTAGCCTCAGGAAGTAATTTTTAATCAATGGTCTATGAAGACCTTCATTATTATAGAGTAAAAAGGTACAAACAACCTAACTGTCCATCAGTGGGAGAAAGGCTAAGTGAATTAGGGACCTCTACCTGATGAAATAGGCATTTAATGGCTTTGAAAATCGTAAGAATATGGAAAAATGCTTAGCGTCCTCTGTGAAGTGACTAAAGGGCACATATTCATACTATATGAATGCAACTATGAAAATATCATATGCAAAAAATTATCAGGCAAAGGAAAGATATCAAAATGCTAGCAGTAGTTATGTACAGGTGGTTTATGGGATTTTTTCAATCTCCCCCTTCCTTCCTTTTCCTACTTCTCAAATTAAGTATCATAGGTAATGGTGTTAAAAAGACCCTTTGTAAACCATATATACAGCTAACAGAGTAACAGAATTGATAGGTGATTGTGACATTTAAATGATGACTTCTTCAGAAAGGGCTCAACGTGCTTACTGACAGCTTTCTGGGGCTTTAAGCTCTTATCGCAGCCGATGTTTTATGAGTAAACTCCATCTCAGCTCGCACTGGATCAATCATTTGCTCAGACAAGGCTTTCTGGAAGCTGTTTACCAGAGTGTCTGTCCGGCGTCACAGAGGATACAGTGATAAATAAAACGCGGTTTGACCTTGGGCACCCAGGTGTCCCAAGCACACACCTCTCAGCACAGTGTGGGGCAGACAGGCCAGACGGTGCCTGTGAATGGCTTACAACCAGGTGACACATGTGGAATTAAATAAAAGCTCGGGAACCAGTAGCAAAGATGAAACCTGCACGTACTCAGACAACTTTTCCCCCGGGAACCCCACACAAAGCCCCCTCTTCCCCCCACCCTCTCAGTGGCCTCCCCAGCAGAAGCTTCCCTCATTAAGGAAGTCAAAGCTGGCTAAACACATTTTCTTTTAAATACACTAATTGCATCTGCCGCCGGTGCCACCTAGTCATTTAAATTCTTTATAACGCTTCCGGGTTGTTTAACGACAGCTTTGCAGAGCACTGTGTAGACGAATGCTCAACAAGGACTACCAGGAAAGGGAGGAATTTATATAAAACTTTCATGTCGAGCATTTCTATCACTTAGAATCATGAAAGGTCATTTTTTTGGATCCATAATTTAAGGCTCAAGTGAAAACTGATTTAAAATTTGTTTCAAAATGGAAAACCTTCCATTATCCATCCCCTTATCCTTTTCAGACAGTTTCATCATCACGAGCTTAGTTTTATACCAACAAACTGTCACTGAGGTTCTTCGGCCCCCACCTGCCGTGCCTTGTATTTTTGCATCCTCTTCCACTTTGATGCTTCTAAAATGCTTCTGAAACTATCAAGGTTATCAAAACTGAACGGAAGGCAAACAGCTATGCAGAAAGCCTAACGTTCTCTCCTCTGAGTTTTTACCGCATGGGCGATGGCTATGGCTGTTCAAAGGCATCCCCGTCCTTGCCTTTCTCCCTTCCCCACTGGATGGTGCTCAGCTCTACAGGCACACCTGGGAGATGCTGCAGGTTGGGCTCCAGACCATCCCAATACAGTGAATAGTGCAATAAAGCGAGTCACACACGTTTTTTGGTTTCCCGGTGCATGTAAGAGTCACGTTTCCACTAGACTATATTAATTATGTCTAAAAAACAATGTACCTACCTTAACTAAAAATACTTTATTGCTAAAAAATGCTAACCATTATCTGAGCAAGTCATGGTAGTAACAGCCAAGATCACTGATCACCATAACAAATACAATAATAACGAAAAAGTTTGAAATATGCGAATTACCACAATGTGAGACGGAGACATGTAGAGAGCAAATGCTGTTGGAAAAACGGTGCCAACAGACTTGCTGGTCACAGGGTTGCCATAACCCTTTATAATTCTCTTAAAAAACACAGTATCGGGCTTCCCTGGTGGCGCAGTGGTTAAGAATATGCCCGCCAATGCAGGGGACACGGGTTCGAGCCCTGGTCTGGGAAGATCCCACATGCCACGGAGCAACTAAGCCCGCGAGCCACAAGTACTGAGCCTGCGCGTCTGGAGCCTGTGCTCCGCAACGGGAGAGGCCACGACAGTGAGAGGCCCGCGCACGGCGATGAAGAGCGGCCCCCGCTCGCCGCAACTAGAGAAAGCCCTCGCACGGAAACCTTCGTTGGCAACACAGCCAAAAATAAATTAATTAATTAAAAAAACAAAAAACAAACAAAAAAAAAACACAGTATCTGCAAAGTGCAATAAAACGAGGTATGCAAGCAACACTGACCGAGCCCACGTCAGCCCTCCGGGTTTTCCAGGTTCTCCCAAGAGAACTGGGGCGAGCACAGATTCACCCAGCCCATGCTGAGTGTTGTGGTTAGGGGAGTGGAAAGACCTTGGGAGATTGTACTGGCCACATACGGGGCCTAGTGGGGTTCCTTCTATAAGACAGGCCGTCACAAAGACTCTGAAGCTCTAGCATCACAATACATACCATCAAACCCAAGACCTGAACTACCCACTGCTCGGTGCTGCATTCTTAACCTTTTGTCCTCACCAACCTTATCTCATCCTCTTTCGTAATTGAAGGAGGCCAAGCCCTTTCCGTCAAGCCTACCCAAACTGGTTAATCAAAGGAGAGGATAAGTATCTTCAAGGCCGCTGCAAACCAAAAGAACAAGAAGGCAGGCTCCACCAACAGCAGACAGAACCACAAAGGGAGTGCCGCTCGCTGTGGGAACGTGAGGTCCGTGAATTCCCTTCCCCAGGACAAGCCGTGACAAAGCTTTGCTGGATGCTTGCAGACCTTTGGAAGGGATTACCAAAGACCAACAGGTGAGGTAAAGCACGCAGGAGAGATGCGTTTACCTAGAAGAGCACTGTCTGGGCCTGGCTCTGACTGAAATGAAACCAGAGAACCTCCACAGAGCTTCCCCCTTTCCAACTACACAACCTCTCCACGGAATCGTACAGCATCCTGCCGGAAGAAAGGCCGCTGGAAGGAAAACCCTAGGACCTCGGAGGAAAGCTGTAGCTAAAAGGAATCCTTCTTTTATGATGTGGCATGTTTGGCTAGATGTTTCTCCATGTGTTCCAAGTCCCTCAGCCATACTCATGGGTCGTTCTCCACCGCACCAGCAGACGTACATGGCGCAGGGAACCCCAGCTGGCGTTCCTCCACTCACCAGGACTGGCCGCATCTCACAGAAGACCAGGAGGCAAGCCAGCTCAATGTCCTCACTGTAGCCGTTCTTCAGAGGAACAGATCTAAATCCTGCAGATTGCAAAAACAACACAAAGGCGGGCAGTTAACGGCAGACCTTTCCTTTCTTGCAGTACCCAGGGATCACACACCCAGTGCAAGGAGCAGAGAAGTCAGTGCCCCATGCTGGGGGCTGACTTCCTTCCTGGAAGCCACAGGTCCCACCCTGATGGTTGGGGAGAGAGGCTGCAGAACACAGCCTGACTGACAGGTCCATCCAGAGAAGTGAAGTTAGAAATACCTGCCATCTAGAAATGAAAATGAGTCACTCAGAGCGAATTAAAACCCACAGAACATTGCACACTGACTTCAGAGCGACTACAGCTGTAGTTTCAATTCCTTAAATACTCCTGAGGCCAAAGACTCAAAGGAGTAATGAATCCCCACATTCATTTTCTCCACTTAGCCCTTTACAAAGCTTAGGACGAGAGAGTGTTTTCTCTTTAAAGATCTCCAAGGGGAAGAACTCTTCCCGTCCCCTGGCAGTTCATAGCAGCATTGATCATCCTCCTCTAAAAGCCATTCCCAATTTACAATTAGGACCTGTGTCTGACGGTCATTTGAATGTTTCTTTTTATTTAGGAGAGGGGTGAGGTGGGGCTGAATTCCCCCCACCCCTCCCCATTAAGTAATGTTTAAGGCAACACATCTCAAAGGTTGGTTGGTTTGCTTGTTTTGATGAAGTAGTATAACTGAATACACAGTAGAAATGAAAGTCTCGCTCCCACCCACTCATAACCCCTTATTCCAGAAGGAACCACCGTTAACAACAGTATCTTTCCAAAATAGTCTATGCATGTCAGTTTCCCTTAAAATCGCAAAGGATAGTACACTGCCCAGCAATTCTGTACCTTACAGTTTCCACTGACCACTCTATCTTAAGGATTTACTATACAGCCCTAGTATCACTTTGAAAGTTTTTAAATTGAAATATAGTTGACGTACAATATTATGTTAGCTTCAGGTGTTTTACATAGTGATTTGATATTTGCATCCATTATGAAATGATCACCCCAATAATTCTAGTAACCATCTGTCCCCAAAGTTAGTACAATATTACTGGCCATATTCCCTTATGCTTTTATATTATATCCCAGTAGCTTCTTTGTAAGTGGAGATTTGTACCTTGAAAGCTTTTTATTTAATTGCACTGTATCTACTGATTGTCTGGGACAAGCAACGCTCAAAGTAGGGCATGTGGGCTAGTTTCTCTGTGCCTTCCACCACTCAGGTTTTGGCTTGTTTGATGACTATTCTTATTTCTCTTAGAGAACCTTTTTTAGTCTGTCAGTTGATTTATCACCTTTAAATAATACCTATTGAATCCCTCACTTTCCACTGCTAATGATGAGGAAATTGGCGTGCTTACATAACCCTATAGCTTCTCTCCCTTTTCCTCCCCTAATCTGGGTAAGTTGTATTATTATTTCTACATCAACATGGTGTGTAATATTTGCGTTCCATTTTGTAACCATAATTCTCCCACAAAGGGAGGCTTAGTTTTCTAAAAGAACATGACAAGGAACACTTGTACACTCACGACCTAAATCTTACCATTAACCTTTCACTATACTTATGTTTATCCACCCACCAATCTATCGTGTGTGATATTTACTTCATATTTCAAAGAAAGACGAAGGCCTCTGTACACTTCTCCTTATGTCAGCATGAATCTCATTAACAAGAGGTCAATATTTGTTCAGTGTCCCTTTTCTGATATCAAATTTACACACAATGAAATGCACACATTTTTTAAAATGTCCAATGCTCACCACCTTCTTACTGAACTAAACTTTTCCATCAATATTTTGGCTGGCTAAATAAATTTGCCTTCTGTATTCTTGAATATGAGCTCACGGGACATATAATCCCTGGACTGTGCATATGTGAACACATCCATCCTGTGATTTTATACTTGAGTGACAGTGTGAGTGTCACAGTATAAAACTCTCAGGTCACACACTCTTTTCCCTGGAGGATTTTGGGGACACTGCTCTCCCTGAATTTTGCTGTAGAGAAGTTTTCTGGCGTATTTTCCCCTTAGATTATGTGATGTGAATCACCTGTGGGTCTTATTAAAATGCAGATCCTGACTCCAGAGGTCTGGGATGGGGCCGAGATTCTGCATCTCTACCGAGCTGATCTACGGACAGTGCGGAAGCAGTCGGTCTAGGTGTCGACTGACGTTAGAACGTGTTGAACTGCTGTGCGCTGTGGCGTTCCGGGGGGCAGCCCGTGCACCCCGAGCAAAGTGGTGCGGCCCAGCGCGTGCCTCCGAAGTCGGAGAAGTGAGCTCTGTCCCTCCTGTGGCTGGACGTCTCCAGTTCCACATACCTCCTGTCACCGCCCAAGCCTCATTTTTAGGAGCGGCCCTTCACATGTACGGGGAGTAGGGCTGAAAGGTGTTTGCCAATTTCACTAAAAATAGTTTGGTTCCGTTTTTCTTCTTACTGGGTTTGGTTACTTCACAGAGGAAAGGGAAACAGAGACATCTTTTGACGTAGCATCAGTATTTTTGGCTTATTAGGAGTAGGGGAGGCCCTGAGGGTGGCCTGCAGAGTAGGGAAGAACATGGGGTTTGAAGTCAGATTCTGCCCGCCCGGGGTTTGAATCCCAGCTCTGGTCCGAAAGGTGCGTGACCTTGACCTAGTTAATTAACAGCTCTAGGCCCAAAGTGCTTATATTTAAAAAGCGGAGATGATAAGACCCCTTTCACAGGACCGCTGTGAGGATTAAAAGAGAAAGAGTTTAAGGCACCAAGCACAACAAAGGCTGTTTTTCCTTCTTTCCCGAGCTCCAGCTGGCTTAAAAGCTTAAGTGCATCTCTAATGACAATGGGCAGAGTTTAATTTCGAGTTCGATGCCTCATGCGCAAAGGTATTGTTATTTCTGGGTCACGCCTTCTATGAATATGGATGTACCAGGCAGTGCTAGCAGCGGGACAGAGAGACAAGGTCTTACTGAGAGCATCCCACAGCTGGGGGAAGGGTCACATTTTGTATCATCCTGGAGATGTTCTTTGTTCTATAAGTCTCTCCAAGCTAAGCCATAGCATTTTCTAGATGAGTCGACAGACGCTGTTAGGTGGCTGGTCAAGAGGGTTCCTCAGCTGACCTCTCTCTAAGCCTTGGGAGGGGCTACGGTTCACATCCCTCGTCAGGACCCGGTAAGGACGGGGACACAGCAGAGCCACTGCTCTGTGCAGGAATGAGTCCAGGGGAGGTGGGTTAGGAAGGGGTGGGCACAGTTACCACAAAAAGAAATCTGTCCTAAGCCTACTTACGGCTAATGTATGAGAGGCAAATTGCAGAGTAAAGGCCTGCGGCTAAATTGCTGGGTTTAATGTAGTTTCCAGTGAGGGCAAGTTAACCAAGAGGGTTGGCAAACATCAGGCCTCTTGGACTTCCAAACGAGTGTTCACTGCTGTTATTAAATCAGGAAGATGGTATTTCTAATCAGACAAGCTAAATATTTCTCAAGTCCCTGTTTAATCTACTCATTCGCTTAGGAATTTGCTTCCTCGACAGGATGGGCAGCCTAGGTCTCACTCGGCTTTCTCCGGGTGCCCTCTGAGGAGCTGGCTAAAGATGCAGATTCCTGGGCCCTCCCCCCGCCCCCCGACTGGCTGAACGAGAACACTCCTCTGGGATGGGCCTGCATTTCTCACTGGAGCACCCTCACACACACGTCTAGTTGTAGAAACGATTAGGTGTACATGAGATAAATTTAGGGACTATCTGGTATGTTCCAAGTTTAGAAAAAAATTTAAGAAAAAATAGGAAACGGAACCCAAGGTTTCCAAACAACATCAAGAGAAAAGACTATCTATCTTTGTATACAACTCACTGAAATGAGAGTGATCTTTTGCTCTCGAAAAATGATCCTTGGAAAATAGGGGAACAGTGACCTCATGAAGAATTTGGACGGCTCAATGACTGGGGTCTCTCAGAAATACAGGGCCCTTCTCAAAGCATGAAGGGGTTTTGTGTTTTGCTCAGCATGGAAAGGAATCAACAAGAAGAAGTGAATCAACCATCCCAACCTCACAGAAGGGGAAGGTGATGCTCGGACAGCCCAGGTGACTTGCCCAGGGTGACGCGGGGAAACGCGGGCCTAAGACTGTAGTTCCGGGTCTCTTCCTTCCCCGGGAGCACCTTACCAGCCTCTGAGCCTGCCTGAGGAGAGGCCAGCAGCTTCTAACCTTCCAAAACGAAATCAAACTACAGTGCCGGGTAGACCGTCAACTAATAATCCAGTTTTGGATGCAGAAGCCCCACTGTGACCGGCCCAGCATCCCATCCTGCCGCTTTCCACGGTCCCTGTCCCAGCTCACGGGAACTCCCACGAGATCAGCTGTCCAACCTACCCACGATTTAATAAAAGCCAGGAAAAAGGCTTTTTTCATTCCTTTCGAAGCCAGCAGCCCAGACCCAAAAGGGTGCCAATCCAAGCCAAACACTGTCATTAAAACGGGTCTTACCTGATTTGATTCCTTTAATGGGGAAAGTGGCATGCGCGAGAAAGTTGGGATCGCTGAACATATCTTCCTCGTAAACCACAAAGCGTAGAAACGCGAGGTTTGGGTCATAAATTTCAAACGTCACCTTCTCCTGTGTTGGAGCCCAAACAGGGCTTAGGCCGTTGTCATCTGGAAGGAGAGCCAAGCTCACTCAGAGGCCCCATTCATCCTGCCCCCTCTTGGTTACACCATCTCTACATCTGCTGGCTTTGAATCTCCGTAGCAACAGTGTAAATACACATCTAGGCCAGGATCTAAGAAATAATTTTTTTCCAATGGCATCGCAGGCCTGGCCCTCAGTAAGCAGGGGGGAGGCGACCACCGCCCCTTATAGATCTCCCACCTCAACTCCCTGGGGACTGGGGGGTGGACAACAGCGCAGGAACAGGCAGGTCTGGACGAGAGAAAAGGAGACATGGGAGCCACATCCCTCGTCTGATGGGGGAGGTGGGTTAGGCGCTCTGAAGAGACAGTGGGGTCTGGAGTTGCCAGGGGAGAACCAGCCTCAGGGAGTAAGGTAAATAGTTAACTTCCACCCTCCACAAAGGCCAGTTTCACTGGTCAGCACGTGAGCTGTTCATCGGGCTACCTTCTACCAGGGGCAGTGGTCCCAAGCCTTAAAAGGCCCACAGTTCAGTTTTTTCCAGGCTTCAAATGGCAGAACAAGCGTTCTCTGGGCTTCCCTGCCCTCTGGGTTAAGATCACCCAGCTTGGGCTGCAGCCTTTTGGGTCAGGTCAGCCACATCCTCTCTTAGCCTTGGAGGCAGTAGGTAAGCAGGGGGGGCGCTGATGCACAGAGGGGGTGATACCCCCAGAGTGATGGGGAGCTGGAGCCTTGCCGGGGCCTCCCACTGTGAGTTACAGGCTGAGAAACATGGCAGTGGGTCCAAGTCCAACTCTTTCATCACGTGGCCCTTTGTTTCCCCTCTCCGAGCTGCCCATGGCAGGCAAGGGGGATGAAGGGAAAGACCTGGATGGACACCAGCGCGTTACCGAATCCCCGATGACTAGCATCCCCAACCTGTGATTCAACTCGCCTGAAGTTTAAGTGAAGAAAGGACCCAGCAACTTACTCACAACTGTTGTTTTGAACTTGTTGTTGTCATATTCGGCTCCGCATATTTCCACCTCCACAAAGGGACATGCAATACTTCGTCCAGGTTTGGGGAGATGACGAGCCCCCAGAACCTAGGACACCAAAAGCAAGTCTTGGAACTCTCCTGGCTCCATCCTGGGCAGAGCCAACAAGTTCCACGTGGGGGGTTCTCATTTCTTCACCGGTGAAGTACTAGACCCTCCTACAGTGGACACCCCTGCTGCTTCCCTTTTGTGGATGAGGAAATAGGGGTGGAGATTCCCACAGCTGTTAAGGATGAGCTGGGATGGGAGCCCCGGTGCCAAGAGACTCAACAGGTGGACCTCACCTGCACACAGAAACGCATACGCCCAGGCCCAGGTAGGCACCTACAGAGATGGAGTTCAGTCACTCCATTTCCCAGCCCCTCCCAGGAAAGGATGGGGGAGAATGTGGAATTCTTTTTGTAATAGGCCTTTTTTTTAATCTGTAAGAACTTTGGTTACATATGCTTCAGTTTCTCTTCCTTATTTAATCTTATGAGAAACGCAGTTCATTTCCCTACCTTGCATCATTTCTCAAACGGGAGAAAACAAAAACTCTAACAAAGAGACAACACCTTCTCTGAAAGTTGGACCAGTTTAAAAAAGCTTTCACCCCTCAAAGTGGCCACGGTGGGGACAAGCTCTCTCCTCCACAAAGACCAGAGAGCCACTTCTCACATGTTTGATTCCCTTTTTCTGACCAGACACTGACCTCACAGGGACCCTGGTGAACCCAGCCAGAGACGGATTCATAGCTCGCCCCCCGCAAACAAGGGGAGGTGGCCAAGCTGGACCTGGGAAGATGCCCTTCCCTCCCCTCTTCCCCTGCAATGACCGTGGCGGGCGCTGCAATTAAGATCCTGAACCGTGTCTGGGTGTTGACGGTTTAAACCAGGAGACTGGCATCGCTAGGCAGCGGGCTGGGCCATCCCCACGCTGCACAGCCCCGGCCCCCTGCGCGAGGAAGGAGGGCTGGGCCTTACCTTGACCGTCAGAGTCATCAGGATCTTCCTCTGGGACTCGGGCGGCATGGGGTCGTACTTCTCCGCCCTCATGCTCTCGGGCTGCAGGACGTAGCCAGTCCGCCCATTGAGGGAAAACAGGGCGTGATTCATCTGCAGGTACTTATCTGGGGAGGAAGGATAACTGCTGATGAAAGTGAGGCAAGCAAAGGGGCCCCAAGGTGCTGGGTAGGGGATGATTTATACCTTTTTCCGAACATCATTTGAGGCAGCTGTTAAAATAGGTATCAGACTCAAAAATATGGGTTTAAAAAAATCCATTAAAAACCAATGTTACTGGAAGAAAACATGAGATTAAAAAAATCTCAGACTGGGACAGCTTTCCAAGTTAAGATACAAAATCCAGAACGTATTCAAAGCTAAAAATTGCCACATAAAAGTTGATGTGCTGTAGAAAAATCAATTTAACTCAACTAGACAGGTAAATATCTATATATAAATTTAACCTATTAAGAAATCTGATAAATGTGTGCTGTGAAAACCTAAACCCCCTTGGAACAACTGGGTAAGAAGCATGGATAAAGTCTGCAGAAAAGAAAACACAAATGCTTCTTAAGTACATGAAAACGTGGTTAATGTTACTCATAAAAAGAGAAGTTAGCAGTAAGGGAAGCTGTGACTACAATGTAACATCAGTCAGTTTTCACCTATCGAAGACTGAAAAGTTTTGCTAAAACTAAGTGGGTGAACTTTCGCCAAAAAGGGTGTAAACATCTCGCCCGCAGTTCCCACGGAGGGCAGGGTTGCTAAGTGTCTTCGCTCAGACACTCCTGGATACAGGTGTTCAGTGGTTTTCCTCAGGGCCAAGTTGATCAAAGCTGTTTGATCCACCCTGCACTTCTGAGAATTCTGCCCCACAGATGCGCTCCCATATCTGAAGTGACGCTCACGTACGGTTACAGGGGGCAGTGCCGTCTGTAATAGCAAATGAAGGGAAATAACCTAAACGTGCCTCAGCAGGGGATCAGTTGAAGACCGTATGGTTCTGCTCAGCGGAATCCTATGCAGGCACAAAAATACAAAGGAGGCTACTGATAAACAGGTCCTCCAAAGAGGCTTAAACCACCACCAACGTGCAAAGCACCGTGATTAATGCCACCCGTTGCATAAAGAAGTTGTGCATGTTGGCTTTTCCCAGCATGTGATTATCTCCAGAAGACAGCCTGAGCAGCAAGCCCTCAGAGAAGGATGGGCCCGGAGAGGGGACCGGAAGACAGCCACTGAACACCTGAATCCATCTGCCTGAAGCTCAATTCCCAGACTTTTAAATTACGTGAGTGGATGCACTTCCTTTCTCTCTTAAACCGGGCTGACTCCGCGTCTGTCACTTGCCATCACGGAGCCCGTCACACAAGCACCTGGCATGCCCAGTGGGCCCCTTCATCACTCTGTTCAAGGGGACGGGCCTCGCGCTAGCATGCTGGCTGAACTCCGACAATTCCTAAGACAAACTACGCGCTCTGGCCACCACATCACACCGGTGGCCCCAGCAGACTGCGCCTGGAATAATGCTCCGTCATCTCAGATTTATTGGCCACAATCAGCCCCCTTTTACCTGGAGTCTGGAAATTGAGCGCCACCATCTGGGAGCCACACAGCCAGAGGCGGAAGGGGTCGTAGTTGGACGAGTCCACCCGCTGTCCCTTGGGGTAAACGCGGGTCAGGCCCTTTTGATTGTATTTCAAGAGATCGTTGGGTTTCTGTCTGACGACGCTGTCAGCCTTTGTCTCCACGAAGGAGCGGATTTCTCGGAAGTCGGGGTTTTCTGCACAAAGAGAGGGAGTCGCATTTATTCTGTCTCGCACATTTTCTTAATGCCTAATGTACTGGCGGGATGTGCAGGTCGTAAAATGAAACCAGGAATCTCTCTCAGATGAGACATTCAAGTGGTTATGACGATACTGCCATAAGGGGTTCTGCTGTGGGCTCTTGCCCTCCGGGGGTTGGGGGGGGGGGGTGTCCCAGATATTAACAGGGAGCCCAGTGTTCCCACAGCCTTTTTTAGTCTAGGATTATTGTAATTTACTTTTTGTTTGGAACTCCCAGCAGCCTTGTACAAGAAACCACAAGAGCGGTACAGTTACAGAAAGGGGTGGGGGACACGGGATCAGCAGGGAGGAGGAGATCTGGGGAGTGCAAGGTGCAGACATCGGATCCGGCTTCCTCATCAAAGGTGTCGCAGGCACAAGATGAGTGAACCCAGCATCTTGGTGGAGGGAGAATCGAATGCCAGCAGGAAGGGATGTGACGGGAGAGGGGATGCCTGCGTGGGTGAGGGGACGACGAACGGGAGGAGACATACAGGAAAACGCACACAATTCTTCGCTCCGCTGCTTCACATCCAGCTGTGGTAGGAGAGCTCTTAACACTCTGAGCATGGCCAAGTCTGGTTCAGAGCTATGACATCTTTCCCTGCATGTGGAGGTACCCAGGGACCAGCCTCCCAGTGACCATTAACGCTGAGGTTTAGTACTGCTTCTCTGGTCCTCTGCCTTGGAATTACAGATTCTTGAGATCAGAGACAGGAGTTGCTCAAAAGGAGGAAGAAAATATGAACAGGACCGTCATTAGATGAAAGAACTTGCTACTTTGGAGGATTTGGTAGGAGATCCATTTTTGAATCCTTCTGCAGCAGGCCAAATAATGGCCCCCAAGGATATCTAGGTCCTGGTCTCTGGAACCTGTGACTGTGTTCCTTATATAGGAAAGGGACTTTGCAGATTGATTAAATTGAAGGGCTTGAAAGGGGGAGATTATCTGGCCCTAAATGAAACCACAAAGTCCTTATAATTGAGAGGTAGAGTGGGATTTGAATACGTAGAAGAGAAGGCAATATGACCACAAAGGTAGAGACTGGAGTGACATGGCCACAAGCCAAGGAATGCCAGCAACCATCAGAGCTGCAAGAGGCAAGGAACAGATCCTCCTCTGGAGGGAGTGGGGCCCTGCTGACACCTTGATTTCAGCTCAGTGGTACTGATTTTGGACCTCGGCCTCCACCAACTGTGAGAGAACAAATACATGTTGTTTCAGCCACCAAGTTCATAGTAGCTTGTTACAGCAGCAGAAAAACTAATCCACCCCTTTATAAGAGGGTTTGCCTTCTGAAGATACCAGAAGGGCCTGTTTCACCAGCATCCTCGCCCTGAGGACAAACTGAAGGGGAGGTTCCCACTTAGCACAGTTAAGACGAGTAGGAACGGTTTTCACGGCGCCAGACTCAAATGGAGTCAAGAGTTTTCACCGAGGTTGGGGGGCAGAGTGATGGCAGACGGTACCTAGGTTGTCCTTGGTCTTGCTGGTTGGTTTGCAGTAGACGACCAGGTCCGAGAGCTCGATGGCGATGGACTGGTTCTTCTCCCAGTACTTCATGTTGTTCTCCTGTGTGGAGCCAACCTTGAGTTTCAGCCCTCAAGCCGGCACCTGAGGAACCCCATCCTCCCAGCACCTGGCAGGCGTTTTCCTCCTCTGGGTCCCCTCTTCTCTCCTCTTGGCCCTCACACACGCTCCACATCTCAAATGTGGTGGAAAGTTCTCCCTTCCCCTGCCCGTCCTCTTACTTTGGAAATTCTCCACCAAGCTGTCTCCACCCAGGATCGGTGTCTAGCTCAGTCTCTGACCACAACTCTGGAGGATACAGGGGAACGAGGGCTCTTGTTTGTCACCACCCCTCTCTCAACCCTCGGCTCTCGGCCCGCTGCCCTATCCCTCCTCATGAAACCGCGCTGTTACAGTTCATCAGATTCTAGCTCTCCAAGCCCAGGGCCCCTCTAGGCCGTGGCCTCCTTGCGCTCACTCGCTGTCCCCCGCACCCCACCTCCCTGCAACGTGCACCTCTCTGTGCAGAGGACTCTCCACGGCCCGGGCCACACACCAAGGACTTGGGAGCCACTCGCCCTCGGAGGACCCACGGTCAAATCCCTCTCCAGGTAAGGATGGGCTCTCACTCCACTCCAAACCAGGCAACCCTCTCTGGCCTCACCAACTTCTGACCCATTCTCCCATTGGCCAAGCGGGGGAACCCTAAAGAGAACATCGTACGCAGATGATAACGTTCACCATCTGGGAGGCTGCTTGGCTTCAGGCAGTGCACACTAAGTGCCTGATGGGTGTCACACCTCAGCCCACCCATCCCTGGGAGGCAGAATTTATCTCCATTCTTCCACGACATTACAGCACACACAGAGGTTGAGTAGCTTACCCCAGGCTCCACCGCAGGCTGAGACCAGATGCTTAAGCAGTCGGCCTCACCTGTGTTACCACTCTGCTTCGCCCCCTCTACCCCCTCAGCCACCAGGTACTGGAGGAGGCCCGTCTGAAAGGCCCCCAGGCTCACCTCCCAGGTCCCTCTGAACCACAGCAGCGCCGTCCTGGCTCCTCCTCCTGCCGCCCCCACCCTCCTCCCTCCTCCCTCCTCCCTCCTCCCTCCTCTGCAGGTCCCTCAGATCCCTTTTCCTTCTGGACCCCGCCCCAATCACTCCTTCCCCAGGACGCCTTCCTGGATGACTCTGTCCAGGCCTGGGAAAGAGACGCTGCAGCCCTCAAACCTTCCGGAATGCCCACTGCCTCACCCGGTCTTGGCCTTGCACTGCCTCTCGTCCCACTATCCTACGCTGGTGCCTTTCAACACTAGTGTCCAGCCCTGTGTCCACACTGAGACACGTCCCTTGGGAGCAGGACCCTGCAGGTGGTGAGTCTTCTGGTGACAGGCGGTGATTTGGTGACCGGAGCATCACAGTGGTTACAACCGTGGGGACTGGACTCAGAGGCGGGTTTGAAAGTTGGCCCGATTTGCTGGCTCCGCTAACGGGGCAAGTCACCTAGCCTCTCTGTGCCTCAGTTTCCTCAACTGTATATGATGAGGCTAACTTGAATACCTAACCTCCTGGAACTATTGTGAGAATTAAATAAGGAGGCCTCTGCCCTCGCCGATCATGTGGCAAACGAGGGGTGTGACACGGATTGCCCCAGAAATGCCTTTCCGGGCCAAGGACAAGAGCATCCGCTTTTTAAACAAGCAGGAGAGGGCACCCGACTTCTTCTGTAAGAATGCCTCCACCCCATGACTGCTGACAAAAATCCTGGGGCCCAAGTGGACCCTGGGCAACGACCAGCAAACAAGCTTTTTACATGAGCTCTGGCAGCAGCCACATCACCAGGGAAGGTTTGAACGTGAAATCTGCCCTAGTTCATCGAAGCACACCCAGTTTTTCACCAGTCCTTCCCACACGCCCTGAATGTTCCTGGGCACAAAGCAAGCCGTAGCAGCAAGGCTCAAAGGGCTGGTGTGGGTGGGACGGGCACGGAGCAAGAGACAAAGAAGGTGTCAGCCAGATAGTCTACGGCCAGATGCTGTCAGGGAGACTGAAGCCTTAGCTAGGCTCAAACCTCAGGTGTTCTTTCCTAATCCTGACGTCAGTTTGGCTTTGTCCTCTTAGTACACGATTTTCCCTGCACGTTATTTGGGGAGAGGAAACCCTAGCAACAACAACACAGCTCACCTCTAAGGACAATGCGCCCGCCTGAAGTAAGGGTGGGTTGAGCCAAGCCACAGCTGTGTCAGAGTGTGGACCTCTGGCCTCCCCAAGCACAGAGCCGTGATGGCTCATGGGGCATCACGTTTTCTCAACCTCAGCAGAAAACAGTTATCAGTTCAAGATGAAATACCAGTTGCTACCGCAAAACTGTAGAACAGTTACTCTCCAGACCCACAGACTTTGCCCACAGGCCACCTCAGTGTTTGGAATCACAACACACTTTATTGGTCAGGCTTTGCAAACTCACTAACTAGATGGATCTTAGTGACTGGTCTTTGGCCACCTGACTGAAAGAAGCCAGAGATTATGTAAAACTACAGAGCCCTGAGCAGGCTCCTAGGGCCTCGGTGAGCAGCTCCTGGCAGTGAGCTGAGAGCACACCTCGTGTTGCCTTCCCAGTGGCAGGACGGATCCACCTTCCTCGTTCCCACACCGGCAAGCCCTACAGCTGGTTGTGTTTAGAGTGGAACCTTTGTCAATTCTGCTGACTCCTGTTTTGTTTTGTTTTTTAACATTCATATGAAATGTGGTAATAAGACTAAGCAGATGTAAAAGCTAATTAAAAAGGAATGTAGATCCAAGGCAGAGAACAGCAGCCTTGAAGAGCTAGGCTTAGTTTCAGAAACCGTCATGTGCTGGGGGAATGAGGGGGACAAGCTTCAGGTGAAGTCACATTTTCCTCCATTAGGAGAAACGGAGAGAGCCAGGAAGCGCCAGGCAGAGGTTGTCAGCGCCATGCCCCTTCCCTCCGAGCCCCACACTCAGATGGGGCTTGAGTGCCTGGGAATAAAGACTACAGGGGACGGTGGCTAAAGGCTTTCCCCCCCCCCACTAGTGTTTTTCTCCATTCTCAGCTAGACGGGCCGAGAATCCCAAATACTAGAATATGCTCAGGACAGTCACGTGCTGGCAAATGGTGCCATACAGCTCATGACGACAACCACTCGACTGACAAAACACGCCTAGAAGAAGATGGGAGGAAATTAGCTTTCAAATGAACCCCAAGGACCGTGGCAACCCCCTGTGCCTCAGAGCTGTACTGCACTGGAGGCACCGAGGGCAGACGAGATGGCCCCGTAGGGGAAAGTGGGAACAGCCTTGTTGGCCACAAGCTCGTGGTTCCTCCCAAGTCGCTGATGTGACTGATGTGACGACGTGACAGGTCTTGCAAAGAATAAGGACCCATATGTAGGGCCCCTGACTAGATTCTGGGACGGGGGAAAGACGGCAGGCCCTGCCAGGGAGGGTGCCCATATGAACAGCCCTCTGCACAAAGTCTTCTAAAAGAAGAGGACTTTACTCCAGGGTGTTGAAAGGATGAGTCAAGGGGCCTCTGGTGACCAGAGACCGGCCAAGTTGCAAAGTCCCCTAGAGGGGGAAGAAAAGATCAAGCCAAGTACACTGGAGGAGGGAGACTCATCAGTTATAACCAGAGATCAGAGGGCTCCAAGAGGTCCTGAGAAAGCTTTAAAGTCAGTCCTTTGGGTCAAGATAGGCCATAGAAGCAACCGGGTACGTGGGAAACCCTAGAATTTCTTCCCAGTTCCATGGCCACAAGAAAGAGCAGACAGCGCCTTGCTCCGTCATCCAAGACACAGCAACACTTCCCCGTGTCCTCCTGGCATGAAGACAACGTGAATGATTAACTCCTGTGCTGACCTGAGCCCTTGCCGTGTGTCAGGCTCCGGGCCAGCACGTTCTCTGCATCGTCTCCTATCATCTTGTGAGT